>NC_139701.1:42515408-42563756 GCF_964188405.1 Protomyctophum parallelum | reverse complement strand
GTTCGTGCGCGCGCCCATGCACACACACACACACACACACACACACACACACACACACACACACACACACACACACACACACACACACACACACACACAATAGGTATAGACTAACATTACAGGTGAGGTGACCGGCCACACAATTAAATTATTCAATTAAATTCAAAGGGGCTTTATTGGCATGAGAACATATGTATGGTACAGCATTGAGTAAACTCATCCACTCACAGTTAACAGTCTTTGTATTGAGTTTGTGCTTGAAATGTACTGTAGCCTAATTCTGCAAACAAACAAAATATTTCAATCACTCATTTAAACCAGCCTTTCAGCACCACATGCAGACAGCACCAGCTTCCTTAAGCTCAGTGTCCATACATTCATCAATAAACAACCTGCCCTGACTTGGGCACAAAAACAAAACTACCACAGCCTGATGTCTCCAAACTATCAAACATAAATAAATAAAAACACAGCTCATTATATGCAGTGTTGGGCATCGTTACTTTCTAAAGTAACGTTTTTTTTTTAATGCTTGCGCAGGTTGGTTACATTGTATTAGGCTACTGCCTACCGTCATTGCGCCGCATTATCACGGCCCGGTTAAAAACGAGAATGATACACACCATGAACTGACCATAGACAATATATCCCCTTTACAGCTCTCTCTTTATTAACCAATATAAGTCGCCACAATCGCCAGCCTATACACGTAGGACTGGACAGAAAGAGCTAGTGCAGAGATAGTACAGACATCATTCAGACAATACCATAAGGCTGTTGCGCTGCGCTCTGATGCCCTCTCCACACCGCGCACCGTGGCGCATGAACAACAATAACAACAACTCCACGTGTACCCACGACGACCCACGTATGAATTAGATAGTTTATAAGAAATGGCACGGCGGTCATCCTTGCAGGCAGTGACAGTAACAGAATGAGAATCCTGTAGGCTGTAACCTGTTCATTTTGGGGGGCATCAACAACAGCCTGTTGATGATGAATGATACTATGAAACTTAACAATTAATTAACTAGTACTCACCTACAGTAATGACGCCGCCACGGAGGATATACCATGTTTAACGTAATTCCAAAGTGTTTAGCCTACATTGTTTAAGTCATAGACGCATGCGGTTTTGGCTAAAAGCATGTTTTTTGTATTATTCCACTACCACCCGGTACTTCTAGTCGAGTAGACTGTCATGGTAGCTGGCTACAACCGAAACAACTTCCTCTTCCTCTTCAAAATAAAAGCTGCTTGTAACAATACTTGTATTTCTTAAGTGAACTACAGGATGTAGTAGACGCAGGATGTATATTACATGGTATAGTGGGCTTGGAAGGATACATCACACAGAAGTTTAACCCCTTACCGACCGGCCACAGCCCACAGCTATTTCATTCACAAAACAGCGGCTCGTCAGCTGTTTCTTTTCTTTTTTCCCCTTCCCCTCATGGGCCCCTAGGGGGCGCTGGGCCCCAGTGCACTGCACTGGCTGCACCCCCTTATCCTACGCCAGTGACAGCACTGTACAGCACAGTACAGTAGAGCACCACTCACTTCAGACGTATGTAACAATGTACTTGTTGTAGGCTATTGTTCTCTATTTGCTGTATGTTGCTGGACCCCCTCGAAAACGAGATGATACACATCTCAAGGGGATATCCTTTTATCAATAAAGGTTCATATAGACGGGTCTGATTCTTTAACGTTTCGGTCAGAATTGTCCCTGCATGAGGTCACTACTATAGAGCGTCGCAGTCCCGCCCCTCCAGTTAATTATCCTCATAGACTTTTCAGAAAGTATTCATTTAAAGACGTTTACGCCGCGCGGACAAAGCCAACTCTTGTGGTGACAAAATCATCATGGCCACAAACACAATGTTTTGGGCCGAACAAATAATTAGACAGAATAAAAAAACTTGGGATTTGGTTGGACAACAAGTTAAACTTCAAACACCACATTGACACCTTGGAAAAAAAGCTTAAGTTCACACTAAGCTTCTTCTACAGAATGAAGTCCTGCTTTTCTAATGCTTCTCGCAAAAAGCTGGTTACAGGCCTTTTCATGTCGCAGCTTGATTATGGAGATACTGTCTACCGCTTTGCTAGTTCCTCAACTCTGAGCAAACTTGACCCCCTGTTTCATGCTGCATTGAGGTTTATAACCAATTCCCCCTATAGGACTCATCACTGTACTCTGTATGCCCTCGTGGGTTGGTATTCCTTAACGTCTCGCAGGTTGCTACATTGGTATACTCTCATTTATAAAGCCATTCTTGGTAACCTCCCACGTTACATTGGTTCTAAATTTGAACTTGTCCAAAACTCTCTCAACCTCAGATCAAATGCTTGGTTACGCTACGTCGTGCCCCCAACTAAATCTGAGGCTGGGACAAAAAGCATTGCTTATTTCGGACCCTGGTCTTGGAATGACCTACAGTCCAGACTCAAACTGGCTGCTGTGATTCCCCTAGTGAGCTTTAAATGGATTGCCATGGGCACACTTCCCATACACTGCTCCTGCTTTGACGTATAGCAACTGTCTGCTTGCTTTTTAGTCTACTAGCAATTTCCGTTGCTTAGTTTTTTAGTCCTTATTGGTCGCGTTCCTGTTCTCCCTTTAAGCTTCTTCGGTAGTGGGTACTGTATTTATGAGCATTTTATGTCTGTCCTGTTTTTGTTTTTTTTTGTGTATTTTTTGTTACTGGCAGAGTTGTGTCACTTATTTTGCCTATTGTTCTGACCAGTTCACACTTGTAAAAGAGACTTCAGTCTCAATGTGGTTTTTACTGGTTAAATAAGGGTTAAATTAAAAAAAGAAACACTTTTTTTCGTTGTTGTTTTTCTTCTTTGTAATTATTTGTTTGGTCCAAAAATATTGTGTTTTTCTGTCATGTTTTGTCACGACTCGAGTTGGCTTCGCACGACGCTTATAAAAGGTCTTTAAATAAATACGTTTTGAAATGTCTATGCGGGGGAAAGTGCCTCATGGGAATTATTCTTTCCCGGGCCTGGCGTCGTCACGACGCTCTATCCAGACGGTGTCGCGGGGCGAGTGTGTCACGTCCTGTCCTAGGACGTGTCACGTCCTGTCCTAGGACGTGTCACGTCCTGTCCTAGGACGTAGCACGCCTGGCTGATTGTGAGACTGTGTCCACCTGCGCTTCTAAGCTGAAGAGACTTTGGTTAAAATAAAAGTGCTCGAGTGCAAGACGTCGTTGTTGCCTGGATTATTCGGCATACGGGGTCCAAAATACTGAGGTGTTCCTGGCAGAGGGAGAGCGTTATGTAACGCATGCACGACACGTCCGTCCGAACTGACCACTGAGGCGCGTGAGCGTCCAGTTCCGCCGGACGGCCAGGGGCCGGTTGGCCAGCTCGAAGGCGAAGGGCCCGGCGTTGGGCGTCAGGTCCAAGTCGGTGGCCGTCACGTTGATGCCGTTGGGCTCGGGCTTCTCGCAGATCTCCACCTCCTGCGGGGAGACCCGCGGAGCGTTGTCGTTGATGTCCAGGAGGAACATCTGCAGGGTGCCGGTGCCGCTGGCCGCGGGGTTACCTAATACACAGGAGGACATTACGTAATCGCCGTTAATTGATGACTGAACGTGTCCCGCTGGTCATTACCGTAATATGCCAGTGTATAGCCAGTGCCCTTTAATGCGCTGAGCACCGTGACCATCACAGACTAACATTAATAATAATAATAATAATACAACTTTTATTTGTATAGCACCTTTCATGACATGAAATGCAGCTCAAAGTGCTTTACAGAGCAATGGAGAAAAGAAAAGAATAGCAAGGCGTAGACATTAAAAAACAAGAGCAGTAATGCAATACAGTGAGGACATGGATAACAAAAAAATAAAAGATCAATTAAAAGCAAGGGTGTGCTGTAGAAGTGGGTCTTGAGCTGTGCTTTAAAAATGTCTACAGAGGCTGCCTGTCGAAGGTACAGTGGGAGCTTGTTCCACGCCGTCGGCCCGTAGAAGCAAAAAGCCGCTTCCCCGTATTTTTTTGTTGCCATTTTTTTAGGCAAAGCGATCAGGCCAGCAGTGGAAGACCTTAGGGGGGGGGGCGGTTTGGGACATATTTAGGAAAGTGCGAGACCATTGAGAGCTTGACTAGACACATATCACTCAACACTGCTTGAAACGGACACAAACACTATGCTGTGTGGCTCGTAAACGGTAAATGGCGCTTTGCATAGATTGTGCATTACATGCATTCACCCATTCACGCACGCACACACACACACACGCACACACACATGCACACACACACACGCACACGCCGGAATAAACCATGCAAGGCACCAACCTGCACATCGGGAGCAATTAGGCGTTCAGAGTCTTGCTCAAGGGGGGAGGCATACTATATGGTCCGACGGAGCATTGGTTCGAAGGAGCATCGGTCCGAGGTGCGTTGGGGGTCGGGAGAGGGTTGGGGGTTAGGTTTAGGTGCGCTGCCCCGGGGGGAGGTTAGGGTTAGGGGGAGGGTTTGAGGTATAGGTTGTCGTTCGGACCAATGCTCCGTCAGGACCAAACACATGAAGGGTACACTTTCGACACTGACTCCGTGGGAGCCCACGGGGATCGACCATTGCGCGGTTCCTATATCCGGTCACTCTATACCCCATGAGCCACCGCCGCCACGCTCGTATAGTGACCGACGCAAACACTCTGCTGTGTGTCTCGTAGCCACGTGTTAACCCATTCTGAACGGGAACCCATTTTGGTCATGCTTTAGCTATTGAAAAATAGCATATCTACAAGCTCATAGCGCGCCACTGAGTGGCGCGCTACGAGCTTGTAGGTCTGCTATTTTTGTTTTTATCGAAAGAACGACTGACATTTTTAGAATCTGATCTCAGGTCAGAATGGGTTAATCAGACCAGTGTGTGTCCAGTGGAAACCTCGTATGAATCTGATCTCAGGTCAGAATGGGATAAACGTTTAAACCGCTAAAGCCCCAGGCCGATTCTACAAAGGACCGCCACACCGATATTATGCATTTGGCCCCAAGACTTTATACTCAAACTTTTGGAAGTCACAGTAACAACAATGGGCCTTTTTTTTCTCACAGTCAGCCATCATGCAGGCACAAATAGTAATGCAATGTTCCGTCACAAGGTGTTAAGCCCCATTCACATAGCACAAGCTAGCTTCCTGCTTTTGCTTCGTGGTCCCATGTTATCTCTATGCAGAGCAGCTTTTGCGTTTTGAAGCTTGGAATGAACAGCTTTTTCTTTTTTGCTTTCTTTTTTTCTCACCAAAACTCAACTTGAAAGCTGCTTTGAAATGCTGGAGCTTTTAAAAGCTGCGTGTAGCCAATCAGAGCACAGCGTGGTTTGAGGAGGCGGAGTTGAGATAATTTCACAAAACCATTTGCCTCTCCGAAAGCTGTCCGGCCCGAATCTCCGAATTAAAAAATAAACTTTTTAAATATGGGCTGTATATGAAATATGAATGGATATTTGGCAAGACCATAGCAGATTTTATCGATAGAAATGAAAGTTTATATGAGAAACAAGTTGTCGAAGCGGTGAAAACAGGTTGTGTTCCGTGTTCCCACTGGATTCTCACTTTTTCTGGGGAGAATTGATCCTGCATTCACCCCCCCCCCCCCAGAACGCTATCCGTCGCTGAATGTGGACTAAACAGTGCACACACACACGGTTGATAAATTAGCAGATATAGATCGATAGATAGACAAACAATTAAACAATATAGTTCCAACCCGTGTCGGAGTTTCCCCCCAAACATTCCCCGAGAAGAGGGGAGGAGAAGCCCACTCTCAGCCGGTCGTCGTGTGTGTGTGTGTGTGTGTGTGTGTGTTTGACTGTGTGTGTGTGTGATATTGAGCGCCCGACACGGGGACACGTGTGTGTGTGTGTGTGTGTGTGTGTGTGTGTGCGCGCGAGAGAGATCAATAATTGATATTATATCAGTTGTATGATATGCATGCGGACATCCCTGATCCGACCTGTCATGTGCCGGTCGTCATGTGTGTGTGTGTATCAGTGTATGTGTATGTGTATGTGTGTGTGTGTGTGTGTGTGTGTGTCGGTAGCTATGTTGATTGTTGAAACATGGGCACCGTGAATCATACCTTTATTTATGCAACAGGTTGCCCGTGTTTTGTGATTGGTTTGCTGCGCTCCGCATCCTAGATGCACCATCGATAAACCAATCCAGATAGATGATATTTTCTTGAGGGAATAATTTGTATTGTTTTATCGCGAGAATGTGTGTGTGTGTGTGTGTTTGTGTGTGTGTGTGTGTGTGAGAGAGAGAGAGAGAGAGAGAGAGAGAGAGAGAGAGAGAGAGAGAGAGATATAATGCTAATGGCCCGTATATATATATGCCATATAACGTATATACTGGCCCTATTAACTATTAATGCTAATGTTAACTAAACGATATCACTCATGCACACACACGTACACAACCCCCCCCCCCCCCACACACACACACACACACACACACACACTCACAGAATTAGAGAATTCTATTTATTCATAAAGTCTTCACCAGCACAGTGATAGGTATGGCGGTTCACATTAAAACAAGCATAGGCCTATAAATATTATATTTCCAATGCTGACACACATGCATACATGAAAGTTGCCACACACACACACACACACACACACACACACACACACACTGGACTCCGTTCCGGTGATATTGATTATTTATTAAGTAATTAAAGTATGCCTAGCCTACTAGTTGGCACAATGTTTCCCCCGGGGTGGTGGAGGAGCAGACCGCTGGCCGCAGACAGCCGAGGAGGGTCAGTGACAGACAGACAGGGCCGAGATAGGGATAGAAAAACAGATCTTTGAGACTGAATGTCCGGAAACAGCACGTAAACATAAGCTGTTTTAATTGCTTTTACGACGTGCTGGATATATACAATTGTATTTCTACGGTATGCTCTTGCTAAATCAACATTAACATTACATATAGAGCCGCTATTTAAAAAAATGCCCGGAGAGTTTCGCTCGTGGCCTGGGGGAGAGGAGAGCGGAGTGGGGGGTTTCCCCGACCCCAAGACGAGCACTTCAGCTGGGGTAAAAGAGGGAGGATCGAGATCCGGTCCGTAGTCTCGTTCGGTTATTCACAAACAAGTTTACCAAGATTATATAATTTATTCATCCATACATAGGTTATGATGTAACTAAATATATAATTATTTCTCCTCTACAGTCGCTATTTTACATTTTAGACTTTGAAATGCGCATCTGCTCTAACTGCCTGTTTTCTTTCTCATCTCAAGCCAGTCCAGGCAGCTTGAGTGACAGGTACCTTGTACACGCCCACTTTCTCAAAAAAAAGCAGCTTCGAAATGAGTTTTGCTTTGCTTTTATTTCCAGCTTTCTTTTATCTGAATGGGGCTTTACTAATTAAGGTTGTGCGTCCATATAGATACGCGGCCGTGGTCGCCTACATTTTGGCGCGAGCGCTATATAGCTGTGTGTATTGCACTTCTCAGTGCAATCCCTTTGAGAGGCACTGTGAAAAACAGTAGCCTATATAGCGTGCGTGCGTGCGTTGCTATTGTGCGTTGCTATCGTGCGTGCGTTGCTAGCGTGCGTGCGTGCGTTGCTAGCGTGCGTGCGTGCATGCTTGCATGCGTGCGTGTGTGTCTTGACATTCCATCTCAAACTATTTTCCACTTTGGGGAAGACAAGAGAATCGTCTCTCTCTCTCTCGCGGGGTGGTGCATGGGGGGACGGGGACGAGGACCGAGGACGCAATCTGAGGCAGCGGGTGGGGGCGGGGAAGGGAGGGGGGGGTGATCGACCCCGAGAGAGACGCACGAAAACAGGAAGCGCCGTTTGTTTTTTCCGTTCGGGAACGAACGAATGAATGAATGGGCGAGCTGTGTGCCTCGAGGAGGAGAGGGAGTCGGTCGGGGAGACAAGAGGAGGACATTCCTGACGGGGCGTCCGATGAGAGCATGGACGGAAGCAGCAGACAGTGGCAGCGTTGTCTATTCCCCTCTATCCCTCTATCTAGTGACCACCCTAAACCCTGCTTTATACCAGCACACACATCCTGACCAAATGAACCCCATAGACCAGTGTTACCGATTCTGATGGCTGGAGGAAGGCATTCGGGCACCAAAATGAGCAGAACCACAAGCTTTTAGATTGTCGCAGTTTTTTGATTGAATCCAGATTGTGGGTTAAAATCAGTAGCCGGGGCCTATAGTACAGAGCCCTGGGTTTGCTCTTTACTGTGTGTCAGCTCAGACAGTGTGTCCTCCTCTTTACTGTGTGTCAGCTAAGACAGTGTGTCCTCCTGGCACTGACACAACTCCCATACCAGTTACCGTATTGTCCCCGATGCAAGACGACTCTGATTATAATAAGACCACCCCCAACTCCCATACCAGTTACCGTATTGTCCCCGATGCAAGACGACTCTGATTATAATAAGACCACCCCCAACTCCCATACCAGTTACCGTATTGTCCCCGATGCAAGACGACTCTGATTATAATAAGACCACCCCCAACTCCCATACCAGTTACCGTATTGTCCCCGATGCAAGACGACTCTGATTATAATAGCGCGCCACTCGGTGGCGCGCTATTATAAGCTTGTAGATCTGCTACACCAAAAATGCTACACCAAAATGGGTTCCCGTTCAGAATGGGTTAAACAAACATTGAACTAAAGACAAACAATTAAACCTATGTGTATAGGAGGGGCTATAGCACCCCTCAAAAACGTAGTCTTATATTCAGGAAAATGGGTTGAGGTGAGTGGAGAGCACCAGGCGCTCGGTGGGGGGGGGGGGGTCTGTCCTAAAAAGCTACGGCTACACTATGGGGCACGCCACATGCAGGCCAGAAACACACTTCAGGTGGAGAACGCAATTGATGAAAGGTACTATGTTTACCCAGGGTAACTGGACTAAGCTCAAGAACTTGTTTACAGCCAGGCCCTGCTCATATAGAACATTTCATGGTAGGGGTTCAATGCCTTGTCCAAGGGCACTTCAGCGGTGGTAATTTTAACGTGCCGGTCCGGAGATACGAACTAGCGACCTTTCCGATATCAAGACCGCTCTGCAAACCGTTCGGCCACCGCTGCAGAGAGGCAAAGTAGTGGAATAGTAGGACGTTTATTACCAAAATCCAGGAACGCGAAGAGAACAAGAACTAGGAATACACTGAGAGTTCACTAATGATCTGACAAAGGAGATTAAAAACCAGGGGAGTATAAATACACAAAGACATAGGTGAACTCAACAGATAATCAACACAATGATTAACTAAAATACTAAAAAGACTAACAAGACAAGGTGGAAACACTAGGGTAATCAGGGTACTGGTGAGACAACGCAGGTAACAAGAGCAACACAGGAAACACTAACAGACCGCAAAATAAAAGCACACAAGTGTAAAGTAAAACCAAAACAAAGAACAAGGAACACTAGAAAAACATAACGGACCGTGACACTGCTGGATTGGAGCCCTGTATGTTCCATATAGGACAAGCTCCAGAACACAGACTTGGGGGAAACAGCCTTTAGTTTCAGAGGCCTGACCACCTGGAATGTAACCTGACTCCGCCAGTTTGTGGCAGTACTGAGTTCCCTCCTCCTGCCTGGATCTGCCTATTGATCCGGGCTCTCTCAAGGAAGAAACGATAAACCAGAAGCAGCGGAACAAAAAGGATGATATCTCCACAATCATTTCGAGTTGTATAGTCCTGTTAGGTTGTGTTTACATTTGCACTGTGGCAGCGCTTCAATACGTCATCAGTATCGCGTTGATCCCGCCTCTAGCGGACCACATGCGGCCGCATATCTCTCTCCGGTCAGAAATGGATCGGAGTTCAACCGTCTCTGCCCCGAGAGGGACCAGATGGGAGCAGGAGGAGGGACTCACTGCTGCCACCAGCTGGCGGAGTCAGGTTACCTGAAATTACCAACCTGGAATGACCGGAGGCCAACCTCGATGTCTTTCAAACGAGGCCAACCTCGATGTCTTTCAAACGAGGCCAACCTCGATGTCTTTCAAACGAGGCCAACCTCGATGTCTTTCAAACGAGGCCAACCTCGATGTCTTTCAAACGAGGCCAACCTCGATGTCTTTCAAACGAGGCCAACCTCGATGTCTTTCAAACGAGGCCAACCTCGATGTCTTTCAAACGAGGCCAACCTCGATGTCTTTCAAACGAGGCCAACCTTGATGTCTTTCAAACGAGGCCAGCCTTGATGTCTTTCAAACGAGGCCAACCTTGATGTCTTTCAAACGAGGCCAGCCTTGATGTCTTTCAAACGAGGCCAACCTCGATGTCTTTCGAGAACATAAAGAGGTTGGAATGAATGAGTCAAAGCTAAGTGTCCTGTGTCTCACTGTTCATGAGGTCATGATGGTGACATTGCATTGTTCTTACCTTCGTCTGAGGCCATGAACGTAACGTTGTACATGTTGTAATGTTCTTACCGTTGTCCGTGGCCATGAACGTGACGTTATACATGTTGTGCTTGACGTAGGGAGACTCTCTGTCCAGCGTGGCGATGGTGGAGATGCGTCCGTTCACGGGGTCGATCTCCAGCCAATTGGCCGGGTCGTACAGCTTGGAGTACCTGGGGGGGGGGGGGGGGGGGGGGGGGGGGGGGGTGGGGGGGGGACCAATCAGAGAGCTCGATAATAAATAACCACAGTATCAGGACATTTCAGAACCCCACAGCGTCACGCACTCTGACGTGTCGTGTCGGGACGGTTTGTTTCACCACGGCGGTTCCCGACAGGTTCAGTTCAGCCCCGAGAGCAAAAAGATCTGCCGTTCCTAGAAGCTTTGTCATTGGTAACGTTGAAATGACTAACCAATCAGGAAGTAGACATCATGCAGGCAAATCGACCAATGGCAAAGCTTCTAGGAAAATCATTGAATGCAGATTGTGGCCCCCAGATGTGTCACAGAGACTACATTGTTTTGGAAAAACAAAGAAAAATAATTATAATTAAGTAATTCATTAAAATATGAATATAAATAAAAGGTCATTACGATGTTGACATAATGTTGCTTATAGCAGCCTTGATGCAATGTTTATAGGAAAACAGTAGTACCGTAAAAGAAAGTCGTTACATCACAGGACCACAAAAGGAAATAAACTATATTTTTTTGTGTAATCCTTTTGACAAATATATGCATGGCCATGCGTGTATTATGCTTTCAATAAAACACACGTCAATTAAAAACGCACAAAGGAGAACTCAAAGTGGGACGTGTGGAGTTAATTGGACAAAGCCGTACAGATCAAAGACGGTGACTCGTCGGCGCGGCCGGTCGCCAATTTGTTCTCTACGGAGCAGCGCGGCTCCTAAAGCCGGCGTCTTTACGTCGACGCGGGTCCAACAAGACTCTAAGGCTCGTTAGCAGCAAAACACTCGCCACACTAGAGATCAAACAGATATTATAAAGACTTATATGTACACTCGAGGGAGACAACGTAAACCCCCCCCCCCCCTGAGAAGAAGCAAAGATTTGAGTTAAAATCATTCGCTCTGAGGGAATATTATATTCAAAGATTTGCACCACATTATCGTCACGCCACGTATCGTATCGTATCGTCTACAAGGTCACACTGCTTTTTAGGACCAGCTAAACGGAGTCTACAAGGTCACACTGCTTTTTAGGACCAAGAAACCGGAGTCTACAAGGTCACACTGCTTTTTAGGACCAAGAAACCGGAGTCTACAAGGTCACACTGCTTTTTAGGACCAGGAAACCAGAGTCTACAAGGTCACACTGCTTTTTAGGACCAGCTAAACGGAGTCTACAAGGTCACACTGCTTTTTAGGACCAGCTAAACGGAGTCTACAAGGTCACACTGCTTTTTAGGACCAAGAAACCGGAGTCTACAAGGTCACACTGCTTTTTAGGACCAAGAAACCGGAGTCTACAAGGTCACACTGCTTTTTAGGACCAGGAAACCAGAGTCTACAAGGTCACACTGCTTTTCAGGACCAGGAAATCGGAGTCTACAAGGTCACACTGCTATTTTTACAAGCACTCGCACTCGTACTCGCATGCTCACGCTCACGCCTCTCGCACACCCACACACACTCACACTCACTCACACCCACACACTCACGCACGCACACACATGCACGCACACACACACACACACACACACACGCACTCAGCCTACATACCGTATGGTCTGTCTCATGTAGCGGTCGGGGTCCTGGGCGGTGAAGGCGGTGAGCAGGGAGTGCGTGAACAGGCCCTCCTCCAGCTTGAGGGACTTGGGGTTCTGGGTGAACTCGGGCGCCTCGTTGACGTCCAGCACGCGCACGGACACGGTGGAGGTGGACTGGCGCGGCAGGTGGATGCCGCGCGCCAGCGCCACCTCGTTCTCCGTCACCACCGTCAGCATGAAGGAGCGGTTGGGCTCGAAGTCGATGGGCTGCGGAGGAGGAGAGGGGGGGAGGGGGAGGTGGTGACTTTTTTTTTAACTTTGCACCACGTTTTTAACCCATTTAGGCCTGACGTTTGAAATACAAAAAAATATTCTTTTGAAAGAATAGAGGACCCCCCTTGAAAGCCAATTGCTTCAGTATCTCTCTCTCTCTCTCTCCTCTCTCTCCGGTGAAGGTTACAGGAGTGCGGTGCCGTGCACAACTGTGTGAAATCTCATCGTGTCCCATGAACCCAATAAGCATTGTTTATGGTCAACATCGTTAGCTGTCAAAGTCATCTTTTAAGTTGCTCATTACAGCGGCTTTGCAGAAGAGGAAGGAAGGACAGCCCAATTAAGAAATAATGACTCCTGTGTTTATCCAATTAGCATTCGTCATTCCTTGCCTCGCGTGATGTCTGATCTACAAGATAGCGTTCGATCGCACAACGCATAAAGGATGATGATCAGTGAGCCTCATTCATTATCGCTAAAATGATCCATTTAGACAGTTTTCACCCTTTTCATGTCAAGGACCGCCAGAATGATCTGTATTTGGCCACGGACCCCCCCCCCCCCCCCCCCCCCCATCTGAAAATATGTTGTTCCATGAAGGGACAAACTACACCCCAGATGGGTTTTAAAAAACGTTCACTCTGAGAGAATATATTCAAAGATCTGTGCCACGTATTCACCTTTTTTTTTTTCAAAAAACAGCACGAGCTTGTAGATCTTATAATAATATTTTGTTTTGTTCAACAGCTAAAGTTTGACCTAATGCTTATAAAACACCAAAAAAAAAGGGGGGGTTCCCGTCCTGAATGGGATTATCCCATTCTGACCTGAGATCAGATTCATACGAGGTTTCCACTGGACACACACTGGTCTGATTAACCCATTCTGACCTGAGATCAGATTCTAAAAATGTCAGTCGTTCTTCGATTAAAAAAAAAAAATAGCAGACCTACAAGCTCGTATGAGCTTGTAGATCTGCTATTTTTCAATAGCTAAAGCATAACATGATGCTAACACCAAAATGGGTTCCCGTTCAGAATGGGATTATATAATCCCCAACATATAATCGGTTGTCATAGCGATGAACCTGCGATGCGAAGCGATGAGCCCTATAGTAGCCGTATATATATACGTCTGCCCCGTCACAGCAGCAGCAGGAGTCTCTGTGATCATGTTCCTTTTTTTAGGACCCCCCCCCCCCACCCCCCCCCCAATTATTATTTCCACTTGATTCCGGCGTTAGCGCGCCGCCGCATGCTAACATTATGTCAAGGGGTGCTTTAACCCATTTAGGCCCTGACGTTGAAAAAGGTTGGCTCTGAAAGAATATATATATATATATTCAAAGATTTGTGGCGCACTTTTACGATTTTTCAAAAATAGCAGACCTACAAGCTCGTAGATCTGCTATTTTTCAATAGCTAAAGCATAACATAATGCTTCATTATAGTTAAAACACCAAAAGGGGTTCCCGTCCAGAATGGGTTAATCTCAAATGATCAAACCTTCGCTTTTCTTCTCTGCGCTCCGTTTGATATCTCTCTCTCTCTCTCTCTCTCTCTCTCTCTCTCTCTCTCTCTCTCTCTCTCTCTCTCTGTCTCTCTCTCTCTCTCTCTTTCATCGACTGGAGTGTCAAAATAAGAGCGCGAAGCGGGGCCAGACCCCCAAAATCAAAGAGTATACGCTGGGTTTTAAAGTCAGACAGAGTTGAGACGAGGACGGAGAGGACAGACATTGAACTTGGAGGAGTTTACTTAATTGAGTTACAGAAAAACTGCACAAGAAATGCGGCACAAGAACTTCACTCGCTCAAATAGTTTGCACAAAGTATACATACTTTGAGGTATATATCGGTCTCTATACTCTTACTAATATTATGCAAACGATATAGCTCTGGAAAACCTGACGACATGCAGCTTCCTATTGGTTTGCCAACCTGTGTGTATGTGCCCGCAAGATTTAAGCCAAGGTTTGTATGTTTATGCGATATGGAAGTCATGCATCTGTGACTAAAACAATGTGCACACGTTGGAGGTACAGTACAGTTATAACCCATTTTGGGGCGGGAACCCCTTTTGGTGTTAGCATCATGTCATGCTTTAGCCACACACAAAATAATACATGCACGCACGCACGCACACACACACACACACACACACACACACACACACAAACACAAAAGAAAACGTAAAAAAAATGTATTCTAATTGTCGTTATTGCAAATTTACGAGCTGCGTTGGCTTCCCGCGTTCGCGCATGCATCTTACTTGTATAGTCAGAGGATATATCAATAGAATCTGGGAATACGTTTCTCACCAGTAATTTTCTTCGCCAGTGTGTTTGTGTAATGGAGTCTATACTGACATAATCCCACATTGGTTTCTATTCAGCCAGAATAGAAACAGCTGCTGAAAGTTCATGGGTATACATAAACAACCGTTATGAGGCAAAATGTTATCACAGGTCAGCACATTTGGGGCAAGTAGCTATTCGGGGGGTCTCGGCCTTCCGTGTATAGGGGGGTCCCTGGGGTCTCTTACCTTGACCACGGTGACCAGGCCCTCGTTGCTCTGGGGGTCCGTGGGGATGGCGAAGCGGCCCGTGGGGTCTCCCGAGATGATCCTGAAGTTGGCGCTCCAGGCCGAGGTGTGCGGCTGGTCCTTGTCCGTCACCGTCAGGTTGGTCACGATGACGTTGACCCTGTTCTCCTCCACCTCGCCGAAGAACTGGAGGAGGGGAGGGGAGGAGGAATGAATTAACCCAGTCTGACCTGAGATCAGATTCGAAGAAAATGTCAGTCGCTTTTCGATTTTTCAAAAATAGCAGACCTACGAGCTCGTAGCGCGCCACTCGGTGGCGCGCTATGAGCTTGTAGATCTGCTATTTTTCAATGGCTAAAGCATAACATGATGCTAACACCAAAACGGGTGCCACCATTTTTTTCCCATCCTAAAACATGATCATCAGGCATTATTACAATATAAGGGGGAAGAACTTTTTTCCAAAAAAGCATACAGTATTTGTTAAAATCATGCTTTTAAGTGGACACGCCCACCAGTTCATTAAGTATGCCTGGTTTGCCTGGTGGGCGGTGATGGGTGGTGATCCACCTGAACTGAAGCCACACCCACAGCTGTAGTTGTATGATTAAGGGGGAGGGGTTAGGGGAGGGTCTGATAGTGTGATGTCACTATATCACTGTTTATTTCATTGGTCCGTTTGACTGTCAAGGGTTCAGCCTCCAGGAAGAAACCCTAAATACAAAGTTAATACACCATTGCAGATAAAAACAACTCCAGGGTGTCTAATGAAGTACTGTCACCTCATAGACACGTGAAAAACTGGAAAAAATACAAAAACTGTGGCACTCCCTCTTTAAGCATTATGTTATACTTTAGCTGTTGAAAAATAGCAGATCTACAAGCTCATATAGGGGCTTGTAGGTCTGCTATTTTTGAAAAATCGTGAAAATGTGGCCCAAATGTGAATATATATATAATGTATTATTTTAGAGCATTCGTTTGTAGCTCAAATCTTTGCTTCTGGGGGGGGGGGGGTGGGGGGGGGGGGGTCCCTGGAACAGTATATTTTCAGATGGGGGGGTCGACAGCCAAATAAATAATAATTCTAGGGGTCCTTGACATGAGATAGTTTGAGAACCTGCACTGACATAGAAACATAATGGTTTTTCAGAAAACCGTCAGGCATTTGTAGAAATCGTTCCCAGGTCCATTTTGGGGCGGGAACCCCTTTTGGTGTTAGCATCATGTCATGCTTGAAAAATACCAGAGCTTGTAGGTCTGCTATTTTTGAAAAATCAAAGAACGACTGACACATAGAAACATAGCTTTTTCAGAAAACTGTCAGGATGTAGAAGACAATTTTAGAATCTGATCTCAGGTCAGAATGGAAAACTGTCAGGATGTATAGAAGACACTTTGTAGAATCTGATCTCAGGTCAGTGAACCTACCGCGTCGGTGGTGAACTCCGGGGGGTTGTCGTTGACGTCGGTGATCCTGACGACGGCCGTGGCGGTGTTGGAGAGGCCGTACGTCGGGTTGCCCTCCATGTCCGTGGCCTGGATGATCAACGTGTACTGGGGCACTTTCTGTACGCACACACACACACACACACACACACACACACACACACACACACACACACACACAGGCACACATACACGTTACTCCGCCGCATCGTTCATTATATCCCATTCTGACCTGAGATCAGATTCTAAAAAAATGTCCGTTTGAAAATGACGGTTTTCTGAAAAAGCCATGTTTCTATGTGTGTCGGTCGTTCTTCGGTTTTTCAAAAATAGCAGACCTATATAGCTATTGAAAAATAGCAGATCTACAAGCTCGTAGCGCGCCACCGAGTGGCATGACGCAATGCTAACGCCAAAAGGGGTTCTCGCCCCAGAACGGGTTAAAACGCGGCGTCAGAAGACGGGATACTTCGCTCCTCTGCGACGTCGGCGCGACGTTTTTTTATTTAAAATCCCCCTTCTCTCCCCCAATTTTAGTCGTGAATTGCATTTGTCCGTGATTTTTTTATTTGTGTGTCGCATCCTATATAGAGCGTCGCAGTCCCCCCCCCCCTTCAGAAAGTATTTATTTAAAGACGTTTTTACGCCGCGGGACAAAGCCAACTCGTTGTCGTGACAAATCGTGACAACAAACACACTTTTTCGGGCCAAACAAAGAATTAGAAAGTAGGAAAAAAACGGCACTTTATTTTTTTTGTTTTTCTTCTTTGTAATTATTTGTTTGGTCCAAAATATTGTGCGCGTGTTGTCATGATTTGTCACGACAAGAGTTGGCTTCGCAAGACACTTAAAAGGTCTTTGAATAAATACGTTTTGAAATGTCTATGGGGGAAAATGCATTGGGATTTATTTCCTGGGCCTGGCGTCGTCATGAAAGGGGGCGGGACGGCGACGCTCTATACTGAGGAAGAAATAGAGTCTGCAACACCGGCAGTGATCGACGTTTCGATCACTATGGGATCTTCTTCGGGAATTCCTGAAGAAGATCCCATAGTGATCGAAACGTCGAATCAAATAAACCAGTGGAGCTGAGTTTTCCATGACGGAGTTGCGGACTCTACTTGTTTCCTCTTGTATATCCTGTTCTGAACGGGAACCCCTTTTGGTGTCGGCATCATGTCGTGCTTTAGCTATTGAAAAATAGCAGATCTACAAGCTCATAGCGCGCCACCGAGTGGCGCGCTACGAGCTTGTAGGTCTGCTATTTTTGAAAAATCAAAGAACGAATGACATTTTTTTTTAATCTGATCTCAGGTCAGAATGGGTTAATCAGACCAGTGTGTGTCCACGTGGAAACCTCGTATGAATCTGATCTCAGGTCAGAATGGGATATACTGACTTTTTGTCCAGCACCTGGGCTAAGAGTGGAGGAGGTGCACGCTCTATTTATTACCGTCGTTATAGCATCCTATACTGACTATAGCTATTGAAAAATAGCAGATCTATACAAGCTCGTATAGCTTGTATAGGTCTGCTATTTTTGAAAAATCAAAGAACGACTGACATATAGTTACAGAAACGTAGACTTTTTCAGAAAACTGTCAGGATGTAGAAGACATTTTCAGAAGGTCAAAATTGTAATCTAAGAGACACACACACAAACACACACACGCGCGCGTGCGCGCGAACGCACGCACCCACGCACCCACACACACACACACACACGCACACACGCGCGCGCGCACCTCTCGGTCGAGGCCCGCGGCCACGGTGATGATGTCGCCGGTCCTGTTGTTGATGGTGAACATGTTGGAGGCGGGGCTCTCGGGGTTCTGGGACTGGATCTTGTACCGGAGCATCCCATTGGCCGTCTTGGGGTCGTCCTTGTCCACCGACGTCACGGTCATCACAAAGGACCCTGCAGCGGGGGGACACCGGAGCACGCACGTCTGACCACTGACATTTCTCTGTGTGCGTGTGTGCGTGTATACGCGCGTGTGCATGTGCATGTGCATGTGCATGTGCATGTGCATGTGCATGTGCATGTGCATGTGCATGTGCATGTGCATGTGCATGTGCATGTGCATGTGCACGTGCACGTGCATGTGCACATGCACATGCATGTTATCAACAGGTTTAGAGAGACCCTTCCGGGTACAGAGCCATTAAACGTAGTGTGTGTGTGTGTGTGTGTATTGGAGGTAGGGTGTAATAGTTACCCGGTTTAGACCCTTGGGGTACAGAGCCGTAGGGTGTAATAGTTACCCGGTTTAGAGCCCTCGGCCACAGAGCTGTTGAAGGTGTAATAGTTACCCGGTTTAGACCCTTGGGGCACAGAGCCGTAGTGTGTGTGTATTGGAGGTGGGGTGTAATAGTTACCTGGTTTAGAGCCCTCGGGCACAGAGCCGTTGAAGGTGTAATAGTTACCCGGTTTAGAGCCCTCGGCCACAGAGCCGTTGAAGGTGTAATAGTTACCCGGTTTAGAGCCCTCGGCCACAGAGCCGTTGAAGGTGTAATAGTTACCTGGTTTAGAGCCCTCGGCCACAGAGCCGTTGAAGGTGTAATAGTTACCCGGTTTAGAGCCCTCGGCCACAGAGCCGTTGAAGGTGTAATAGTTACCCGGTTTAGAGCCCTCGGCCACAGAGCCGTTGAAGGTGTAATAGTTACCCGGTTTAGAGCCCTCGGCCACAGAGCCGTTGAAGGTGTAATAGTTACCCGGCTTAGAGCCCTCGGCCACAGAGCCGTTGAAGGTGTAATAGTTACCCGGTTTAGAGCCCTCGGCCACAGAGCCGTTGAAGGTGTAATAGTTACCCGTTTAGAGCCCTCAGCCACAGAGCCGTTGAAGGTGTAATAGTTACCCGGTTTAGAGCCCTCGGCCACAGAGCCGTTGAAGGTGGCATGCGTGAACTCGGGCCGGTTGTCGTTCATGTCGATCACGTTGATGACGATGTCGATGGGGTTCTCCACCTGGTTCCCGTTCAGGTCCACGGCGTGCGCACGCAGCTAGACACACACACACACACACAGAGAGAGAGAGACGCGCACACACACGCACACGCATGCACACACACAATGAATATTCGTCAGACTCGCGCATGCCCTGTTTAAGTAGCCTTGCCGAGCCATGAGGCCCATAGGGCAGGAGCCTATCTCCTGTTTCTGTAGCCATGAGGCCCATAGGGCAGGAGCCTATCTCCTGTTTCTGTAGCCATGAGGCCCATAGGGCAGGAGCCTATCTCCTGTTTCTGTAGCCATGAGGCCCATAGGGCAGGAGCCTATCTCCTGTTTCTGTAGCCATGAGGCCCATAGGGCAGGAGCCTATCTCCTGTTTCTGTAGCCATGAGGCCCATAGGGTCAGGAGCCTATCTCCTGTGTCTGTAGCCATGAGGCCCATAGGGCAGGAGCCTATCTCCTGTTTCTGTAGCCATGAGGCCCATAGGGCAGGAGCCTATCTCCTGTTTCTGTAGCCATGAGGCCCATAGGGGCAGGAGCCTATCTCCTGTTTCTGTAGCCATGAGGCCCATAGGGGCAGGAGCCTATCTCCTGTTTCTGTAGCCATGAGGCCCATAGGGGCAGGAGCCTATCTCCTGTTTCTGTAGCCATGAGGCCCATAGGGGCAGGAGCCTATCTCCTGTTTCTGTAGCCATGAGGCCCATAGGGGCAGGAGCCTATCTCCTGTTTCTGTAGCCATGAGGCCCATAGGGGCAGGAGCCTATCTCCTGTTTCTGTAGCGTGAGGCAGCTTGCTGTACAAGTACACCCCCTGGACATGACGCTAGTATGTCGCAGAGACTTACCCCCAATCCAACCCTTGATGCTGAGTGTCAAGCAGGGAGGCACTGGGTCCCATTTTTGGTATGACCCCGGCCGGGGATCGAACCCCCGACCTCCCAGTCTCAGGGCGGATACTCTAACCACAAGGCCACTGAGCATGCCCTGTTGCGACATCATAATTATCTCTGTGTGTGTGTGTGTGTGCGTGCATATATCTCTCTTTACATGGAAGTTGGAGATGTGCTCTCTGTCCAGAGGCTTGGTGACCGACAGCTGTCCAGAGATGGGGTTGATGATGAAGATGCCAGTGGGGGGCTGGTCGGCCCCGGGGCCCGTCACGCTGTAGCGCAGCAGGCGGTTGTTGTCGCGGTCGGAGCGGATCTGAGGGAGGCACGCACACACACACACAGTTCAACAAACACACACACACACACACACACACAGAGGCGTGATTTCAGAAACACATTAACCAATTCTGACCTGAGATCAGATTCATACGAGGTTTTCCACTGGACACACCACACTGGCCTGATGAACCCATTCTGACCCGAGATCAGATTCTAAAATAAATGTCAGTCGTTCTTCGATTTTTCAAAAATAGCAGGCCTACAAGCTTGTAGCGTGCCACTCGGTAGCGCGCTACGAGCTTGTAGATCTGCTATTTTTCGATAGCTAAAGCACGACGTGATGCTAACACCAGAATGGTTTCCCGTTCAGAATGGGTTAAGTTACCTTATATATAGCCCCATTTCAAAAATAGTGAAAATTATACGGTCGTCCCGATTTTCCCGATCACGATCGCGTGAAACGGGAAAATCGGGGGTCATTTTCAAAATGATCGGAAATCGGGATCGGGAGCAAAAGAAAACGTGATCGGGGACATCTCTATAGGGTCAATGTTACGTGATATTAGACTAGTCTGTGATTTGGGATTTTGTACTATAGTGTCATGCATAGACTGATCAAAATCATCGTCGAAATCAAATCATGTCCGTTCGGGAGCATGTTGGCGATATTTTGAAATCTAAAATAGCCCAAATAATTGATCTATATACAAGCTTGTAGATCGACTGTTTTAGCTATTTTGTTTGCGGGAGAAAAGAGAAAATGTTTGGAACATCTTTGCCTATATAAGGACATTCCCAAAACGTTGTTGCCACGGTGAAAGTGGTTCAAAGTAAGGCTTGCATGCATTGTTTTCGTCGACTAAAACTAAGACGAAAAATGTTCGTCGACTACCTTTTTTCACTGGCGAAAACTAAAAAGAAACTAAATGAAAACTAAGCTACGATGACTAAAACTGAGACTAAATATATTGACAATTTCGTCAACAAATAAAAACTAGACTAAAATGTTAGGAAGGGACAAGAGATCCAGTATAAGTCCTTTTACACTTGGTCGCATGCTGAAAATAACAGATCTACAAGCTTGTAGATCGGCTATTTTCAGCAAGTGTCATTAGGACGCCATCAAGGCCCGCCGAAATGCATTTTAGTCGACTAAATCAACCGTAGATTTAGTCGACTAAAATCTCATGACCTTAAGTCGACTAAAACTAGACTAACACTGAAACAGTCCAGGTCACTAAAATGTGACTAAAACTAAACTAGTTTCATTCCAAAGACTATGGGCCTGATTCTTCAACGTGTTTCCGCTGATATATTGCCGTGACGCTGGCGGAAAGGCATTTACGTGGATTTCCCACATTAATTTGGAATTCATGGAAATGGCCGTGAACTTGACGCTGACTTTGGTTCGTCGGAAACTCCGCTAAATCCTACGGGAGCTCTTTAGGTGGCGGAGAAATTTGCGGAAGCATACACTTGCGTATAGATTTATTCAGAAGGCTTTAGTCTTCATGCTGAATCAATAAATAGTCCCCAAATCTCAGATAAAATATGTAGGCATGTGTCCCCAACATATTGGTCGATCAGCACATAAAGAAATTATAGCCTATATAATAAAAGCTGAGTGCACTTGTATGCCTAAATGCAAGCATTCTAGGCAAGTTAGTAGAGTCCCATATACAGAAACTGCCCCGCAAGCCGACACCTTTTTATGTATTTATTAGGATATTACTATAGCATGCGCTTCTCACTTGACAGCTTTCTACTCGCAGTGCAACGCGTTGTGAGCTTGTAGATCGGCTCTTGCGCATGTTAAAAAACAAACTCACAATTATAATAAGAACATAGGCTTATCTGCATTATGCACTGTACGAATCCAACATAGTTTAGTGTAGACAGTAATGCCTGCAGTAGGCGGCGGCAGGCCTAATGAAATTGTTTTGTTACGGAGATCCTTGAGTCAGTTGACTGTCGGTGTGTGTGTGTGTGTGGGGGGGGGGGGTGTGTGTGTGTGTGTGTGGCGGGGGGCAGACAGCAGCGTGCTGCCGATCCGATTCACATTGGAAAATGAATAGGGCTAATTTGCCCTATATAAAAAATAGAAGACCACATTTATAGCCTAATGAATGCAGCGTGTTTGAAAGTCGGCCAGTCATATCAGTTTTAAACCAGCTCACCTCCACTCGTGAACATGACGGACAGACAGACAGAATTTATAATAATGTATATTGATATTGATCACATGGATGCCAGGCCTATAATATATTACTTATGAATGTATGGGCTACTGTTCTTTATCGCGCAACAGTGTCGAGGGCCCATGCAGCCCCCCTCCCTCTCTCGTCTCTCTCTCTCTCTCGCTCTCTCTGAAAAGACGACTTTTGCATTGACATATCCGATATTTTAAATATCGGATATGTTTTACCTCTGCAAAGGTGTGAGTGAGCACCCGCCTTGGTCCCGAACTTAATTAAATAAATTATAATTATATTGCTTCAGCGGAGCACGCGTTGCAAGCTTGGATAGCAGTGACCGCGGCTGTGATCTCAGACAAACTGCTGTCTGCTGAGTCATGCTTGAAGCCTTTTATGGTGCGATATAGGGCGTGGATCAATGCAGATGAGGTTGTCGGGTGCTTTTCCGATCACTTTGCACCCGCTGCATTCAGTATGACATACACCTGCGATACACCTGCGCACCTGTGGTACACACCACTCTCTGAATAACACGTCATCTCAACGTAGCTTGATCGGACGGATAAATACGATATCTGTTTCCGCCACCGTTACACTCTGACGCATTTCGTTTTTGAAGAATCAGGACCTATGTGACTAAAACTAAAATAGAAATTTGATGCCAAAAACAACACTGGTTGCGCGTGTGCGCGTGTGTGCGTGCGTGCGCGCGTGCGTGTGTGCGTGCGTGCGTGCGTGCGTGCGTGCGTGCGTGCGTGCGTGCGTGTGTGCGTGTGTGCGTGCGTGCGTGCGTGCACGCGTCTCGTACCCGGACCAGCTCTTCGGGGAACTGTCCGCGTGAGTTTTCGGGGACGTTGATGGGCGGGATCACCCAGTCCCTCTTCGCCCGCCGCAGGGCCCCGCCCCCTCCTGACGCCACGGCGCCGTGGCGCGGGAACACCAGCTCTGGCACCCGATTGGTCGCGGTCACGTCGGACGCATTCACCCGCTGGAAGACGTGAGAGAGAGAGAGAGAGAGAGAGAGGGGGGGAGAGAGAGAGAGAGAGAGAGAGAGAGAGAGGGAGTGGAGAGAGAGAGAGAGAGAGAGAATGACACATTATATCAGAAACCTCTTTTCAAACATCCGCAAGCTCGAAACGTACACGCTTTGAGCTTGTAAATCTGCTACTTTTGATTACGTTGAATATGAATCCTGAAAAGTATAGCAGTTTTCGACACAATATATGAGGATGGGAAGATGGCGCTTTACATATAGATTCTGCATTACACATTCACACATACATTCACACAAACATAAACACATACATTACAATTTACAATTTAGGCATTTAGCAGACGCTCTTAATCCAGAGCGACTTACATTTAAGCAAGAACAAAAGCATGGGAATACATCACATAAAAGCATTTATCATGAAACATGCGTAAGCTAAGAAAGTAACAGTGGAATATCTATATAATGAAACTATACATACACTATACATATAAACTATACATATTTACTACTATGCTATACATTATGTACTATGGCGTGCTATGACTATATACAATACAATTGTATATAGTCATAGCACGCCATAGTACATAATTATGTATAGCATAGTAGTAAATATGTATAGTTTACATTCACACATACATTCACACATACATTCACACACACATTCACACATACATTCACACATACATTCACACATACATTCACACACACATTCACACACACATTCACACATACATTCACACATACATTCACACATACATTCACACACACATTCACACATACATTCACACACACATTCACACGCCGATGACGGAGGAAACCATGCATGCAAGGCATCAACCAGCACATCAGGAGCAATTTAAGGGGTTCAGAGCCTTGCTCAAGGACACTTCAACACTAACTCTGAGGGAGCCCACAGGGATCGAACTGGCAGCCATAACCATCCAGTTATAACCCCTGCGCGCACACAAACACACACGACACACATGACACGCACGCACGCACGACAGACACGCACGCACAAACACACAGCCATTGGCTGCCACGTTCACCTTCATCATGTCTAAATCAAGGACTAAATGACATTCTTAGTGCCATTTCGGTGTGCTTTTGATGCCTCGGGGTGTGAGTTAGAGTTTATTGTCTCCTGTTGTTTTTTTTGTTTTTACAGTCTCCGGAGCTGTTTTTGTGTTCTTTTTGTATCGTAAAAATCACACCCGTGTCAACTGAGTGGTGCAACTCCCCTCTCCCCCCCCTTCCCCCCTCTCTCTCTCTCTCTCTCTCTCTCTCTCTCTCTCTCTCTCTCTCTCTCATTAGCAGGCAACAGTACAGCACTATCTCTCTCTCTGTTTCTGGCAAACAGCGCCCCTACTGGTACTAATAGTCATACTGGTGCTCATAGACACATAGGTGTACACATAGGTGAACACATAGGCGGACACGGACATTGCTGTTCTTTGGAGTGGTTGCACCACTCAAAAAAAAAACTTTTGGAGCGGGGAAAAACAACCGCTTGTAAAACTGCTGATTTAGTCAGGACACGCCCCCTCATCTAGACTGAGTGGTTGGAGTGTTGGAGTTTGGAAGCGCTAAATGTCACATAATGCAGGAGGCAGCAAAATGTTGTGTTATTGAAAACAAGCACTTCCAAACTCTGGCATTTCTTGACAGCAAGTAGCTCCTAATGTTTCTATATGGTGGATTTTTCTGAAACAAAAACTTTGCAGATAGAAAGAGGATAATTCAAGCTTTTCGTACAGCTGCAATGTTGGTGAGTTTAACATTGTTTAATGCAATCAGACAGGACTTTTCTGTTTTGATGAATGGGCTGTCAAGGGCAGAAAGTATTTTTTTGCCACTCAGTGGGCGTTCCCGCATAACTTCCAGGTACGATGATGCCATGTGCATACCCTCTGCACATGTGCGTGTGTGTGTGTGTGTGTGTGTGGGAAGTCTGAGTGCTGCATCTGGGTTGCACCCCCCGAAAATAGCTGATCTGACGCGTTGCTATTTTTGTCCAAAAGTGCCCTCTTAAAGGAGAATTCCATGCTAGAAGGCTTTCTTACCTTTATTTGTAATAATAATAATAATAATAATAATAATAATAATAATAATTCCCCTACCATAAGCCCTCAATGAATTGCATTGAATTGAATGGGAATTGAATGTGGCTATGGGGTGTTGTGCTAAATCGCTAAAAATAAATAAAATAAAGTATATATCCTCTCTTCATAATGTAAATAGTATCCCAAGCGACACAATTTTCTATTTATTTCAATGAAAATGAGCGAATTTGCACGAAAACCCAACCCCCATTGAGGGCTTATATTAGCGGAAATAAAGCCAATAATGCACTTTTGCTAAAAATAACACCTGGACCTCTTTGTTGGGGACGTAACAATTACAAATAACACCTGGACCTCTTTGGTGGGGACGTAACAACTACAAATAACACCTGGACCTCTTTGTTGGGGACGTAACAATTACAAATAACACCTGGACCTCTTTGGTGGGGACGTAACAACTACAAATAACACATGGACCTCTTTGGTGGGGACGTAACAACTACAAATAACACCTGGACCTCTTTGGTGGGGACGTAACAACTACAAATAACACCTGGACCTCTTTGGTGGGGACGTAACAACTACAAATAACACCTGGACCTCTTTGGTGGGGACGTAACAACTACAAATAACACCTGGACCTCTTTGGTGGGGACGTAACAACTACAAATAAAGGTAGCCTTCTAGCATGGAATTCTCCTTTAACCCATTCTGACTTGAGATCAGATTCTAAAAATGTCTTCTACATCCTGACAGTTTTCCGAAAAAAAGCTGTTTCTATGTCAGTGGTTCTTCGATCTTTCAAAAACAGCAGACCTACAAGCTCGTATAGCGCGTCACTACGAGCTTGTATACTGCTATTTTTCAATAGCTAAAGCATAGCATAATGCTAACACCTAAAATGGGTTAACGGCCCCTGCCCCTCTGTGACAACCTCCCCAAGCATGGGACGGGAAACCGTCCCAAACCGTCCCAAACCCCCCCACCAGAGAAGCGTGCACGTTATTCCTGCGTTGTGTCGGTACATTCATTCGCCCATTAAGTGCCTCCGCGCTGGCGACTTTTAACATGCAGAGTCACAGTCGCGTGACCGCATAGGCATGTGTGTCAGGAACCGCCGTGTCATCTTGCTCTCCAGAGATGATGATGACGAGGAGGAGGCGGAGGAGGAGGAGGAGGAGGAGGAGGAGGAACGACCCGACCCCTCAGGGGCTGAGGACACGGAAACGACATCCACACGCCGACAGCTCTCTCTCTCTCTCTCTCTCTCTCTCTCTCTCTCTCCCTCTGGTGTTCCCAGTGCATTGTGGGTGCAGGGTGTGCGCGTGTGCGCTTGTTTATTTCTTTATTTGGATCCCCATTAGCTACTACCTTAGTAGCAGCTCTACTCTTCCTGGGGGTCCACACGTAAAATGCATTTTACGAGACTGTAAGAAAAACAGTTAAAAAAATGAAATACGACTGAATATAAAACAAGTGATTAATACATATAACATCGTCGCGCTTGTGCGTGCGTGCGTGCATGCATGCTATCCTACACTCGCGAACCGCCAGTAATGTGAACCTGGCGGTTCGTCCGAGTGTAGGATAGCGTTACCGTAGTTAAATTCAGGGTATACATTGCGTTATTAAAATGGCACAAAGTGCATTTTAGAGAGAAACTGGGGACCTGAGACGCTTCCCAGTTACGAGAATATTCTCCTTTTGGAACCCCTTTTGATGTTTTATAACTAAGCATTATGTTATACTTTAGCTATAGAAAAATAGCAGATCTACAAGCTTGTAGATCTGCTATTTTTGAAAAATCGTAAAAAATGCGGCACAAATATTTAAATATATATTCTTTCAGAGCGAAGGTTTATTTATTTTTCGACGTCAGGTCAAAATGGGTTAACTTGACTTCAGTTCAATATAAGCTGCCGTTTAAAAAATGATTCACTCTAATTGTTAACCAATATGAGGGTATATAGCGCGTGACATCATCATCGTCATACCAGGTGGCGCGCTATGAGCTCGTAGATCTGCTATTTTTCAATAGCTAAATTATAACAAAATGTTTAAAGCACCAAAAGTTGTTCCCGCCCAGAATGGGTTGACTTGGCTCAGCTTTTATGGTTCAACTTTCTGCATACACCATGACACTTTAATGACTTATCTTTATTAAAATCCACTCACAGATAATTGGCTACTCTAAAGAGAATTATCTTAGAGGCCAGATCCCTCAACTATATGCATTCATGGGCAGACTTCCCAAAAACATGTTTAAAAAATAAATAAATACATAAACTACATTTGACACATAAATACAAGCAGAAACAAAATGTGCTGTGTCAGCGCCTGCCTGTGCCAGAGCTATACACTACACTATACCCATGTGTGAGTTCAGATCGATGGAGATAAGTCCATCCAGGAGATACATGGATGTTTTCTACAGTTTTATACTGGATTGATACATAAATGGATGGCGGACAGACCTGCTTTCTACAGTTTTATACTGGATTGATATATAAATGGATGGCAGACAGACCTGCTTTCTACAGTTTTATACTGGATTGATATATAAATGGATGGCAGATAGACCTGCTTTATTTTTATACTGGATTAATAGATAAATGGATGGCATACAGACTGCATGCTTTCTACATTTTTATAGTGGATTTGTAGATAAATGGATGGCATACAGACTGCATGCTTTATACATGTTATAGTGTATTTATATATAAATGGATGGCAGATAGACTGCTTTCTACAGTTTTATAGTGTATTTATAGATAAATGGATGGAAGACAGACCTGCTTTATACTGTTTTATACTGGATTGATATATAAATGAATGGCATACAGACCTGCTTTCTACATGTTATAGTGTATTTATATATAAATGGATGGCAGATAGACTGCTTTCTACAGTTTTATAGTGTATTTATAGATAAATGGATGGAACATTGGTCAAAATAAGAATTATTTCTGCACTTGGGTATAGTATAGGGTCACATAGAAAACCCCTATAAAACAAACTTTTCACATCAAGGTCCGCATCCATTATTTAATATACTTTTCCCCAGCACTGCAGAACATCAGTGTGTGTGCGTGCGTGCGTGTGTGTGTGTGTGTGTGTGCGCGTGCACATGCATGTGTGCGTGCGTGTGTGTGTGTGTCTGCTCAGAGTCATGCCTCAAGTTTAAGTTCAAGCGGAAGAAACAAGATGTTTTCGAGTGAGGGTGACCTTTTCCACGAGGCCACGGGATGGGGGGGGGGGTCATGTGTTCGCACGCACGCACATAACTCACCCACCAGGCACATACACACACACACACAAGCTGCAACGTTGACCTTACGCTGGGAAATAGTCGGCGTTGTGGTGCGGTGGACAGGTTCAGACCTGTTCAGACCACGTTCACTGTGGTTCTAAACAAGCTGTTGACAATGAAAAATCGAAGACACTTTTAGAATCTGATCTCAGGTCAGAATGGGTTCATGATGAAACTGTCAGGATGTAATAGACATTTTTTTAATCTGATCTCAGGTCAGTGTCCAAAGTGTCCTGGAGCAACACTCACTATGAACCCCTGTAGTTTTCTCCCGATGTGCAGGCCGGTGCCTTGCATGGTTTCCTCCAGCATCGCTGCGTGAATGTGTACAGTGTGTGTGTGTGTGTGTGTGTGTGTGTGTGTGTGTGTGTGTGTGTGCGTGCGTGCGTGCGTGCGTGTGTGTGTGAACGTGTGAACGGGTGAATGTAATGCACACGTCTGCATAAAGCGCCTTGGATAAAGGCGCTCTATAAATGCACCATTTACCATTTTAAGGTCAACGTAACGGAGCCACAGAGTCCATTACGGGGTTAATATTTCATACGGAGGCAGCACAGAGTTAATTACAGCTCCGTGACACGATATGGAGAATGCAAATGTACGCTAGCTGGTGCAATACTGCTGGGAACACACACACACACGCACACGCACGCACATGCACACGCGCACACGCACACACACACACACACACACACACACACACACACACACACACACGCACACGCGCACGCACACGCACACGCACACACACGCACACACACGCACATGCACGCGCACGCGCACACGCACACGCGCACACGCACACACACACACACAGGCTGTGAATATAACTACAATGCTGTGTATGTGCTTATAGGGTATACTATACGCGCCAACCTCCCTGCATAAATTGTACGTTTTTTCTAGATTATAATAATATGTAGGACAGAAGAAGTGTTTAATTAAGGTTCACCGCGTCTTAGAATAACCTGATTGGTTGTATTGCGGTTATACTAACTTTATTATTCATCCTTGTGCCACATTAATGTTCTCTATATCTTTGGTTGCCACAGTAATTTATTCATCCATTCTTTTCTTCCTCCATTCTATTTTTATTCTCTTTCGCTGCGACATTGTAGACGTGTGGTATATATATCTCACATCAATAATTCTGTTTAGTATAATATGTATTATATCTTCGATCACAGAGACACGCCGGAAAATAAAAAATTACAATGCGTTATCGCACAACGTTGAGTGTGTGACTGACCTGGCGAAACGGGGCAATTATTTACTCTACTATACAAATCACCACAATTCTACGAATGCCTTCTAAATCCTGATAGTTTTCTAGAAAACCCCATGTTTCTATGTGTCAGTCGTTCTCAAACATTTTCATGTCAAGCACCCCCGAAAACAAGTGCAGTACTTAGTTTAGACCGTTTTTTTGGGTTAGGGTTAGATTTTTGGACTATAGTCATTGGTTAGACAAGCCATTAGTCCTATACAACTACAACCTATCTCAAGCCCTCACCCTAAACCTAACTAACCTCCCACGGGGCAGCACACCTAAACCTAACCTTAACCCATGTCTAACCAATGACTAGTCTAAACCTAACCTCCCACGGGGCAGCACACCTAAACCTAACCTTAACCCATGTCTAACCAATGACTAGTCTAAACTAAGTATGCACCCCCCAAAAACACATGGCCGTCGACCCCCATCTGAAAATATGTTGTTCCAGGGAAGCAAAGATTTGAGTTAAAAAACGTTCGCTTTGAAAGAATATACATATACGAAGATTTGCGGCACATTTTCACATTTTGTTTTCTCCAAAAATAGCAGACCTACAAGTTCGGTGCTATATGAGCTATGATATGAATATGAGCTATGAATAGCAGAGCTTGTAGATCTACTACTTTGACTTTCTTTTATTTGGGGGGGGGGGGGCTCCTCGTCTCCCCGTGGTCGCGTTGATCGGACACATCACTGGCTAGAGGCTCATATATGCATACTCCAGTTTTTGTATAGCTTTTAAAGGGTTGGAAAACTACACCTTCACGTCAGTCGCCGTGATGATCAGCTATCACCGCGGACACAGACCCATCTCTCTGTTTTTCACTATCAGACAAGTCTTTTCACTCTGGAGCTATCACCCCCGTTCACTGATTGGTCTAGATAGTCGGGTAAACCACAGGGAGGCGGGGTCAATCCTTAAGGACATCACTGGCGAGTGTGACGGCCTCGACTCTTATAGCTATCACCTAAAACGGTGATAACCTATCACCAAAAACTGGAGTGTGTATGAGCCTTTAGAGCCTTTAGAAGCGTTCATATTTTAGTTGAGTTGCTATTGAGTTGCTATTGAGCCACTGAACTAGGGGTGCAACGGTTCAGTTAGACCACGGTTCGGTTCGAACCTCGGTATGGGGGTTTCGGTTCGGTTTCGGTACAGTAAAAAAAATTACACCCGTGTGAAGTGACCCCCAGGAACGCGCCCAGGGGGCCGGGCCGGTTCCGGCGAGCCGCCCCGTGTCCGAAACGGTTGAGTTACTGTGTGCCGGTCCCTCTACTGTACTGTACTGTACTGTCACTGTACTGGCACACACAAAATCATCATAAATACAGTTAATAATGTGCGTGCGTGTGTGTGTGTGTGTGTGTGTGTGTTAGGTTGCGCACAGGTGGTGAAAAACAACCATGCTCATGCTCATACCAGTCAGTGGCTTGCACCACTCAAAAAAGTTTATTTATAGCATTTTCTTTTCTTCTTTCTTTTTTTATCATATATTATTTTATTATGCATTTCTGCCTTTTCATTATTTTAAAGGGGGAAAAAAACCTTATATTGCTATTTTAATGTGCCTCATCATTATTTCAAGGGGGAAAAAAACCTTATATTGCCATTTTAATGTGCCTCGTCATTATTTTCAAGGGGAAAAAATGCACCTATGCGCTCACACGGGGCAGTAAGCACATGAGGAGAGGAGAGTGGTGGAGGGGAGGGGAGGATTCACACAGTGAATGCGTCGTGTACTCGTGTCGCACAGAAAAATACAAAAGTTTACAATAAGTCTACATGAGGATTTAAGGATATTATGCTTATATTATTAGAAGAAGGGCTTCTATCTACAGTCATGGATTGGACATTTTGTTGGGACTTTTCTGACGGAATTAATGTCCTGCTGCGGGTTGTTTTTGCTCTCACTCTCCCTCTTAATTAGCACTCAAACAGCGAGTGCAGATGCAGAATCAGATCTGAACAAACTTACAAAGACCGTGCTTAGAAGCCTGTTGGCGCGAGGTTACTCCGCTGTGTGTGTCTCTGTGTATGACGATCAATAATTATTCCAAGAACGGCGTTTAAAGGGATTGTGACATTAAAAAAAAGGTTTTGGAATTGTTCTTATTTGTTTTAGGTTTTCTAATCTCAATTGCACCCAAAAAACATGAACTTTTAACATTCAGTAGATTTTCTGTGATCTGGGGTTTTCTGGCTCAAACAGGTGCTCTGATTTGATGTCACTGTTTCACTGTTGTCACTGTTTCACTGTGTTGCCTGTTTTCATTGTAGCTCAAAAGGCTTCCAAACCCCAAAGAAAACTTCAGACCACAGAAAATCCACTGAATGTTCAAAGTTCAGGTTTTTTGGGTGTAATTGAGGTCATAAAACCTAAAAGAAAAAAGAAAAAGAAAAATAAATGAAAATGAATGTCATAAAACCTTTAAAGACGAGGGCTGTTATTCTCCTCATCATGCCGTCTCTGTGTGTGTGTGTGTGTGTGTGGGTGTAGGGGGTGGGCCGACAGAGTGCTACACTTCTGTGACCGAAAGAGTGCTAGACTTCTTAGTAGGACGGTGTGTGACCGATAGAGTGCTAGACTTCTAAGTAGGCCGGTGTGTGACCGAGAAATTCATTCTTCGCAGCTGTAAGAAATGAATCAATGCAAACCGAAATAGCGCGGTTCATTAGAGCGCATTGAACCGTGCATGCTGTACCGAACGGTTCGGTTTTAAACCGAAAACCGTTGCACCCCTACACTGAACACAGTCGCTTTATTTATATCCAGTGTCGCTTTATAAAAAAGGCGACACTGAACACAGTCGCTTTATTTATATCCAGCGCCATGATGGAATACTCGTAAAGAAAAGGCCCAGAAAGGCCTCATCCGCCACCTTCATCTTTTTTTCAATGCATTGAGGCCGAAGGGAAAGCAATAATAATAATAATAATAAAATAATAATAATAATAATAATAATGGAACATGGAGCTGCCGATCGACGAGAGCTTTGATGTCATGCATATAGGTTTATCACTAAAGGAGCATTCAGTGATTTGGGTGATTTGGAACAAAAAAACCCGGTCCTCCCCTGTAACAAGATGTGCACATGCCCGCTCTACAGTGGGGGGGGGGGGGGGGGGACATGCGACAGGCCAACGGCACGCGCACCAAGGCCCGCCCCGCTCGATCCTGATTGGAGGAAGGCCCCTCTCATCCTGATTGGATGAAGGCTTTGCCACCCAAAGCCCAAACCGAAACGAGGGTTTTTTTGACCCCATGAGGGGCTCCCTGGGGACAGGGAGGAACTTCTTATATGATCAGCGCACTTTAGAGTAGGGAGGATTATCCAACAAATAAGAAAAAATAAGTGATATTTGAATTAAGTGAAATCACTGAATATACCTTTAAATAAAGCGCTGAATAACACCTCAATGGCATCGTTGGCGGTGCGGGATTTCATTTAAAAAAAGGCGTTAAAGAAGTCGTTAGCCTGGAATGAGTTCAAATTGCCGATCTACAAGCTCACAAACGTGTTGATGTAGATTGGCTGTTTTATTTGTCAAAATAGTAGGGTTTAGCATGGATGAAAACAGAGGCTATACAATCTCCCTACTAGGTATAGCATATGAACTTTGGAGCAATGCATTCCTATTGCTTGAGATTAGATGAACTCTATACGTACATTTTAATCTATATACTGTCTTCCTCTGGTTATGCTTTTTATTCAATTAAATTATTTACTTATTCAGATTGTAGCGTTGCTGCGTCTTCGCCTGGAAAGGAGCCATATATAGCTTAGGTGGTTCGGGTCATCTGGTTAGGACGCCTCTCGGGCATCTCCCTATAGGGAGGTCCTCGAGGCCACGTCCCACTGGGAGGAGACCCCGGGGCAGACCAAGGACCACTCCCACTGGGAGGAGACCCCCCCCCGGGGCAGACCAAGGACCACGTCCCACTGGGAGGAGACCCCCCCCCGGGGCAGACCAAGGACCACGTCCCACTGGGAGGAGACCCCGGGGCAGACCAAGGACCACGTCCCACTGGGAGGAGACCCCGCCGGGGGCAGACCAAAGACCACGTCCCACTGGGAGGAGACCCCGGGGCAGACCAAGGACCACGTCCCACTGGGAGGAGACCCCCCCCGGGGCAGACCAAAAACCACGTCCCACTGGGAGGAGACCCCGGGGCAGACCAAGGACCACGTCCCACTGGGAGGAGACCCCCCGGGCAGACCAAGGACCACGTCCCACTGGGAGGAGACCCCCGGGGCAGACCAAGGACCACGTCCCACTGGGAGGAGACCCCCCTGGGGAGACCAAGGACCACGTCCCACTGGGAGGAGACCCCCCCGGGGCAGACCAAGGACCACGTCCCACTGGGAGGAGACCCCTCTGGGGAGACCAAGGACCACGTCCCACTGTGAGGAGACCCCCCTGGGGCAGACCAAGGACCACGTCCCACTGGGAGGAGACCCCCGCGGGGCAGACCAAGGACCACGTCCCACTGGAAGGAGACCCCCCCCGGGCAAACCAAGGACCACGTCCCACTGGGAGGAGACCCCCCCGGGGCAGACCAAGGACCACGTCCCACTGGGAGGAGACCCCCGCAGGGGCAGACCAAGGCGCAGATGGAGTCACTGGGCCTTGGAACGTCTCGGGATCCCCCCCAGGAGGAAGTCACTATAATGTTGCTCTGGAAGAGGGAAGTCCTGAACACTTCTGGTGGAGCTGTCGCCCCCGCGACCCGACGACGGATAAGCGGTCGAAGATGGATGGATGACTTCAACGAAACACGGACCCTCTGCAGGATTCCTTTGACAGGGTTCCAAATGGGCCCTCTTTTTTTTACCGGCTCTGTATAACTCTGAGTGTATACAAAATGCAACACGTGTTACATCTGTACACACTCTCAGAGTTATGAGAATTCTTGACACAGAGGAGAAAAAAAAAGCACAAAGCTTTGAGAGGCACTTGCACTAATGCATCAGCGTGTAAGCTGTTGGCAGCATTACTGAAGCGCTCTCTCTCTCTCTCTCTCTCTCTCTCTCTCTCTCTCTCTCTCTCTCTATCTCTCTCTCTCTCTCTCTCTCTCTCGCTCTCTCTCTCTCTCTCTCTCTCTCTCTCTCTCAGTGGCAGTATGTTGGCAGAGCCGACCGGCCGAGCGACCAGGGCTATTTCTGGGTCGTGTTCAGAGACTGGCCTCTCTTGTCTAAACACGCACGCACGCACGCACGCACTTATTATCAGTGCCGGTAAGAACACACTATACCCGATGGCATGGACTGCAGACTCCCCGTGTGCCGTTATACGCAGCTGAGGTGCAAAGTAAAGTACATGAATTGTACGCCCTTGACCGTTACTTTAGGTTTTTTTTCTTTTCAACCGAGGTTGTTTTTTATAGGTTGTTCTTAGAGAGTTATACATTTGTTTCATCTGCTATTTCATCTCAGCAATTCTTTTGACAGGGGGGGGGCGGGGGCATTCGAACATGGGGCTAAATATGTATTTGTTTTTCACAAAAGGTTTTTTAGGTTATTTACTATAGTCCTACTAGACCTCAAGAAATGACATCTGGCTTCACAGGATCTATACTGAATGTGATAGAGGATACTATAGGCGATGCCATAGTGTGTGTCATAATCTATACTGAATGTGATAGAGGATACTATAGGCGATGCCATAGTGTGTGTCATAATCTATACTGAATGTGATAGAGGATACTACAGGCGATGCCATAGTGTGTGTCATATAGGCTCAATAGTGTCAGTTTGTCACCTCCGACTAACTCTACAGTTGATTTGATCGACTAAAACGTATTTCGGCGGGCCTCGATGCCGTCGTAATGACAGATTTTACACTTGCTGAAAACAGCCGATCTACGAGCTCACGGCGCGTCGCAGATGGATCTCTTGACCACTCGTCCCGTCCTAACATTTTAGTTTTTATTCATATCTGTTGACGAAATGGTCACTTTATTTTTAGTCCTAGTTTTAGTCATCGTCGCTTAGTTTTCATTTAGTTTCCATTTTAGTTTTTGTCAGTGAAAAAAGGTAGTTTTAGTCGACAAAAACAACACTTGCCCAGTGAGTCATCGTAAATTGCTTTTGTTTATTTATTTGGTGCGTTTTTGTCCTCTGCTGTTGGTAGTCATGGCTTCCCACCTGACGTTGTGTGGGACTGCTCCAGGAACGTTACCGAATCACCGCTACATTGCATAACGTCTTCAGGCCAGGACTTAACCCATTTTGGCCTGACGTCGACATTTTTAAAATTTTATTTTTTTCTGAAAAACCTCATGTTTCTGTATCAGTGGTTCTCAATATTTCACGTCAAGGTCCCCAAAAACTATCTGTAATTGTCCGCCGACCCCCATCTGAAAATATGTTGTTCCAGGGACCCCCTCCCCCCCCCCCCCAGAAGCAACGATTTGAGTTAAAAACTGAAACTCTGAAAGAATAATATATTCAAAGATCTGAGGCACATTTTCACGATTTCTCAAAAATAGCAGACCTACAAGCTCGTAGCGTGTACTCACTCATAGTAACAGAGTGCGTCTACAAGTTGAAAACAGGCCTCTCACTCATAGTAACAGAGTGCGTCTACAAGTTGAAAACAGGCCTCTCACTCATAGTAACAGAGCGCGTCTACAAGTTGAAAACAGGCCTCTCACTCATAGTAACAGAGCGCGTCTACAAGTTGAAAACAGGCCTCTCACTCATAGTAACAGAGCGCGTCTACAAGTTGAAAACAGGCCTCTCACTCATAGTAACAGAGCGCGTCTACAAGTTGAAAACAGGCCTCTCACTCATAGTAACAGAGTGCGTCTACAAGTTGAAAACAGGCCTCTCACTCATAGTAACAGAGCCCGTCTACAAGTTGAAAACAGGCCTCTCACTCATAGTAACAGAGCGCGTCTACAAGTTGAAAACAGGCCTCTCACTCATAGTAACAGAGCCCGTCTACAAGTTGAAAACAGGCCTCTCACTCATAGTAACAGAGTGCGTCTACAAGTTGCCGCTAAACTTCTATATGTAAGCAAATAATCAGAGTGTTTCCTCCGCCACTAATTAGCGCGTGGTGGGGCGAGCGAGAGTATCTAGAGCCACCAGATGGTCTCTCTCTCTCTCTCTCTCTCTCTCTCTCTCTCTGTCTCTCTCTCTCTCTCTCTGTGCTGTCAGCCAACCACAGAGAGTCTCTCGCGTCACAACAGACGGGTGCCAACATGTGGCTTAATGAGGCCTCTCTGTCTGTCTGTCTGTCTGTCTGTCTGTCTGTCTGTCTGTCTGTCTGTCTGTCTGTCTGTCTGTCGGCAAACGCCTACGCACACATGCACATACACACGCGCTAGCACACACACACACACACACACACACACACGCACACGCACACACACGCGCGCGCACACACAGGCTTCTGTACACACCGGGGCTGTCCTGAATACCTTGTCCCGTTTCTCTCTAAACTATAAATATAGCTTCACTAGAACAGCGCTTCCCAAACCTTCTCATGTCAACGACCGCCATTTGAAAAGACATGCCATGCAGGGACCCCCACATAAAGAGAATATTTATACAGCTCTATGCCAGGGACCCCCACATAAAGAGAACATTTATACAGCTCTATGCCAGGGACCTCCACATAAAGAGAACATTTATACAGCTCTATGGAGGGACCCCCACATAAAGAGAACATTTATACAGCTCTATGCAGGGACCCCCACATAAAGAGAACATTTATACAGCTCTATGCAGGGACCCCCACATAAAGAGAAGATTTATACAGCTCTATGCAGGGACCCCCACATAAAGAGAACATTTATACAGCTCTATGCAGGGACCCCCACATAAAGAGAACATTTATACAGCTCTATGCAGGGACCTCCACATAAAGAGAACATTTATACAGCTCTATGCAGGGACCCCCACATAAAGAGAAGATTTATACAGCTCTATGCCAGGGACCCCCACATAAAGAGAACATTTATACAGCTCTATGCAGGGACCCCCACATAAAGAGAACATTTATACAGCTCTATGCAGGGACCTCCACATAAAGAGAACATTTATACAGCTCTATGCAGGGACCCCCACATAAAGAGAACATTTATACAGCTCTATGCAGGGACCCCCACATAAAGAGAACATTTATACAGCTCTATGCAGGGACCCCCACATAAAGAGAACATTTATACAGCTCTATGCAGGGACCCCCACATAAAGAGAACATTTATACAGCTCTATGCAGGGACCCCCACATAAAGAGAATATTTATACAGCTCTATGCAGGGACCCCCACATAAAGAGAATATTTATACAGCTCTATGCCAGGGACCCCCACATAAAGAGAACATTTATACAGCTCTATGCAGGGACCCCCACATAAAGAGAACATTTATACAGCTCTATGCAGGGACCCCCACATAAAGAGAACATTTATACAGCTCTATGCCAGGAACCCCCACATAAAGAGAACATTTATACAGCTCTATGCAGGGACCCCCACATAAAGAGAAGATTTATACAGCTCTATGCAGGGACCCCCACATAAAGAGAACATTTATACAGCTCTATGCAGGGACCCCCACATAAAGAGAACATTTATACAGCTCTATGCAGGGACCCCCACATAAAGAGAACATTTATACAGCTCTATGCAGGGACCCCCACATAAAGAGAATATTTATACAGCTCTATGCAGGGACCCCCACATAAAGAGAACATTTATACAGCTCTATGCCAGGGACCCCCACATAAAGAGAACATTTATACAGCTCTATGCAGGGACCTCCACATAAAGAGAACATTTATACAGCTCTATGCAGGGACCCCCACATAAAGAGAACATTTATACAGCTCTATGCCAGGGACCCCCACATAAAGAAAAGATTTATACAGCTCTATGCAGGGACCCCCACATAAAGAGAAGATTTATACAGCTCTATGCAGGGACCCCCACATAAAGAGAACATTTATACAGCTCTATGCAGGGACCCCCACATAAAGAGAAGATTTATACAGCTCTATGCAGGGACCCCCACATAAAGAGAACATTTATACAGCTCTATGCAGGGACCCCCACATAAAGAGAAGATTTATACAGCTCTATGCCAGGGACCCCCACATAAAGAGAACATTTATACAGCTCTATGCAGGGACCTCCACATAAAGAGAACATTTATACAGCTCTATGCAGGGACCCCCACATAAAGAGAACATTTATACAGCTCTATGCAGGGACCCCCACATAAAGAGAACATTTATACAGCTCTATGCAGGGACCCCCACATAAAGAGAACATTTATACAGCTCTATGCCAGGGACCCCCACATAAAGAGAACATTTATACAGCTCTATGCAGGGACCCCCACATAAAGAGAACATTTATACAGCTCTATGCAGGGACCCCCACATAAAGAGAATATTTATACAGCTCTATGCAGGGACCCCCACATAAAGAGAACATTTATACAGCTCTATGCAGGGACCCCCACATAAAGAGAAGATTTATACAGCTCTATGCAGGGACCTCCACATAAAGAGAACATTTATACAGCTCTATGCAGGGACCCCCACATAAAGAGAAGATTTATACAGCTCTATGCAGGGACCCCCACATAAAGAGAACATTTATACAGCTCTATGCAGGGACCCCCACATAAAGAGAAGATTTATACAGCTCTATGCAGGGACCCCCACATAAAGAGAACATTTATACAGCTCTATGCAGGGACCTCCACATAAAGAGAACATTTATACAGCTCTATGCAGGGACCCCCACATAAAGAGAACATTTATACAGCTCTATGCAGGGACCCCCACATAAAGAGAAGATTTATACAGCTCTATGCAGGGACCCCCACATAAAGAGAACATTTATACAGCTCTATGCAGGGACCCCCACATAAAGAGAAGATTTATACAGCTCTATAGCAAAACCACGATTCATTTCAAGGACCCCCCCCCCCCCCCCAGTCTGACATGCATTATTAGGCTACGGACCCCCCCCCCCCCCCCCCCATTCGATGACATTTCTATCTCTGGGACCGACAATATATACTGTAAAATCTACGTTAATTAAAAGAGAGTTACAGACCCATAAGGGCCCATTTCGTTCCAAACTATATCATTTAGCTGGGGGACCCCCTGGAACTCCCTCAAGGACCCCTGCCCCCCTCCCCCCCTAGAAGGATTCACAATGCAGTCACAATGGGTGTGCACATGAACCAATCAGACGAGAGGGATTTGAACACCTCGACGCGACTGGAAGTGGTTTTCATTCTGACACAAAGAGAGACAAAATGACGACGGCGGTCTGGAGACTATTCACTATTCACTGTTCACTGTTCACTGTTCACTACTCACTGTTCACTGTTCACTGCTCACTACTCACTACTCACTGTTCACTGCTCACTACTCACTACTCACTACTCACTGTTCACTGCTCACTGCTCACTGCTCACTGCTCACTGTTCACTGTTCACTGCTCACTGCTCACTGCTCACTGCTCACTGTTCACTGTTCACTGTTCACTGCTCACTGCTCACTGCTCACTGTTCACTGCTCACTGCTCACTGCTCACTGTTCACTGTTCACTGCTCACTGCTCACTGCTCACTACTCACTGTTCACTGTTCACTGTTCACTGTTCACTGCTCACTGCTCACTGCTCACTGCTCACTGCTCACTGCTCACTGTTCACTGTTCACTGTTCACTGTTCACTGCTCACTGCTCACTGCTCACTGCTCACTACTCACTGTTCACTGTTCACTGTTCACTACTCACTGTTCACTGTTCACTACTCACTGTTCACTGTTCACTGTTCACTGTTCACTGTTCACTGTTCACTTTTCACGTCCTGCTGTGCAGAGACACAATTATGCCTGTGACAATACATGTGTTATGTCGTTTGCAAACAGCCGCATGTGCACAAACACGCACAGACACGCACAAACAGGCACAAACACACACACAAACACTCGCACAAACACGCGCACAAAAACGCGAAACCAAATGGTTTCGTTGTACACTCTCAAGAGTCAAAGATCTAATAAGGGTCCATTTGGTTACCAACTGTGGACCACCTGGAACCCCCCCCCCCCTCAAGGACCCCTGGTGGAGAACCTTCATGTTTTCTTTGGCCGGGGCATTCCGTGGTGTTTATCTGTGGATAGCAGGGCGCTGTTTTATAGCAGCTTAAGGGCTAGAAGTACTTCTTAGAATGTCAACATTGGTCACTTCATGTCGTAATGAATCCAAACCACACGCTGTGTGTGCACACTAATGTGAAGTGGTCGGTTTACATAATGTAATGAATGTTAATGAAGGCATTGTGCATTGTTCAGATTATATGTTAAATAATAAGAGCTCTGTGTCTCTGTGAGGCTGGCTGGAGACACTGTGTCTGGGCACACATGACGCCACGCACGCTCGCCACGCACACACGCACGCACGCACGCACCAACACACACATAGGCTACATACGCGCATCAGTTTTGGAGAGTTTTTCTACTTAAGTAACAGTATCAATAATGCAATGTAAGAAATGCTCTGTTACAGGTATTCAAAATTAAAGTACAAAAGTATCAACATCAAAATATACTTAACCCGTGGCAGGTTAAAACTAACCCGTGGCAGGTTAAAACTAAACCGTGGCAGGTTAAAACTAACCCGTGGCAGGTTAAAACTAACCCGTGGCAGGTTAAAACTAACCCGTGGCAGGTTAAAACTAAACCGTGGCTGGTTAAAACTAACCCGTGGCTGGTTAAAACTAACCCGTGGCTGGTTAAAACTAACCCGTGGCTGGTTAAAACTAACCCGTGGCAGGTTAAAACTAAACCGTGGCTGGTTAAAACTAACCCGTGGCTGGTTAAAACTAACCCCGTGGCAGGTTAAAACTAAACCGTGGCAGGTTAAAACTAAACCGTGGCAGGTTAAAACTAAACCGTGGCAGGTTAAAACTAACCTGTGGCTGGTTAAAACTAACCCGTGGCAGGTTAAAACTAAACCGTGGCAGGTTAAAACTAACCCGTGGCTGGTTAAAACTAACCCGTGGCAGGTTAAAACTAAACCGTGGCAGGTTAAAACTAACCTGTGGCTGGTTAAAACTAACCCGTGGCAGGTTAAAACTAAACCGTGGCAGGTTAAAACTAACCCGTGGCTGGTTAAAACTAACCCGTGGCTGGTTAAAACTAACCCGCTCTGAGATGTAGTGGAGTCGAAGTAAAAATATCGTATCGTACTTAAGTACTTGAGTTACATTTCACGCGCACGCGCGTGTGTGCCGACACACACACGCACGCTCGCGCGCGCATGCACACATCCTAGCTGGAAAAATCCCTTCGCTCAGCATATTCTGTAGACTTTTATGGACTTTTAATATAAAAAAAATACACAACAAATAATTGGCATATTATTTTTTAAATCCATGTCTCCATTACGACCACAGATATGCTCTAAAAGTGTGAAAAAATACTTCCATTCCCCCCATTTCAGCTGGTCTCTAATTAGGGTTTGAAAACGGCTTAATTATGGTTATTCACACTTCACGCGTGCGTGCGCGCGCATGCGTGCGCGCGCGCGCATGCGTACGCGCGCATGCGTGCGTGCATGCGTGTGTGTGTGGTACGCGTATAAGTGTGTTCCCGTGTGTGGGGGGAGCTCTGATGGGTGAAAAAATATTCTCCAGCGCTTGCTCCAAGTGCTGGGCCAGGCTAGTGTTTGTGTGTGTGTGTGTGTGTGTGTGTGTGTGTGTGTGTGTGTGTGTGTGTGTGTGTCTGTGTGCGTGCGTGCGTGCGTGCGTGCGTGCGTGTGCGTGCGTGCGTGCGTGCGTGCGTGCGTGCGTGCGTGCGTGCGTGCGTGCACGCGCCAGCAGAGCCTGCGTGGCTATACAGTTGTACATATAGCGTCTGTGCATGTAAGTGTCAGCTCTCGGCATAACTTCATATCTCTCCACAAACAACAACAACGGCAGCAGTGGAACTATATCCATTAAAAAACGTCCCGAATGGGTTAAGACAACATCCCCCTGTGCTGACGGACGAACGCTGTGGTTTTGTGCAAATTGCTTCATTTATTCACATTTTCTTTTACCGCTGGCTTTTTATTTTATTTTTTATTGCCGACTGCAGAATTATACCTCGTATATGAATCGACTGGGTCTCATTTCACTTCACTTCACTTCACTTCACTTCACATTTGGCTGAAAAGTTGAAATGTTCCCCGAAACCACTTCTCTCGTTGGGAGGTGGGGGGGGGGGGGGGGGGGGGGGGGGGTAGGACAATGTTAAGATTATCCTGTACGCAACCGCACGCACACAGGCACGCACGCGCGCAGACGTGAACATTGCACACATTTCTAGGGCAGTGTGAGTGAGCTTGTGAAATTGTCGGTGAATGCCACAGCCGCACAACTATAGCCTACTGTAGTTCCTGAATGTTAAATGGTGCATTTATATTATACGTATAGCGCCTTTATCCAAGGCGCTTCACATAGACGGTGCGTCACATTCACACACACACACCCATACAGCGATGGCGGAGGAAAACCATGCGAGGCACCAACAACCTGCACGTCGGGAGCAATTATAGGGTTCAGACGGGTTTGCTCGAGGACACTTCGACACTGACTCATGGGGGAGCCCACGGGGTTCGAACTGGGAACATTGCGGCCACTATCCGGCCACTCTACCCCCTGAGCCACCGTCGCCCATTTCAGACGCGACATGTAAACTCTTTTAATTTATATTTTTTGTCCCATTTTTCACCCCTGTGTCAATCATCCTGTGATGACACACCCTCCGCCAACCTAGGGAGAGCAACGGACTTAACTCATGCTTCCTTCATGCTTGAGTGTCCAAGTTGCTCCTTTACACCTGACAGGGGGGAGTTTCCCTGGTTGGACGTAGCGTGTGGAAGGAACACGTTATTCCAACCAGTTCCTTTCCCCCTCCATCAGGCATCCCGGCTGGCCAGGGGGAGGCAGTTTAGAGACCAGGATTACTGCATGTTTTTGTGAGGGTACCTACCCTAGGGGACACGGGGAGAACATGCAAACTCCACACAGAAAGGCCCTTTCGCCAACCCCGCCTTCGGGTATGGGCACTGATGACGCGGACATGTAAACTCTACATGTAAACTCTACTCTACATACTCTACTCTACATGGTTTAACCCATTTTGGGCGGGAACCCCTTTTGGTGTTAGCATTATGTTATGCTTTAGCTATTGAAAAATAGCAGATCTACAAGCTCATAGCGCGCCACCGAGTGGCGCGATACGAGCTTGTGGGTCTGCTATTTTTGAAAAACGACTGACATTTTTTAGAATCTGATCTCAGGTCAGAATGGGTTAATCAGACCAGTTTGTGTCCAGTGGAAACCTCGTATGAATCTGATCTCAGGTCAGAATGGGTATAATCATGACCCTAAACCTGACCTGAATGATCTCCCAATGGTTTTCTCCCCCCCATAAATCAGTGCTATTGAACACCCTTTAACACAACGTTGTCAAACAACAATGTCAAACAAATTAAAAGTAGTAAAAAGCACTTCGTACAAGACCTCTTAACTCCATTGGACCCTCAAAACTGTCCGCTAAAGCAGCTAACTCCACCACCTCACTCCTTCTCAAACTGTCTGCTTTAAAGCAGCTAACTCCACCACCTCTCCCCCTCTCAAACTGTCCGCTAAAGCAGCTAACGCCACCACCTCTCCTCCTCTCAAACTCCGTCGTGCAAGTATCTGACAATATGTAATATAAGTAAAGTCACAAAACCAACTAAAAAACACACACACACACACACACACACACACACATTATGCATGCACCTACGCACGCACACACGTATGCACGCACGCACACACACACGCTTAAAACATTTTCTAACTGAATGAAAGTTGTGTTTTTACACTAGGTGTGTGTGTGTGTGTGTGTGTGTGTGTGTGTGTGTGTGTGTGTGTGTGTGTGTGTGTGTGTGTGTGTGTGTGTGTGCGTGCGTGCGTGCGTGCGTGCGTGCTCACCTCCGTGCGGTGTGTAATGAGCGTGACGGTCATCTTCCATCGCTGCTTGCTGATTGGGTCCGTGGCGTACACGCGCAGCGCCGTGCTCCGGCCCTCGGCCAATCGCAGGCCTCGGCTCGCCCACAGCACGCCCTCCTCGCTCACGCCCAGCCACGCCCCCTCTGCGCTGACCTCGTAGAGCACCGCCCCGCCCCCGCAGGCCACGAAACTCACTGGAGAGAGAGAGAGAGAGAGAGATGCTATTAGTTTATTCATTTAGTTGTGTATAAGAAATTAAGCCACTTGGAATTGATATGCGCACGTGTATCTGTGTTGCGTGTGTGCGTGCGTGCGTGCGTGCATGTGTGTGTGCGTGCGTGCGTGTGTGCGTGTGTTTGTGTGCATGTGTGCGTGTGTGCGTTTGTGTGTGTGTGCGTGCGTGCGTGTTTGTGTGTGTGTGTTGTTCAGAGTGCCACTTGAAAACACCTCGTCACTTAATTACACATAATCTATCTTTTGACACGCGTCGTCAAGTTAAACAAAAACACACAAAACCACGATAGGACAATTAAAACCGACGGAGTGCTAATTCAATCTAATTGAGACCACGGCAATTATGAAGTCGGCGTTCCCGGTGTGTACGCGCGCACGCGTGTGTGTGTGTGTGTGTGTGTGAATGAATCACTGAATCACTGAATCACTGAATCAACACATCACACTTTTACAAGTAAAAATCACACCCGTGATCTACGACGTACATTTTCCCTGTTTTGATGTTCAATTTACATCAAAGGCTATTATTTATAGCGGAATTCCGACGTCATTTCTCCGTTCATCGTCAATGGCAAATCTTGAGACGTGTGTGGGGGGCCAAAGCTTGTACATAGGAGGGGCTATAGCGCCCCTTAAAAATCACACCCGTGTGAAGTGAGGGGCGCTCATATCATCGTCGTACATCATCGCATTCCGACCAATCACGACAATTGTCCTCACTTATTTCCACCCTCAAATCCCATAAGTTTTGGCCCAAAGTATAGCGAAAATAGCAGATCTACAGGCTGGTGGAGTATCAGAGTTCACTATAGTGCATGGTACTATGAACACATGGTGGAGCATCAGAGTTCACTAGTGCATGGCACTATATGAACACATGGTGGAGCATCAGAGTTCACTATAGTGCATGGCACTATATGAACACATGGTGGAGCATCAGAGTTCACTATAGTGCACGGCACTATATGAACACATGGTGGAGCATCAGAGTTCACTATAGTGCATGGTACTATGAACACATGGTGGAGTATCAGAGTTCACTAGTGCATGGTACTATGAACACATGGTGGAGCATCAGAGTTCACTAGTGCACGGCACTATATGAACACATGGTGGAGTATCAGAGTTCACTATAGTGCACGGCACTATATGAACACATGGTGGAGCATCAGAGTTCACTATAGTGCACGGCACTATATGAACACATGGTGGAGCATCAGAGTTCACTATAGTGCATGGCACTATATGAACACATGGTGGAGCATCAGAGTTCACTATAGTGCATGGTACTATGAACACATGGTGGAGCATCAGAGTTCACTAGTGCACGGCACTATATGAACACATGGTGGAGTATCAGAGTTCACTATAGTGCACGGCACTATATGAACACATGGTGGAGCATCAGAGTTCACTAGTGCACGGCACTATATGAACACATGGTGGAGTATCAGAGTTCACTATAGTGCATGGTACTATGAACACATGGTGGAGCATCAGAGTTCACTATAGTGCATGGCACTATATGACACATGGTGGAGCATCAGAGTTCACTAGTGCATGGCACTATATGACACATGGTGGAGCATCAGAGTTCACTATAGTGCATGGCACTATATGACACATGGTGGAGCATCAGAGTTCACTAGTGCATGGCACTATATGAACACATGGTGGAGCATCAGAGTTCACTAGTGCATGGCACTATATGAACACATGGTGGAGCATCAGAGTTCACTAGTGCATGGCACTATGAACATTAGGTGGAGCATCAGAGTTCACTAGTGCATGGCACTATATGAACACATGGTGGAGCATCAGAGTTCACTAGTGCATGGCACTATGAAGCATCAGAGTTCACTAGTGCATGGCACTATGAACATTAGGTGGAGCATCAGAGTTCACTAGTGCATGGCACTATGAACACATGGTGGAGCATCAGAGTTCACTAGTGCATGGCACACTTGAAGGACCAAGTATAGGACGTTCGCACGCACGCACGCGGACAGACAGACAGACAGACAGACAGACAGACAGACAGACAGACAGACATAATTCTGTACAGCTCTGTGATGAAGCATCAATCGTTCCCCACACACACACACACACACACACACACACACACACACACACACACACACACACACACACACACACACACACCCACACACACACACACACACACACACACACACACACACACACACACACACACACACCCACACACACACACACACACACACACACACACACACACACACACACACACACACACCACACACACACACACACACACACACACACACACACACACACACACACACACACACACACACACACACACACCCACACACACACACACACACACACACACACACACACACACACACACACCCACACACACACACACACACACACACACACACACACACACACACACACACACACACCCACACACACACACACACACACACACACACACACACACACCCACACACACACACACACACACACACACACACACATCCATCTCTCCACCCGCCAAAAACAACAACGGGAAAAAAAAGGATAAAAATCTCCCATTATTCGAACGCTGCAACAGAGCCTAGTTTTAGCCGCGCTTCACCATATCGCCCACCGAGCCCCAGAGAGAGAGAGAGAGAGAGAGAGAGAGAGAGAGAGAGAGAGAGAGAGAGAGAGAG
>NC_139701.1:42480408-42505408 GCF_964188405.1 Protomyctophum parallelum | reverse complement strand
TCCATCATTCACTGGCAGACATTCCGACACACACACATGCACGCAGGCACGCACGCACGCATGCGCGCACACAAACGCACACACTCAGCCACCGGAAACTGTGTCTAATTGATTGCCAACGGCAGTCCAAAAGCCAATATGGTGTCAATAATCAACCGTGACCTCACCAAACAATGTGGACCTGCCTAGTATACAATGATCTGCGACGCACGTGCATGTGTGTGCACGCACGCACGCACGCACGCAAGCACTCCATCATTTGAGGCCTTTTATTATTAGGTGAGAAAGAAGTGGACAATCTGTGGTTTCTTTCTAATAGGAACTTTAGGAAAAATATATATTTAAAAACATTGAATTCATTTGATTTATTTTCATTTTTCTTAGATCTGTCTTTCTCAAACAATCAGCGCTTTGGTTAGAACGTGACGCAAACTCGGGACAGACTTCACGAGGCCACACAAGCATGCATGTGCACTAATTTACACACATATTACAATATTACTATAATAATATACACAATATTATTGTGTACTATAGACCAGTGTCCGGCTGCAGAGCACCGAGTCGGTAACGATAGAAGTTAGACCCACCCGGCTATATGCAATACCCTTTGTACCCGTGTCAGAGTACCCGTTCCGCCCATCTGTCTGTGTCCCTTTTATGCCCATATATGGAGATTTCTGGATCTGTCTCTCTGTGTCCCTTTATTCCTATATACGGAGTTCTGTGTCAGTCAGGCATGTCCAAATAGGAAGTGGCCATATATCCATATATGGAGATATAGGGGTGATCAGGTCCAGAGCCCGGGCAGAGGTCCTTTGTGGCGGTTCCGGACAACCGACTATATCCGACGGCCACTGTACTCCCTGTGGGTGTGTGGAACGCACCCACAGGGTGTCGAATTTGAAGTCGGTGGGGCGAACGGTTCTCGAGTTACGTGGATTACAGACGTACACAGAGACCTTGTGCATTTATAGATAAATATATATACAGTTTGTATATATTATTATGAATACACAATAGTATTGTGTTAACCACTTGAACCTGCAGCATCCATTATTCTGCAGAGGAACATTAGCCAAACACTAGGAGATCTACAAGCTCACAATGTGCTGGGAAACCCTGCGAAAAAAAAGCATGGAATACGGAGGTGTATATATTACAGGAAACTCCCGTTAAACTTTCCAACAAACTCCGGGTAAACTCCCGAATTGTACCATCACACCTGTATATTATCGTATATTAACTGTACATGCCCGCTAAACGTGAGGTTTACGGTCAAAATACAGTGCCCATAATTGCCCGTTGATGCAGTGAAAAGTTTGGGAACGTTTTGTTTTCTTTTGGCTAGCTAGCACCGCTCAAATACCTGCCTAACGATGATGATGTCACTGGTAGGCGGGTTTCTGAACTGCATGCCCACAGCCCTCCTATATGAGACACAGACCTATAGCTGTTTGAACTATTCCCCCCCAAAAAACAAGGTACAGAGCAGTTCCCAAACTAGATAAAGTGCCCCTCCACCAGGCCAGGTCAGGTTGTGGCCTCCTGGTGGCGCTATAATAGGCCATTTCTTCTTACGCCTTGGATGGCAATGAGGCATTTTGTTCCAAAAATGTGCTTAGCAAAAATCCACCTGTTGGTGGCGCTATAACAGGCCAATGTGTAAAGGGTGGGATATATTCCTCAGCCTATAGTAGGAAAGTCCGCGAAAGATTTCATGTAAATTGCACGCTGCGTTCATGATGTGAGCCTTTTTGTTTCAAAAGGGCCAATCCTGCAAACTTTGAAAGCCAATGTTAGCTAATTAGGATGGAATATGAAATATTGGACAGATACATCTTGAACACATGACTATAGAGATACTGTGTAACGATTTGACAGAATCTGAAGGAGTAAAAAATATGTTTTTTTAAAGTCGGCCTCCTGGTGGCGCTATAACAGGCGGTTCTGGAAAATGTGGGGCAGAGGTTCATCGTTGGCATCCTGGGAGTGTGTGTACAAAATTTGGCATCGACCGGGTTAACGGTGCCGGAGATTAGCTGATAACGGACGGACGGACGGACGGACGGACGGACAGTCGGACGGACGCACACACACACACACACACACACACACACACACACACACACACGCACACGCACATGCACACGCACACACACACACACACACGCACACACACACACACACACACACATCTGCATTACACGGTGCTGTCAAGACATTAGCATGTGAAGGAGAGGCGGGACGCTGACAGACAACGGCACTCACACACACACACACACACACACACACACACACACACACACAACCCTAGCACGCATGCGCGCGCACAGCGGTGACAAATGACTGCACTCACAAACACACAGCGGATAAATCCAGCCGCTCACTCAGACGGCCTTTAGCCATTATACTGCCGGGCTGACCAAACACAGCTGCGCGCGTTATACGGTCGCCAACCGGCCGTCACCTTAACTGAAAGACGGAATTGAACCCTTTTATGCTGAGACAAAATGAGGAATAAAGTGTACATATAGTCCCTTATCAGCTGTTTGGCTTATTGAACTGATGAGAGAATCAATCAATGACACACACAATAATTATCGTCTATAGTCTGGCACTCATCATGTACAAAACTGCAACTTTTCAGGATAAAAGAAATAAATATATAATATATATCAGATCTACAAGCTCAAAACGTGTCACTTTGTGTCTCGTTAGAGCTTGTATATCTGCAAAAACAAAGCAGTGCGTTTATTTACAATATAAAATAACAATAAATATAATAATAATAATAATATAGTAATAATAAAATCGACAGCAACAAGTATAATCCAACAATTTAAACCTGTACTTAGTCCTGTTTTTTTCCCCTCTCCACACCCTCACTTCTCATCAGGGTTAGGGTTAGACCCTTAAGAGTATATATTAATAGAGACGGCACCGGATTTCTCCTCCCGTGCACTTGGATTTCACTCCTCCTTCCGGGTATGGGAACAGAGTGCATTCTGGGATTGATTGGCCCAAACACACGAACGCGCTGTGCCGTTGTCACGCGTCCACGTATGAAACAGCGTCCACGTGTCGTCGTGAACGTTGCGCAATGATAGTCAACGGACCAGCGCGTTCATGTGTCTGGGCCCAGCAGCGCTGCAATACCACATTCGGCCACCATGTCCATTTCGCCTCAGGGTTTCCTCCTCTATTAATAAATACTCTAAGGTTATAGAACCCACATCTCTTTGTCACATCATGTACAATAACAGAGAAGAGAACTATAAAGTCTACTGGCTCTGCTGCACGGTGCGGTTACAGATGGAGATTAAAACACGGAACAAAATGTGTTTAAACTAGGTGTTTAGCAGCGTTTAACTAAAATGTCTATAAATAAAGTCAGCGCCATGCAGAGCAGGGGACGTGCAGAGGATGTTAGAGAGGCCAGGGGCTGGGATCCCGTTAAGAGGAGCACTTTTGGACAACAAATTGCTGAAACAGCCGATCTACAGGCTCTCAATGTGTCGCGCTGCGACGCGTCGAGAGATTGTAGATCAGCTATTTCCGCAGCGCAACCCAGCACTCTTTAACTAGTGGAGATGCGTAGTGTGTAAAGTAAGGCATTAGGCAACTAGTCGACTAGTTTACTTGTCGACTAGTTTACTAGTTTACTTGTCGACTATAGTTTACTAGTCGACAAGTAAATCCACTAGTCGACCTTGTTGGTACTAGTTGAAAAGAAAAAGAAATATATATATATATATTTTTTTTTGTAGGCCTCATATGTACAAATATTATTCTTTTTTTACATAATAAGGTATAGTTAAACAACTATAGTCAACTAGTAAAAAATGACTAGAAGTGAATGAAACACATTTGTTCCACACAATTATCATGAATGCCGACTCCATTATTATTATTAATTAATTGCCGAAATCCATTATGCATCCTTCGTGGTCTGGATAGGGCAGTTGTTTTATACAGACGGCTACAAAGGGGGCAGGGGCTGAAGCCCCCTTTGATGTCTGTGTCTGTGTGTTATTGGACAACGCTCCACTGTCTTCTCACAAAGAGGAAGGAACGCCACAGATGCAGTCAGTCGGGATCTGCCAACAGTGCGCCGGAATGCACAACGCTCCCTTATCTGGACAGTATAAGGGGCTCCATTTTCGTCACCGCTTAAACCCCTTATCCCTAAACTGCTTTGCCTTGTTTTGACTATTTTGAAAACATTTTTGAATAGTTATAACTATAGCCTGCAATCTACATTGACACGTTGTGAGCTTGTATACTGGCCATTTTAACTATTCAAAAATGTTTTGCAAAATAGTAAAAAAAAATAAAAAAAATAAAGGAAAATAAGTTTAGGGATAGGGGGTTTAGCGGTGACGAAAATGGAGCCCTAATGGCCCTATCTTTACCCTTTACACCCTTTATCACTGAAACTTCTTTGCCATATTTTACTATCTTGAAAAAACATTTTAAAATATAGCCGATCTACTGAGAGTGCACAAATGGACCATTTGTACACAGAGTTATCAGGTTCAGGTTTATTTGTCATGTGTATAGATACAGAGTATAAATACAATGAAAAGTATTCTGCTCAGAGCACTCTCAGTCTTACATACACAGGACATGAACAAACATCTATAGTGCAAGAAAAAGACAAAAAAACAGGGAAAGAAAAGTGCAAGTGAAGTGAAGTGCAATACAGTTCAAGGTCAGCTGTTCAGCAGCCTGACTGCCTGGGGGTAGAAACTGTTACTGAGACGGGTGGTACGAGATTTGATGCTCTGGTAGCGTTTTTTTGGAAGGGAGTAGTTTGAACAGGGTATTTGCGGGGTTGGCTGGTGTCTTCCATGATGTTGTGGGCTTTTTTCACACAGCGAGTGGTGTAGATGTTATGGAGACTGGTTAATTCTGTGCTGCCGATGATTTTAGCTGCTGTTTTAAAATTAATACAGACCCATAAGGGTCCATTTGGTTACTATACTGTAACTATAGGATTTATCTGGGGACCCCCTGGAACCCCTAGGGGGGGTACAGCACAGAATCCTATAGATGTACACAGACTAGACTGTCTGCTATTAAGTACAGAATCCTCCCCATGGCAAAATAAAACGCCACCTCAGCCCGAGCTCGTCCTTAAACTTCCGTCAAAAAGCTACCTTAGGAGAAGAAATGGGATTTGCATAAAAATCACCCATTTCCGTAGGATGATGTAAAGGGGGGGAGAGAGAGAAAAAAACCCCTTTGATCTGGAAGTGTTTGCCCGTAGCCACTCCAGTGTGTGTGTGTGTGTGTGTGTGTGTGTGTGTGTCCGCGCAATGCTAGCAGCTCTCCTTACTAACCGTTTCCCTCAGAACATCTTAAGGTTATCTCGCACCGGAAGTCTCTTAGAAGTGAAATAATTTGTGGAACTGAAACATGAGACAAAAAAAGTCTGGATTTTGTTGGACTCGGCTGATGTGTGTGCATGGGCTATCTGCTTTCCTGCCTCTCACGCTAATAACTTGTCTTTTTCCCTTCGTGTATATAGGGTTTGTTTGAGGGCGAGATGTCTAGCATTGACTCCGTCTCTGTCTCTGTCTTGTCGTATCTTCTGCTCGCGTGTATTTGTCTATTATGGCTGGGTTAATCAGTACCAGTGTGTGTCCAGTGGAAACCTCGTATGAATCTGATCTCAGGTCAGAATGGGTTAAATAAATCTACTACTGGGTCATTAGTTTGTGTTTCCCACAGTCTTCAAGAGAGAAAAAAACATTCTCTTATATAAGCTCTACAGTTTGCATTATTTTTTTCTATTTGCATTATTTTTACTGCGCCTTTTTTGGTGCATGACAAAAGGCACAATATAAATAAATAAACCTCTTGAATCTAGGGGGAGGGGGGGTTCTGTGTCCCCCATGTGTGTGGGGAACGCACGTATACGGAACCGTTCCGTTCCGTATACCATGCGCGCGTGCACGTTGCAATTTCTTTGGTACCGCGGCGTGGTAGGCTACTGCGTTCTACGAGCGTGACGCCACCGTTGCGAGCCTGTCGATCGGCTGTCGTCAGCCAAAGCCTTTCCCCACAATAACAGAAACTCTGAAGTATGGAGAGGGACTCCCTTCAACCATTTTAAAAGGGGTTTATAAAAGACTTGTGAGGCTCATCCTATATATATAGGCAGATAACGAGACACACCGACACGTAGCAGTTATGCTAACGGGTAATAATAGCGCAAGGGAAGCAGATCGAGGCAAACTCACCGATTCTCACACAGTTATCCTGACAGTATACGCTCACAGTCGCACGCACGTGCGCGCACGCACGCACGCACACACAGGCACGCACACACGGTATAAGCTCGAAGGCAAGGAGACAAGCGTAACAGGCTTTATTCGCAACGCTCCCAAACGAACCCAAAACTTTTTAAAATACAAAGTTCACACTAGGGACAGAAAAAACCTGAATGTGAAACTTGCGGGAATGAATGGAATGCTTCTGTATACACCAGTACAGTAACACATCCTCAGCGTCCATGCATGTATGATAGAGTTGAGCAGAGTATTAACCCATTCTGACCTGAGATCAGATTCATACGAGGTTTCCACTGGACACACACTGGTCTGATTAAAAAGGGGAAACAGAGAAAAGGTCCCGCGCACTAGTCAGACACTTGCCAAAATGTTGCTCTTCAGACAACAACCTTTTCTTTGTTTTTTCAAAGATGCCCCTTTTTAATATGCTCCATTGCCCTACGCACCTGTCACTATAGCCTGCTGAGGTGTGCATCGGCCTTTTGTTAACCCATTTTGACCTGAGATCAGATTCAAAAAATGTCTTCTGCATCCTGACAGTTTTCTGAAAAAGCTAAAAGAGTTGAGCAGAGGACATGAGACCAAACGTGTTACGTGTCTTCAAGTTAAGAATTAGCGTGACTTATACGGTATAAGCGTGTGAGATGTCGACACAGCCGTCCATCACATGCAGAGAGACGGTGCAAACTTCACAGAGATCATCGCAGAGGTAAACCGAGAACCTGACGTCAGTCTATAAACTGTATATAACATGATGTATAGTTCCACACTTACTCCAGAGGGCCACTATAGTTCCACACTCGCTCCAGAGGGCCACTATAGTTCCACACTCACTCCAGAGGGCTACTATAGTTCCACACTCACTCCAGAGGGCCACTGTAGTTCCACACTCACTCCAGAGGGTCACTATAGTTCCACACTCACTCCAGAGGGCCACTGTAGTTCCACACTCACTCCAGAGGGCCACTGTAGTTCCACACTCGCTCCAGAGGGCCATTGTACTTCCACACTCACTCCAGAGGGCCACTATAGTTCCACACTCACTCCAGAGGACCACTATAGTTCCACACTCCCTCCAGAGGGCCACTATAGTTCCACACTCACTCCAGAGAGCCTATAGTTCCACACTCACTCCAGTAGGCCACTATAGTTCCACACTCACTCCAGAGAGCCTATAGTTCCACACTCACTCCAGAGGGCCACTATAGTTCCACACTCACTCCAGAGAGCCTATAGTTCCACACTCACTCCAGAGGGCCACTATAGTTCCACACTCACTCCAGAGGGCCACTATAGTGCCACACTCACTCCAGAGAGCCTATAGTTCCACACTCACTCCAGAGGGCCACTATAGTTCCACACTCACTCCAGAGGGCCACTATAGTTCCACACTCACTCCAGAGGGCCACTATAGTTCCACACTCACTCCAGAGTGAGTGTGGAACCAACAAGCTCAAAACGTTTTGAACTTAGATCTGCTCTTTTTGCTATATTTGAATTGAAATCCAGATTTCTTTCTTTGCATAAGTCTGGCATGGCATATTTATGGCAGTCTTGGCAGAATGCTTGATTATCTTTAATTGAATTCTGTTTTCGTCGACTAATACTAAGAAGAAAGATGTTCGTCGACTACCTTTTTTCACCGGCGAAAACTAAATGGAAACTAAATGAAAACTAAGCTACGATGACTAAAACTAAGACTAAATCTATTGACAATTTCGTCCATTTTTGCTATATTTTTATGAATTATTTATTTTGCTATTTTTGAATTGTAATCCTGAAAAGTATTTTCTCTTTTTTTTTTCTTTGCATTTAGTTATACTTATGTTAACTTTATGAACTTAAATGCAAATACAATTCTAACATACTGAAGTAATTAAAGCAGGTCATGTTTGGAATTGTAACATCTGAAATCAATAATATATCAGTATTCCGATATTAACCCATTTTGACCTGAGGACGATTCTACAAATTCTTTCTAAATCCTGACAGTTTTCTGAAAAAAAAAACATGTTTCTATGTCAGTGGTTCTCAATATTTCATGTCAAGGAGCCCAAAAAATATATGTAATTGGCCGCCCGACCCCCATCTGAAAATATGTAGTTCCAGGGACACCCCCCCCCCCAGAAGCAAGAAGAATATATATTCAAAGATCTGCACTATACATTTTCACGATTCTTCAAAAATAGCAGAGCTTTCTCGAAGGTGTAGTGAAGTGTAGTAGTAGTGGTTCCATGTGTACACTCTCAGAGTTAAGGGGGTCCTTGCAAGTACAACGTTTGAGAGCCACTAGTGCAGTTGGACTCCTAATGAATGAACGAATGAATGAAAATGTTATTTAATTTTTTTCGGACTCCTAATGTGTCATAGTGTCGTAGTAAACCAGTGTCATTTAGGCTACATATTCTGGAGAAAACCTGGAGAACAATATTCAGACCTGAGATCAGATTCTAAAAAGGTCTTCTACATCCTGACAGTTTTCATACTGACCCGAGATCAGATTCTATAAAAAACGTCATCCTGACAGTTTTCTGAAAAAGCCATGTTTCTGTGTCAGTCGTTCTTCGATTTTTCAAAAAAATAGCAGACCTACAAGCTCGTAGCGCGCCACTCGGTGGCGCGCTACGAGCTTGTAGGTCTGCTATTTTTCAATAGCTAAAGCATAACGTAACGCTAACACCAAAAGGTGTGGAGAAAACCTGGAGACCAATATTCAGTAATTGGGTATCGTGGTCAAAATAGGAACACTATTATGCAGAATGTCTCATTTCAAGTTTTGAAATCTATTTTCAAATGGCAAGAAATGTATAGGCTGGTGTATAAGTGGTTATTGTATGTTTTGTAATACTAATATAATAAGTAATTAGTAACTAAAGTTTTGAAATAATTGTAGTACAATATGTTTGCCTCTGTGGAGTAGATCGTAAAAGTATACTGTGAATTGTAAAATACTGAAGTAAGTAACAAATACCTCAACATTGTACTTATAAGAGCAGTATACTCAAGTTAGTCAATACACTTAGTGACTTCAGGCTACTCCAGTGGTCTCAACTCTCACGTGATCGGAAAATCGGGGCAAGATCACGCCATTTTCTAGTGAACGGAATTGGATCGGTAACAAAAAAGCGTGATCGGGAAACACCCCGATATGATATCCATATCATGATATTATTAGACTGGATATTGTCTGTATATTTTATTGTATACTATTGTGATATGGCATAAGTGCTGTAAGTAAATATTTGCGGCTCTGGAAAAAAAATGGGTATCGGCAGAGCAAAAAAAACCCCGACGTGATCGGGACATCCCTAGCCCATTCTGACCTGAGATCAGATTCTAAAAATGTCAGTCGTTCTTCGATTTTCCAAAAATAGCAGACCTACAAGCTCGTAGCTTGAGCTTGTAGATCTGCTATTTTTCAATAGCTAAAGCATGACATGATGCTAACACCAAAATGGAGGCGAGGCGAGGCGCTCTAACACAAGGTCACTGAGCTGGGGAAGAGAAGACAACCAAACAGGGAGTTCTTCTTGAAATTAAAAACAGCTTGAGCATGACGACTGGAGCAGGCTGCAGCGCTAATCCCTGCACGCACACACACACACACACACACACACACACACACGCGCGCGCACACACGCACGCACACACACACACACACACACACACACACACACACACACACACACACACACACACACACACACACACGGAGAGATCCAAAGCCATTAGGGTCGTGTACAGACAGACAGATTAGGAGACATGACAGCCCAGATTAACCCATATTGGGCGGGGACCCCTTTTGGTGTTAGCGTTACGTTACGCTTTAGCTATTGAAAAATAGCAGATCTACAAGCTCGTAGCGCGCCACCGAGTGGCGTGCTACGAGCTTGTATAGGTCTGCTATTTCTTTGAAAAATCGAAGAACGACTGACATTATAGAAACATGGCTTTTTCAGAAAACTGTCAGGATGACGTTTTTTAGAATCTGATCTCGGGTCAGAATGAAAACTGTCGGGATGTAGAAGACCTTTTTAGAATCTGATCTCGGGTCAGAATGAAAACTGTCGGGATGTAGAAGACCTTTTTTAGAATCTGATCTCAGGTCAGAACGGGTTAAGGATCTTGGGAGCGCGGCGAGGTGCAGCCGGGCCATGTTGTGTCTGATCGCAGATAATCTGCGACGGAGACAATTTAACAACACCGCCAAAAACCAGCAAAACACCAGTGTAGTCGTACACGGCAAAGCATGTCAAACCACGCCGCCGCCGCGCACGGAACATAAACCCACGCACACGCATACAGAAACAGGCACGCGCGCGCACACACCACACACACACACACACACGTGCGCACGCGCACACACACACACACACACACACACACACACACACACACGGGGGAGCGAGCGGTGGTGCTGAAGCAGACTCCTCTCAGACACAGAGACACATGCTACAGAATGCTGAGCTTTGGGACGGACAGATGTACAACGAGGTCAGACGAGATTATACACAGCAGCGAGCAATTAAATTAAACGAGCTCGTCGTCGATCTGCTGTTTTTCCCGCGACGACTTTGAAAAGAAATCGTGGAAACGTGCGCAAGTCTTTGAATATGATTATACTCTTTCACAGCAAACTTTTTTTTTTCTTTTTTTTTTTGAGTGGTGCAACCACTCCTACGACCAGCAATGTCCGTGCGTATCTATGCATGTATCTATGCATGTGTCCGTGTGTAACTATCTGTGTATCAGTGGTCATGAGCACGAGTATATGACTTATTAGTACCAGTAGGGGGCGCCAGAAACAGAGAGAGGCAGCAGTGCTGCGTGTGCCTGCTGCCTGCTAATGAGAGAGAGAGAGAGAGAGAGAGAGAGAGAGAGAGAGAGAGAGAGAGGTAGGTGTGTGAACCACTCAGTTCACACGGATGTGATATATTGCTATATAGCTATATTGAAAAATAGCAGATCTACAAGCTCATAGCGCGCCACCGAGTGGCGCACTACGAGCTTGTATAGGTCTGCTATTTTTGAAAAATCAAAGAACGACTGACATAATATAGAAACATAGCTTTTTCAGAAAACTGTCAGGATGTAGGAGACGTTTTTTAGAATCTGATCTCAGGTCAGAATGGGATAATTCAATATTTTGCTTCTGGGGGGGGGGGGTCCCTGGAACAACACATGTGGAGATGGGGGGTCTGCGGCCAAATACATCTATAATTATGGGGGTCCTTGACATGAAATAGTTTCAGAACCACTAGAAACGTCGATTTTTCAGAAAAGTCTTTTAAAAGGATTTAGATGCAATCTGTGGAATCCGTTCTCGGGTCTAAAATGGATTAATGATGGCTATACTGCACATCGGGGAGGAGAAAGGGGTAAACATTTTTTTAACCCTGTGTTTATACTGTGTTGCAGAACGGTATATAGGTGTACACGGCCTGGGCCGTGGCTCAGCGGTCCAGGCACCCTGGCTGGCAACCCAGTCTGGCAGTGTGTCCCGCGGGTTCGACTCCCGATCGCGACGGCCTTTACTGCATGTCACCCCCCCCCCCCCCCATCTCTCTCCCCATGTCCCGTCAGCCTACTGTCTGTCCCTCCATGAAAAAATATAAAATAAAGCCAAAAGAAATGCCCCCGTGGTGTACACAAATAGTGCTATGAAAATATTTTTCAATTTACAATGTGGGCATTTTTTGTCAGACGCTGACGCCGTCACAATTTAGGGCATTCATCAGACACTCTTAATCCAGAGCGATTTACAGTAAGCGAGAACAACACATGGTAATACATCAAATACATGGAAATATGCATGCAGAATCATAAGTAAATCTGGATCCTATCATCCGTCTGACAGTAGAATATCTGTACAGTGAAACAATGCTATAGAAAGTCACATCCATAAAGGCCTGGCTGTGTCTGCATCAGTGTTGATTTTGTCGACTAAAACTGAGAAGAAAAAAAAAGTTCGTCGACTACCTTTTTCCACTGACGGAATCTACATGGAAACTAAATGAAAACTAAGCTATGATGACTAAAACTAAGACTAAATATACCTTGGTTGTTGCATGCTGAAAATAGCTGATCTACAAGCCCACAGTGCGACGCGTTACGACGGCATCAAGGCCCGCCAAATGTTGTTCGACTAAACCAACTGTAGATTTAGTCGACTAAAATGCTATGATATTTAGTCGACTAAAACTAGACCAACACTAAAACATTCCAGGTGACTAAAATGCTATGATATTTAGTCAACTAAAACTAGACCAACACTAAAACATTCCAGGTGACTAAAATGCTATGATATTTAGTCGACTAAAACTAGACTAACACTAAACCATTCCAGGTGACTAAAATGTAACTAAAACTAAATTAAAACTATTCAAGAGACTATATGACTGAAACTAAAATCTAAATCAACACTGGTCTACATAACAGCCCCAGCTAAATGATAACTTTGTAACCAAATGGACCCTTATGGGTCTGTGACTCTGAGAGTGTACAAATGGAACCAAATGGACCCTTATGGGTCTGTAACTCTGAGAGTGTACAAATGGAACCAAATGGACCCTTATGGGTCTGTAACTCTGAGAGTGTACAAATGGAACCGGTCCACATTTGGTTCCATTTGTACACTCTCAGAGTTACGATATAAATCGGGGGTCCCAGAGATAGAAACGCCATTAAATGTGGCTGTGCGTATAGACTAATGCAGGTCACACTTGAAATTAAAATGGTTGAGAATTGACGTTTGGGAGCCGCTGTTGTAAAGCGGATCATTGGTATACTCAGAAAAGCGCTGTATAAGTTTGAGATATTATTATTATTATTATTATTATTATTATTATTCCTCCAGCCATAAGGCCGGTATAAACATACGCATGCAGCACGCACGCACGCACGCACGCACGACATCAGCACCGCACAGGGTCTTCCAATAAATTCCTCGTTAGGCCGAACAAACCATTGAGTAGCCGCTCTGAATGTTGTGCACGCACGCACGCACGCACACACGCACGCACCTCCTCAGTTTGTTAAAGTGATGTATGGTGAGCTAATGGTCGTTACAGAGCTAATGTCCTCTCTAGACGGAGGGAGAGGTCGTTGATGTGAACTCAGATGGCCCTCCAGAGACACCAGACCACATAGACTATATACGCTTAAACCCATCCGCTTCAGGCAGGGCTACTCAGATGGAGACCAGACACACACAATGTTTAAACCCCATTAACTTCAGGCAGGGCTACTCAGATGGAGACCAGACACACAATGCTTAAACCTCATTAGCTTCAGGCAGGGCTACTCAGATGGAGACCAGACACACACAATGTTTAAACCTCATTAGCTTCAGGCAGGGCTACTCAGATGGAGACCAGACACACACACAATGCTTAAACCTCATTAGCTTCAGGCAGGGCTACTCAGATGGAGACCAGACCACATGCACACCATGTTTAAGCCTCATTGGCTTCCGGCAGGGCTACTTTTCAAGCGGTACAGTATAGGTCTCATATACCTGATAGCATGCAGGGGTCTGAATGTAATCTGTTTCATATATAGGTTCAATCCCCGCCCGGTCAGACCTTATGAAGACTATTAAACAAATGGTACCCAAAGGGCTCGGCCTATACATAACATAACGCTATAGCCATACAGGTTGCTTAATAAAGAAAGATAAATTAATATTTAATTCACCCAGCGGCTTTTCACACATTACCCTACGATCGATCCCTGGTCATATAGACTATGTGACCACCAACCTCCTCAAACCCATAAAGACTAACCTATGCGCCATGAGTGACCGGGGCCTTCTGCCCCTGTCGTCATTAAACTCATGTTGCTGTTCATTGTAACTTACTGTGTGTATGAGCGAGCAGACACATGCAATTCATTATGGGCACATTTCCTTATAATGGTGACTCAACCAGGCAAACCGGTACAGTTTCCCTTGAGATTCTACCTCCCTTTTCTGTGGAAGTTCTTGACGCCCGACTTCCCAGCAACTGACGACGTCGACCGAGCGTCATCGTATGTCACCACGTCATTCACTGCATTGTTTCTCAACTTGTGGCCAATACAATAAATTCACTCATTCTGACCTGAGATAAGATTCATACGATTCATAAGATTCATACTGGACGCACACTGTTCCGATGAACCCACTCTGACCTGAGATCAGATTCTAAAAATGCCAGTCGTTCTTCGATTTTTCAAAAATAGCAGACCTACAAGCTCGTAGCGCGCCACTCGGTGGCGCGCTATGAGCTTGTAGATCTGCTATTTTTGAAAAATCGAAGAACGACTGGCATTTTTAGAATCTGATCTGATCTGTGGCCAATACAATAAATTCACTCATTCTGACCTGAGATAAGATTCATACGAGGTTTCCACTGGACGCACACTGTTCCGATGAACCCACTCTGACCTGAGATCAGATTCTAAAAATGTCAGTCGTTCTTCGATTTTTCAAAAAATAGCAGACCTACAAGCTCATAGCGCACCACTCGGTGGCGCGCTATGAGCTTGTAGATCTGCTATTTTTCAATAGCTAAAGCATGACATGATGCTAACACCAAAATGGGTTCCCGTTCAGAATGGGTTAAAATACAAATCTTAAATTACTAAATGCAGGCCCAGGCCGTAGCGTAACGGTCTGGGCACCGGACTGGTGATCCAGTCGCGGTGTGCCGCGGGTTCGACTCCCGGACCCGACACGGCCTTTACCGCATGTCATCCCCCCCATCTCTCTCCCGTTTCCTGTCAGCCTACTTTCTATCCCTTAAAAAATCAATAAAGGCGTAAGCCGCAAAAAAATATCTTAAAAAAAAAAAAAAAATTACTAAATGCATGGTCAGGGACCACATGCAATACCTCCGCGGACCACCAGTGGTCCACGCCACGGACCTATACCTGTTGAAAACCCATGGACTATAGCATAGGCCTACTGTAGACTAGAGGGTTTGTTCAGTAACAGGGCAATCTAAAATGTCTCTCCTGCTCTTTGATAAACAGAAAATGCCTTTTGTGTGACTCATTACCGGCTGCCTGTGCCGATGCATCATCGTCATCATCGTCATCATCAATCATCGGCGCAAGCCAGAGAAGCACTCGTTTCCAACATACAACCCACAATGCATCAGCACGTCGATCAAAAATCACATGTCCAAAACCCGTTACTTTTTAGGAACGTGAAGCAGTGAAAATATAGCCAAATCTACGAGCTCACGACATGTCAAATGTGTGTGCGTGTGTGTGTGTGTGTGTGTGTGTGTGTGTGTGTGTGTGTGTGTGTGTGTGTGCATGCGCACATCATATCTGGGTCGCATGCTGAATTCCCTCGGACTTTTGTTATATCACGTCAAATTAGACAAAACGCTAATGTGAGCATCTTCGCTATATTAAACAGACTGTATCAAATATGACTATTGTAAACGATATACAGAGACACCTCCCTATGACAATGTTGTTTATTTTTGGACCACAATGCTTAAAGTAGCTATAAGCAATGACATTTGTCATTGGTTGAACATTGTCCCGCAGAAATTACTAATCAATCAGGAAGTGGAAATATTCTAGGGAAATATTTGAATGCAGATTGTGTCACAGACTTTTGTATTATTCTTTTTTTGAGCATATAACCATATAACCATTGCTGGCTGTCTGAATACAAACAAAAGGGTAATACAAATGTGGACATATTATTGCTTATAGCTAAACGTTTGGCTGCCACCTGCTGGACGCAAAGCCAACTTCTGACTGCCACGGTCTGTGGGGAAGATTTAGAGGTTGCGCATGCAGCACAGAAACGGATGTTGTGGGCGTCCATCTTGTGCTAAAAAAATTGCGCCAATGCTAGCGAGCTAAAATATAGCCATCCTTGCTCTAGAAAGCACCAATGTTTCCATCTAGACCACCGGATAATCAGCAAAGACCTCCGAACATCGCACTAATTGACCAAACCATGGAGAGATCCGTAGATTAGGAGTTATTCAGCTTTTAGTCTGCCTGTATAATGGGAGGTCGACGGCAACGCGCATGCGCGATCCGGTCTAGGATCGCTAAAGAAGGAAAGGCCGACCCAAAATAATAATGAAAAAATAGTTCTCAGCGTCGCGGATTGATATCCATAATAAAGCTAATCTGACGGAGCATTCCGACACGAGAGGAAAGTTATTACAGACAAATTCCGCCAAAAGTAGGGATTGTGTTAATATGAGATAAAGATAAAAGAGCTTAAAAAAACAATTTTATTCTCCATATAGAGAAATAAACGTCCACGAACCAGGGAATGAACGAGTCTCTATTACAAAAAATAAGGAAAATGCTAAACTAACATAATACAGCTAAAAACGAAGGAAAGTTAAATATGCTGGGACTGCATATATTTAACATTCCAAGCAGGAATCAGCTGCCCTGAAATGCACTGAAGACACCTTCAAACAACCCCCCCGGACATTTATAAAGCGCCGCGCTCAGCCCAAAAGTTAAAGCCTTGGCATTTTCTTCACGGTGTGAGAAGTGTGCATGAGGCTTTACATTTCTGAGGACGCTCCTCTTGAGTCTCAGAGACGTACGAGACAGCTTGCTCTTCCAGAGTAGCATCTTGGAGCCTATGATGATTTCCGAGTTAACGCGAGTGTCTGTATTCATCTAAATCTGCAGAGTAACAACGTAACTGAAGCTGTCGAATAACTAGTGGTGTAAAAAGTGAAAATAGAAAGCTTGTGAGCTTGTATCTGCTTTAAAACATATATACATATAATGTTATACGCTTTGAAAACAGACGTTCTGCTTGACGAGCACTTCCACTTTTCGTACGCTAAGTACATTTTGATAGCAATACTTTTGAACTTTCAATGAAGTAAATATTGAATACCCAGAGCTTTACGTGTAGCAGAGTATGTATACGTTATGGTATTGATGTATATATTTTTTTACACAAGTTAAAAGTATACCGTTGTGACGAAAAGAGAGCTGAGCTAGAATGCAAAGCTCTCCGTCGGCGTCTACCGAGCAATCTTTGTTCCTTCTTGTCTCACCTATATGGTCATGAAATATGGGTCACGGCCGAAAGAATATAAGGTCGCAAAGGCAAAAAGGCCGCAATGCGTTTTCTTCAACGGGTGGCTGGCGTCTCCCTTAGAGTTCAGTCACTAGGAGGAGACCCCCGGGGGGGCAGACCAAGGAGGTCGCAGTTGGAGGAAACACACATCGACTCACTGGCCTTGGAACGACTCAAGGTTCCCCCCCCATGGAGGAAGTTATTACATGTTGCTCTGCAGGAGAGGGTAAGTCTGGCCAGCCGGGGCGCCTGATGGAGGGGAAAGGAACTGGTCGGAATAACGTGTCCCTTCCACGCGCTACGTCCAACCGGGGAAATTCCCCCCTGTCGGGTGAAAAGAAGCAGCGGACTCCTCATGCATAGAAGGAGGCATGAGGTCAGTCCGCTGCCCCCCCCAGGTTGGCAGAGGAAGTGTATAGCGCCCAGGATTACATTAGATAATTGGCACTGGGTGAAAAGAAAACTGGGTTACAAAATTGTGGGATAAAAATTTAAAAAAGAAAAAAAAGAAAAAAAAGAGACGGTAAGTCTGTTTGCCCCCGCGACCACGACTACGGATAAGCGGCCGAAGACGGACGGATGGGAAAAAGCATATCCTCGCCCCCCATCCCTGCATGCACGAAGACCTGGTTACCGTCTCCCTCAGAGCTGCGTGTCTTTTCTCCGAGCTCCGGTAGATTCATGCGGGAGGCTATTTTTGGCTGCGCGCGTGTGTGCGTGCGCTCGAGCGCGTGTGTTTTTTTTTTTTAGGGACGCAGTTACACGGGCTGTAATGATAGGTCGTCCTCTGCACTTCCTCTCCCTCCTGCAATCTCTCTCTCTCTCTCTCTCTCTCTCTCTCTCTCTCTCTCTCTCTCTCTCTCTCTCTCTCTCTCCTCTCTCTCTCTCTCCTCTCTCTCCTCTCTCTCTCTCTCTCTCTCTCTCTCTCTCTCTCTCTCTCTCTCTCTCTCTCTCTCTCTCTCTCGAGTCAAGGTCGGCCTCCAGAAAATGAGGAAGTGTGAACGGAACGGCACGTCATTAATTCTAAGAAGCCCTGCTCGGCCCCGGTGACAACATGACAGCGCTTTGAATATGGATTGCGGCCACGCACATCATCATGGTGAAAACGTGTGCTGCGCGCGCGCACTATACTGTACTGTGACATCCCAAATCATCATAGTTAATGTGTGTGTGTGTGTGTGTGTGTTAGGCTGCGCATCAGTGACACTTGGTTGTGCAAACAAACCAAACGCAATGTTCGTGCTCGGACAGACCCAGCCAGCCAGAGACACACATATCTATATAGGAGTGGTTGCACCCCTCAAAAAGTAATACACAAAAAAAAGACACTGCGCGGTATAGCGTCTTTGGGGGCCGGTGAAGACCACACACACACACACACACACACACACACACACACACACACACACACACACACACACACGCCACGGACGATTCCGTGCCGTGGCGCAACGTCGCTGCAGTGTGACCTAGTTATAGGGTGTTAATCTATATACGGCAGTGTGTGATGAATTGAACATGGTGGACCCTATAGTGTAAACAAGTGTGTAATGCGTCATGGTGTCGTCCGCAGTTAACAGTTTTGTATCGAGTTGTGCTTGAAATGCACTGTAATTCTCCAATATGTTAATAAATACTTTGATCAATCAATCAATCAATCAATCAATCAATCAATCAATCAATCAATCAATCAATCAGTGGTTGTCAACCAGTGGTCCTTGAGGAGGTTCCAGGTGGTCCCCATTAGAGCAATCTATAGTAAGAGAGTGGCCGACACGCTTTGATCTCGCCGCAAAAGCGGGGTGCCTATGGGCTGTATAGTTCCAAACACTGGAACTATACATATGGGAGTCAACGCCGTAGCGTCGCCACTCTCTTACTAGATCGCTCTGGCTGACAATGTATGGCGACGAACTTATAAGTGCCAGGGACGTTATCCCGTCTGTATTACGTCTTTGTAATGGATGCCACAGGCGTTAACCCATTCTGACCTGAGATCAGATTCATACGAGGTTTCCACTGGACACACACTGGTCTGATTAACCCATTCTGACCTGAGATCAGATTCTAAAAATGTCTTTTTTTTATTCTTAATTATTATTTTTTTCATCCGTATTTTGAAAATTCCTCTAATCTGGTGTACAGGTGATGACATGCACATTACATGCATGATAGAATTACAAATTCTTTCTTTCTTTATAATGGGAGAATTGGCACTCAGAGCCTAAACTAGTGACCACCAGGTGGCGCTGAAAGAGTTAAGCCACCGAGAGGCTATAAAAGTGGGGAAATGTACTGCCAGACGCGCTGCATGCCAAGGACTCACTTCTCCAGTGTACTCCGTTTTATTCATTTATTAAAGGTATATTAAAACATCGTGACAAAGTGCGTTGTGCAGAATCTTATACAGATATAGCAGCGTGGCGTTTGCGTTTGTAAAGCCGCAGCTAAATTAATGAAGTCGCATGGTATAACCAAATGGACCCTTATAGGATATAGGTTGGTTGCCTTGCACGGTTTCTGTGGGTGAATGTGATGTACAGTACATTTTAAGGCACTTTGGATAAAAGCTGCCGCCGTGTGTGTGTGTGTGTGTGTGTGTGTGTGCGTGCGTGCGTGCGTGCGTGCGTGCGTGCGTGCGTTTGGGCATTAAGCAACTAGTTTACTATAGTCGACTAGTAAATCCACTAGTCGACCTTGTTGGTATTAGTTGACTAGTTGATTTTTCTTTTTCTTTTCGATTTTGTAGGCCTCAAGATCAGGTAGATTATATAGTTATAGTCACCGATGTACATAGTTTTTAAATGTACGGATATTTATTTCCCCCCAAAAAAACACACATAATAGGTAAGGAAAGGTACTATGTTTACCCAGGGTAACTGGACTAAGCTCAAGAACTTGTTTACAGACAGGCCCTACTCATATAGAACATTTCATGGTAGGGGTTCAATGCCTTGTCCAAAGGGCACTTCAGCGGTGGTAATTTTAACGTGCCGGTCCGGGGATACGAACTAGCGACCTTCCGATATCAATACCGCTCCGCAAACCGTTAGGCCACCGCTGCCCCTAGGTAGTTAAAACTATGCAACTAGTCAACTAGTAAAAATGACTAGAAGTGAATGCCCTAGCGTGCGTGCGTGCGTGCGTGCGTGCGTGCGTGCGTGCGTGCGTGCATGCGTGCGTGCATGCGTGCATGCGACACAGCCTGCCCTACACAACAACAAGAACAGGTGATGTAAACAGCGCTGAGTGCTACACACACAAAACAAATAAACATCATCCAACCTCGTCAATGTGTTCACAACGATCGCACCACTTAACACCCGAGGCCTTGAATGTCACACATCACGACAAATACGTACAGAAACATATGTTCCTGAAAAATCACTGAGACTGAAGTGTGTTTACAGTAAGTGTCGAAACAAATTGATTATTATATTCTTTCAGAGCGAACGTTTTGAACGCAAATCTTCGCTTCTGGGGGGGGGGGGGGGGGGTCCCTGAAACAACATATTTTCAGATGGGGGGTCCTCGCGGCCAAATACAGATAATTCTGGGGGTCCTTGACGTGAAAAGGGTTGAGCACCAACTGACATAGAGACATGGGGTTTTTCCAGAAAAACTATCAGGATTTAGAAGCCATTTTTTTTGTAGAATCAGTGATTTATGTCCGTGTTGCAACTTAAAAGAAACGGTCCGCCGATACCACAGTGCACGGCACAGTACACAACACGGACACACGCACGCATGCACACACGCATGCGCGCACATACGCGCAACGCAACATAGCATCGACAGTGAGTGAGTGCAGGAAACCGCACGGCCGATAGAGCGCAAGCTGTCGTCGCTGCGGTATAAGAGCTGGAATATGAGCCTTTGCCACGGCGCGCGCACACGCACGCACGCACGCACGCATGCACGCACAGACACACAGACACACACACACACAGTGTTTTTCGAGGGCCCGAGGAAGCCGTTGTCCTAGATTACAGGGGGAAAAAAGCACAGCTCTCACCTTTGACCCCCCCAGCCTCTCAAACACTATATACTCTGGACTCTGAAGGAAGAAAAGAGTCATGTTCAATTACTGTGGCCCTCCTCTCCTCCACTACACTACACTGCCCCGGCATTACTACTTACACAGCCCACTCCACATGGGGTATCTGTCTGTGGCCCTTCTTAAAGGGCCACTAAATATCATATAAGTTGGCTTTAATGCACAGTTTCTCTGTGCCGTGATCACAGATCTACAAGCTCACAACATGGTCTGGTTTTGGAAGGGAACGCAGCGGGGGATGTATAATGCACAATCTATCACCTTGGATTATAAGGTTTGACGTTGTATCAGTAAACTATATATAGGATCACCGTGGGCAACGTCACCACGGAACAGGTGAGGCCCACTGTTCAGGATGTGTGTCTATGTGAGAGGTTAGGCCCAGCTGACAGCTGACACCAGTGGCGCAAGCACTGCTGCGACCCGGGCTGCTCCAGCTCGCCACTTTTATTGGTGTTTTCTGTTGTTTTGTCTGTCTCAAGTTTTGTTTTGTTTTTGTGGTTATCATTGCGGAATGTTACTCACCGGCGTGGAGTCCAACGGCGACATATCTGCGTTATACCTGCGACCAGCTACGGCTGCTCCGACCCAGTGGCAACAGCCCTGTCAACCTAGCCCCAGTGCTCCCAAGTGAACTGTTGGCAACACCGCCGAGGAGCGACAACAACAGGCGAAGGAGGAGGAGAGGCAGACGCGGAGGGGTGAAACAGAGGCTAAGGAGAAGGATGTACAGACCACCTCTTCCATCCGTGATTCTCTGCAACGCCCGTTCACTGAGGTACAAATGGTAAATAAATGGTAAATGGTGCATTTATATAGCGCCTTTATCCAAGGCGCTTTACAGAGATTGTGCATTACATTCACCCATTCACACACACATTCATACACCGATGGCAGCGGAAACCATGCAAGGCAACAACTAGCACATCGGGAGCAATTAGGGGTTCAGTGTCTTGCTCAAGGACACTTCGACAGTAACTCTGGGGGAGATACGCTACGATTAAACACCAGAGTTCTACACGAGTACTGGGAGTCGTGTCTGCAAGTGATCACCGAGATGAGTGGGTTCCGGACTCACTAGTTTCCCTGGACGGATTGGCTCTGGTACGCTGTGACAGGACAGCTGACTCGGCCAAGAGCCATGGAGGAGGGATCACGGTTTACATAAACAACAAATGGTGCTCCCAATTCACTGTGAGGGAGTCGTTGTGTAACCAGGACATTGAATTACTATACTAATAAGTATGCAACCCTTTTATCTACCGCGCAAATTCGGTAATATTGTGTTGTGTGCTGTTTACATTGCACCTATAGCGCGAATGCTGCTAGGGCAGCCACCGCTGTAGCTGACTGTGTTCACAGGCAATTGAAACGCACCCCCGAAGCACCGTGTTTTGTCTTGGGTGACGTTAACCATTGTAAACTCGAATCTGTGCTACCTGGATTTCAGCAGTATGTTGATTGTAAGGCAAGAGGGAACAACATCTTAGACAAATGCTACGGCAATATTAAGAACGCCTATATAGCCAAGGCTAAACCTCCTCTGGCCAATGCAGATCACAATGTTGTTAATTTAATCCCCACATATAAGTCACTGCTTAAGAGCAGTAAAGAGTAAACCACAGGTTAAAACCATGTATGTGTGGGACAACGATGGCATTGAAACGTTGAAGGGATGCTTTTGTTGTACTGACTGGAGCCTCTTCCATAGCCTAGACCTGGAGGAGGCTACAGATACCATAACAGAGTACATTAAGTTCTGTAAAGACAATGTGTTGACCAAAAAGACCATAACAATGTACCCCAATAATAAACCCTTCATTTCAAGGGAAATCAAAGAATGCTTAGTTAAGAAACAAAGGGCATTCAAGAGCGGGGATTTGTTAACCATGAGGAATATTCAGAAGAAGATTAACCTTAAAATAAGGGAGGCTAAACGGAAGGAGAAGGAGAAGTTTGAGGCCTACTGCTCCTCTTCTAATTCCAAAAAGATGTGGGAATCTATGAAGGCCATGACTAACATGGCTCCAGCTAAGAAGGGCCTTTGTGTTGCAAATGAAAAGGAAAAGGCCAATGAATTAAATAACTTTTATGCAAGGTTTGAAACAGCTGACTTTTCGCATGAACAAAATGCTGCCCTAGAGTCTGTACCCACACACAGTGATCTGGGAATTACTGTAGATGAACGTGAAGTCCAGAGGATGTTTTCCCACACATGTCCCCGGAAGGCTTCAGGTCCAGACGGGATATGTGGCCGGCTGCTGCATTCATGCAGTCAGGAGCTAGCTGAGGCTTGGTGTCCCATCTACCAGAAATCACTGGACTCATGTACTGTTCCCCCCACCTGGAAAGACTCTATCATAATTCCTGTTCCCAAAAAGGCAGGCTGCAAAGAAAATAATGACTACCGTCCTGTCGCCTTGACTTCAGTAGTCATGAAATGCTTTGAGAAGATCATTGTCAGTCTGCTGAAGGCAGCGGTAGGCTGCTCATTGGACGCTTCAGTTTGCCTATAGGAGCAACAGGGGTATAGAGGACGCAGTCTTGACCTTGGACCATTTTCTTTTGAAACACTTGGACAATAACAAAGCCTGTGCACGCCTTCTTCTTGTAGATTTCAGCTCAGCGTTTAACACAATACAGCCACACTTATTAATAAAGCGGTTGAGGGACCTAAATGTCCATCCGCTTAATATTAGATGGTACCATTCATTCCTAACTAAACGCACACAAAGGGTCAGTGTGAATGGCACTATGTCAGAGAGCAGAACCATGAGTACTGGAGCACCCCAGGGCTGCGTTAGCTCACCTGTCCTTTTTACCCTGTACACTAATGAGTGTAGAAGTGGCAACCCGAACAATTACATCATTAAATTCTCGGATGATACTGCCATCTTAGCCCTTCTGGATAAGGATAGGGATGTAGCTGACTACTTTTCAGAGTTACAGAACTTTGTTAAGTGGTGTGATGACAACCACCTAACTTTTAATGTTAAGAAGACACAGGAGATGGTGTTTGACCCCAAGAGTATTGGTGACCACAGGCCTGTGGTCATCCATGACTCGACCATCTCACAGGTCTCCTCATATAAATACCTGGGGATCTGTATTGACAACTCAATGACTTGGAATACACATGTTGACAGTCTCTGTAGTAAACTACAGCAAAGACTGCACTTCCTCCGACGTCTCAGGGTTCATGGTGTTGACCAAAGATTTATGTTAGTGTACTATCGAGCAGTCTTGGAAAGCCTTGACAGTTTGGTTCGGTAACCTCTCAGTGCAACTGAGGTCCAAATTGTTCAGATTGGTGCAGACTGCAGGGAAGATCATAGGGGTAAGACAACTCCCCTCTCTTCAGTCCATTTATGAGCAGGCTACATTAAAACAGGCTCAAAAAATTGTCAGTGATGTTACCCATGTTTTACATGGCAAGTTTGTACTTCTGCCCTCTGGGAGAAGATACAAAGAACCAAAGTGGAAGTACATTAGATTTAAAAAATCGTTTGTATCAGCATCAACTAAGATGTTGAACGAGGCTCTGAAACAGCGGTAACTACGTGAGGCCTGATTATCCACATC
>NC_139701.1:42415408-42470408 GCF_964188405.1 Protomyctophum parallelum | reverse complement strand
AATATCCAGACAGCCAAAAGGTCAAAGATGCCCCGGGCCCGTATATATAACCACTGACACTTTCCTTTGGTTTGTCATGGTCTGACATTCATAGCAGCCTGAGTTGGTTTGTCATGGTCTGACATTCATAGCAGCCTGAGTTGGTTTGTCATGGTCTGACATTCATAGCAGCCTGAGTTGGTTTGTCATGGTCTGACATTCATAGCAGCCTGAGGTGAGGCCTTCAGTGTGACCTGAGGACAGGAGTCTACAACATGCCTTCTGGAGTCACTATAGTCACATGTCCGTGCCGAGGACCCCCCCCCCCCAACATTTAGATACGTGTTGACGCATATTCACCGGTGTGCATATACTTAGTTTAGACTAGTAGTCATTGGTTAGACATGGGTTAAGGTTAGGTTTAGGTGTGCTGCTAGTCTAACAGTCCGTCAGGCATTGGTCTGACAACACCGTCTCTCCCGTCATCTGTGGCAGGTTAAAACTAACCTGTGACTGGTTAAAACTAACCCACCTGTGACTGGTTAAAACTAACCTGTGACTGGTTAAAACTAACCTGTGACTGATTAAAACTAACCGGTGGCAGGTTAAAACTAACCCGTGACAGGTAAAAACAAACCTGTGGCAGGTTAAAACTAACCCGCGGCAGGTAAAAACGAACCTGTGGCAGGTTAAAACTAACCTGCGGCAGGTTAAAACTAAACTGTGGCAGGTTAAAACTAACCTGTGGTAGGTTCAACCTAACCCGTGGCAGGTTAAAACTAACCCATGACAGGTTAAAACTAAACTGTGGCAGGTTAAAACTAACCCATGACAGGTTAAAACTAACCCATGGCAGGTTAAAACTAACCCATGGCAGGTTAAAACTAACCCATGACAGGTTAAAACTAACCCATGGCAGGTTAAAACTAAACTGTGGCAGGTTAAAACTAACCCATGACAGGTTAAAACTAACCCATGGCAGGTTAAAACTAACCCATGACAGGTTAAAACTAACCCATGACAGGTTAAAACTAACCCATGACAGGTTAAAACTAACCCATGACAGGTTAACTCTAACCTGTGGCAGGTTAAAACTAAACGGTGGCAGGTTAAAACTAACCCGTGGCTGGTTAAAACCAACCCGTGGCAGGTTAAAACTAACCCGTGGCTGGTTAAAACCAACCTGTGGCAGGTTAAAACTAACCCGTGGCTTCCTGTGAGGTTAGGTTTAGTGTGGGGTTTTGGGTCTAGGGTGTCAGACTACGTCAGACTGTTGCTGCGTGGGACCAAACATGCGTCCCATATTCACAATGACCCACCTGTCGATCGCTTTGAAAGACACAGCTGTGTCTCGTAGAGTCGGCCAGAGCAGCAACACCATGTTTTAACTCTGGCAGTCAATGACTATACAGCCAACCAACGCTAACATAAATTAAAAAAAATATTCACACGTACTTTCTCTGTTTTTTCTTTTTTTCTAAATTTTTATCCCACGATTTTGTAACCCAGTTTTTTTTCACCCAGTGCCAATTATCTAATGTAATCCTGGGCGCTACACTTCCTCTGCCAACCTGGGGGGGCAGCGGACTGACCTCATGCCTCCTTCTATGCATGAGGAGTCCAAGCTGCTTCTTTTCACCCGACAGAGGGGAATTTCCCCGGCCGGACGTAGCGCGTGGAAGGGACACGTTATTCCGACCAGTTCCTTTCCCCTCCATCAGGCGCCCCGGCTGGCCAGGGGGAGGTAGTTTTAGAGACCAGGATTACGGCATGCTTTTGTGAGGGTATCTACCCTAGGGGACACGGGGAGAACATGCAAACTCCACACAGAAAGGCCCTATCGCCAACCCCCGCCTCGGGTATGGGCACTGATTCTTTCTCTGGTTTTAAAGGGTTTATGTTGTGGGGCGCCCGCTGGCCTAGCGGTCCAGGCGCATTCCACATATAGGCTCTGGCCTGACAGCGCAGCCGCGTGTTCAAGTCCCGTTCACGACAACGTTTGCTGCACGTCTCTCCCCTTCTCTCTCTCTCCCTCTTTCCTGTGCTTCTTCCCTGTAACTATATCAATAAAGGCACAAAAGCACAAATATAAAGGGTTAACGTCTTCTTTAACATGACGAAACAAAACCGAAAGGTGCCATTTGATTTCTAGATTTAGCCGACAGTTTCGCAATTAACCATTCACGCAAATATCCATGCATGAATGCTCTTCGGAGCGACTTGCAAATCGGCGCGACTTGCACAAGTACAAGATGGTGAATTCTACAAGGCCACAAATGACAGGGTGAGGTGGTGCAATAAGCAGAGTGCCAAGAAGGAAGCAATTTATTGCTCCGAAATAACTAGCATACCAGAGAGGCATTGGGTCCTCCAGCCTCTGTATAAACAACATGCTATTCTCAACGGCAGGCTGTGCATTTATGGCGAAACAAAGTGCAGCCTATGTGTCTATCTAAATAACTTAACATGTGAACAACCAACCAACCATACATGGTTGTCAAAGCTCTTTCTACAGTTTAGGAGCCAGGAGGAAGGGAGTCTAGGACGTGTGGAGCGTTGTCCAGGGAGTTTTAGAGAAGGGAGAAGAGTCTGGGACGTGTGGAGCGCTGTCCAGGGTGTTTTAGAGAAGAGAGAAGAGTCTAGGACGTGTGGAGCGTTGTCCAAGGTGTTTTAGAGAAGAGAGAAGAGTCTAGGACGTGTGGAGCGTTGTCCAAGGTGTTTTAGAGAAGAGAGAAGAGTCTAGGACGTGTGGAGCGTTGTCCAGGGTGTTTTAGAGAAGGGAAAAGAGTCTAGGACGTGTGGAGCGTTGTCCAGGGTGTTTTAGAGAAGGGAAAAGAGTCTAGGACGTGTGGAGCGTTGTCCAGGGTGTTTTAGAGAAGGGAGAAGAGTCTAGGACGTGTGGAGCGTTGTCCAGGGTGTTTCAGAGAAGAGAGAAGAGTCTAGGACGTGTGGAGCGTTGTCCAGGGTGTTTTAGAGAAGGGAAAAGAGTCTAGGACGTGTGGAGCGTTGTCCAGGGTGTTTTAGAGAAGGGAGAAGAGTCTAGGACGTGTGGAGCGTTGTCCAGGGTGTTTTAGAGAAGGGAGAAGAGTCTAGGACGTGTGGAGCGTTGTCCAGGGTGTTTTAGAGAAGGGAGAAGAGTCTAGGACGTGTGGAGCGTTGTCCAGGGTGTTTTTGCGATGCTGTTACGCAGGGAAGTGGAAGACCAGGCATGTCACGACATTCCAGATCAACTGAAGTGGTTTCAGCTTGCGGTCGACGCTGTGACATCATCAACATTAATGAGTTTGTAAGAGACACAAAAACACAAAGCAAATCGAATCAATAAATCAGCAAGCAGCCCTAGATTATAGAGGGGAGCGCACATTCCCCGTCCCTGGCGCTGACCAGTGATCTGATTGGCTATGACAGGACCGGGCCCCTCCCACCATGATTGACTGTGACAGGAGCCCCCCCCCCCTCTCTCGTCTGTCCTGCGTCCTGATTGGTTGTGATCGGAGTCCCGCCTTACCTTGTAAGAACACACACCCCCTATAACGAGATATATAGAACCTGAGCTGAGAGAGAGAGAGAGAGAGAGAGAGAGAGAGAGAGAGAGAGAGAGAGAGAGAGAGAGCATGCAAAACAAGTGTACACAGAGAGAGAACGAGACACACAGAGACAGCGAGACAGAGAGAGAGAGAGAGCGAGACAGAGAGAGAGAGAGAGAGAGAGAGAGAGAGAGAGAGAGAGAGAGAGAGCTCGTTCTATCTATGTCAGCCCCCTCACCACATCTGCAGAGAGGCGAACAGTGATGTACGATGCCTGCATGAACTGGGGCAATCCCCCCCCCCCCCACCACGGAGAGAGAGAGAGAGAGAGAGAGAGAGAGAGAGAGAGAGACAGAGAGAGAGAGACAGAGAGAGAGACAGAGAGAGAGAGAGGTGGGGGAGTGAGAGAGTGAGAGAGAGGGAGGGAGCAAGAGAGAGAGAGAATTTCAAGGGAGGATGGATTAGACTGAAAAAAGTGTGTGTGTGCGTGCGTGCGTGCGTGCGTGCGTGCGTGCGTCTGAGAGGCGTTGCCATCCAGAGCAGTGAGGGATGGCCGTGCGGTATCACTGCCTCTCTCCCACTCACTCCCACTCACTGTGTGCGAGCGTACGTGCGTGCACTATCCTCCCAGTCTCTGAGACTGAACAACACACTGGCCTCACCCTGAATGCATAGCATGGAGCTACAGTACAGTACAGCACAGCACAGCACAGCACAGCACAGCACAGCACAGCAAGAGGAGTTAACGGGAAATTATGGGCACTAGATTCGCCCGTAAACCTGGCATACAGTAATATACGGTAATATGCAGGAGTGGATGGTTGCAATTCGGGAGTTTACCGGTGTTTGTCGGAAAGTTTAACGGGAGTTTCCTGTAATATGTACACACACATCCGTATTCCATGCTTTTTTTTTTGCGCAGTGAATTAGTTTCCTTTTGAATTTGCCTCTGGGGGGCGGGCCTTAGAACCTCCACTTCCTGCGGTGCGCCTGTGTTTTCATTCCCTCTAATATCAACAACAGTCTATTATACACATTCTGAATGTGCTCGCTGACAGTTTTGGTACTTAGAGTATATGTGAATAGAGACGGCACCGGATTCCTCCTCCCATTCACTTGCATTAAGTTGCTCAAAAGCGCATGAGCCGATTTCACTCCTAGGAACAGAGTGCATTCCGGGATGGATTTGCCCCTGATAACATGAACGCGCTGGTCGTTGACTATCATTGTGCCGTTTGTGCCCGTTTGTGCGCGTATGAAACATTCGTTCACGTGTCATGGCCCCAATAACATGAACGTGAGCAATGATAGTCAACGGACCAGCGCTGGCTCGAGCTGCAATACCAAATTTGGGCCACTATGTCCATTTGGCCTCAGGGTTTCCTCCGGGTGCCGTATATACTCTAAGGTTTGGTAGCGCTGCACAGCATCTGTTCTCCAGAGATTAGGAGTGCACTCTCAAATGGTGTGTTTGCAATGACTGTGAGGTCGTTATGACCTATTTGTTTTATTTTGAAGTTGATTATCTTTGTCCATGAAGCTGTCAGACCTTCCCTCGCCATCATCATCCATCGTCTCAAGATTTTTATCGTTTTTTTAAATATTACATTTTACTTCAGTCGTGCGAAGACAGCCTTTGGTTTGAACCCATTCAGACCTGAGAGACCGATAAAAACCTTTTTCAAGGACCCCCAGAATTATCTGCGGACCCCAATCTGAAAATATATTGTTCCAGGGACCTCCGAGAAGCAGAGATTTGAGTTAGCAACGTTCGCTCTGAAAGAATATTTAAGTATTATAAAAGTTTTCAAATTTTCAAAAATAGCAGATATCCAAGCTCGTAGTATGGCCCGGTGCCGCGCTATGAGCTTGTAGATCTGCTATTTTTCAATGGCTCAAGTATAACGCGATTCTTTTAAAACACCAAAAGGGGTTCCCACCCTGAATGGCTTATAATGCCCCGACCACTTGGAATGGGTCGGCGAGCGTCATGACGGCGGAAAATTGGTCAGACTCGCCCCCATTACTAACCCTGTTCCTAACCCTAACTCTGACCCTAACGGCATGCGAAGCCGTCACGATTACAACCAAAGAGTGTCTGCAAAATGCTGTCAACACATTCCACGCGTCATATTAAGATTGACAAGATACCGTGACTGCCGGGATTGTTTAATTACCATTGGAGCATACGCCGAAATATTTGCGCCTTTGATCCATGAGAATCCGCTTGGAAACGGTCCCATGATTTGTTATTGAGCCACTTCCGGCCATCCAGGTGCACACACAGACAAAGAGCAAAGCGGGCTATGATTGTCTCTACCCCCTCGTTCACTTTGTATTGGACTCAGTTTCCCAGAAGCCCTTGTAAGCCGGCGGTTTGCATGATTTCCGGTTATGTTTAATTAAAGGACCTATATAAAATTCAACTTTTTCAATTTATTTTGTGTTTTTGGGGCTCCCATATGTATTTTCTATCCCCACAAATAATCAATTTTGAACAATCAGGCTTTCATATCATATAGGTGCTTTAATGGAAATTGCTCTCAGGAACAGCTCAACTGATTTAGTCCTCATCGTGATGTCATCAATGTCACCCTACTTTGTGTAATTCCTCCTCTTCTTCAGTCTTCAGTTCCAAATTTGCATTTCCACTTTGTTTATAATGTCCACCATTGTTGATTTTCCAAGCTGGCATGGAATGGAAACAAGCCTGGTTTTATCTAGCATCAGTATTATAATGACTCAAATATTAAATAATCTGCATATCAGCACCCCCACCACCTCAGGACATTGTGGTATTGCAGCTAAAACTGCTTTCAAAGTCCAGAAATAAATGACAAGGCCTGGTTATATCAGAGTGGTGATTGAGGCTCAAACCATTAGAAATAACTTTGAGGGACATAAACAATATGATATTAAATATTAAAAGCAGTTTTAAAATGCATGTTATTTGCGCTTTAACGTGTCCACCTCGTCACAATGTCTGTGACAAAACAGGATTTTCACAATAACAATCTAAACAACGGTGAATTAAATAAAACAGATAGCGGGTTTAGCGCATTACGCGTGGAAAGACAATGGAATAAATGTCGGCGTATGGCGGGTTATGCGGTCAAAGTGTTTTAAACACTGTGGGCTATATCTTGCGCCACCCCTTAACCCTTATCCCTAAACTAATTTGCCTTTTTTTTTTTTTACTATTTTTAAAACCCCTTTTAAAATAGTTCAAATAGCCGATCTACAAGCTCACAATGTCTCGATGTAGATCGGCTAGTTGAACTATTTTAAAATGATTTTATAATATTTTATAAAAAAAAGGGCAAATAAGTTTAGGGATAAGGGGTAAGGGATAAGGCGCAAGATGGAGCCGTGTCCAGGGAAACATTTCTGTTTCTAGTATTCCATAGTTTATAGGATTATTATCGTAAACTGTATGCTCTTCCGAGAATAAATAAAGGTTTGAATTTAATTGAATTTAATTACACGAATTTGTCTGACAGTAAATGAAAGCCCAATAACACTTTACCCAAACAGTGGGTTGGGACCCAATTTATTGGTCCCTTTTTTTGTTTCTTCTTCTTCTTCTTCTTCTTCTTCTTCTTCTTCTTCTTCTTCTTCTTCTTCCTCTTCTTCTTCTTCTTCTTATCATTATGTCATTGTTATATCCTAGACATGTTGTCATTGTCGGGCAACGAAGAGTTAACACCAATGCTTTGCTCCATTATGTCTAATCATTTATTTCCACTCCCCTCCCCTCCCTCCACCACCCCAGCATCCACCTGGGGGGACGCACACTGTTTATGTATGATCCCCCCCTCCCCCAGGCGCCTCTTAAGCTATTTCATTCCCTCTAATATCTGTTTGGAAAGTAATTTATTCATCATAAACACGTCTGTGCTCGCGGGGAACCACTGCAGTCGAGACGCAACGCAGCCTTGATGCCAAAACACGCTTTCGCAATATTTATGCTCAATAAACTATATTTATTCCAACCCGAGAGTCCAAGGACGGAGATGGAGTGCATGCGCTGCGCTGCGTAGCATGCAGACAAATCGCAAAACCATCGCCGGATCCAAAATAGTGTACTTTTACACCACTATACATTCATGTGAAGGATTTAGATAATTTGACGATTTTGAATATTATTACAAATAAATCATACATTAACCCCTTCATTCCGGCCATTTGAAAAAAATAAATAGCCGATCTACAAGCTGTGTAGATCTGCGTCGCATCGTGAGCATTGTCATCATCAGATAAAGATTTGTGTATACGTTTGACAACTTGACATTCTGCATAATGAATACCTTTGCACTTTTACTCATGACAGAGGATTTCTATAGTTGCTTGTCCCGCCCACTCTCCCTAGCTCCTCCCCTTTGCCCCGCCCACTCTCCCTAGCTCCTCCCGCACTCATCCTGTCTTCCCAGTGTTTAATTGCGTGGTCCTTACTTCGTCCTCTCATTCATCATTTATACCGTCCTCCTCTTCCTCCAATTAAATAATAATTATGGGAGCCTGGGGCGGGCCTATATAATGCTCCCAGTGATGTGTCTCTGAGCCCCCAGCATCCTGCCACAAATTGGGTTGGGGGGGGGGGGGGGGGGGGGGGGGGGGTGATGACTAATGGTAATGGGTCTGACTGGTGACTAATGAAGAGTTCTGGATCCTGATCTTTCCCTGTTACTGTCAGTCAGTCAGTCAGTCAGTCAGTCAGTCAGTCAGCCAGCCATGCCTGCCTGCCTGCCGTATCTAAGCTCTGATATTGAAGTGAAATATATCCTGGTATTGCAATACCGTGGCTATAACACATTTTAGACCAAGACGACCGAAGGAGGGTTTTTCTTTTTTCTCCTCTAGCGAAACGGGAGATTCTCCCACACATGAGGGGGGGGGGGGGGGGGTCTGTGCCGCGTCGCTGCGCACCCGGTGTGTGACGGGCTTTACTCTTACTTCTAACACACAATGTAACAATAAAATACAACCTTGAACCCTTGAAGACTATACACATAATCTGCTATTTCTGAATCGCCAGAGACGTAGAAGACACACTGCAGATAGCGGTTGTAATGTCAACGACTATAATCTCTTGCGCACACACACCTGCTGCTGATGTGTGTACTTACTGAAGTGTCTTATGAGTTATGTGACTAACCTGGCGTATATACACACTGTACACGGTTGGTTTAAATGCTGTGTGTAGATCTACTGTATGTACTGTATAATATTTGATATTTGCCTTTCCGTGACACGCGTCTCTTCACTGTTTGCTTTCGTTGTGTTGTGCTCTCCCTGTCCCGTGGTTTAAATCCTCGAAACAAACCAAAAACAAAAATGTACACAAATGTATCGCCTTCAATCTTGTATAGGTCCCGTGGACAAATTAGTGCCCAGATCAAGTCTAAACCAACAGTCATATAATTACAGTCAGATCTGACCCAGGATAAGCTATAATTCCAACTGGTGAAGACGGTCCTGGAAATGACGTAAAGATCATCATGACGTCATCAGGCTTGCTGGGATCATATAGTAAAACCTAGAATCTATCATCCGTCTAACAGTATAGAATATCTGTACATTCATCCATCCATCCATCTTCAACCGCTTATCCGTAGTCGGGTCGCGGGGGGCAACAGCTCCACCAGAGAGCTCCAGACGTCACCTCTCCAGAGCAACATCAGTGACTCCCTCCTGGGGGGGGATCCCGAGATGTTTCCAAGGCCAGTGAGTCGATGTGTTTCCTCCAACTGCGCCTTGGTCTGCCCCGGGGGGGTCTCCTCCCAGTGGGACGTGGTCCTTGGTCTGCCCCGGGGTCTCCTCCCAGTGGGACGTGGTCCTTGGTCTCCCCCGGGGGTCTCCTCCCAGTGGGATGTGGTCCTTGGTCTGCCCCGGGGGGGTCTCCTCCCAGTGGGACGTGGTCCTTGGTCTGCAACGGGGGTCTCCTCCCAGTGGGACGTGGTCCTTGGTCTGCCCCGGGTCTCCTCCCAGTGGGACGTGGTCCTTGGTCTGCCCGGGGGGGTCTCCTCCCAGTGGGGACGTGCCTCGAGGACCTCCCCCGAGAGGCATCCTAACCAGATGCCTGAACCACCTAAGCTATATGGCTCCTTTCCAGGCGAAGGAGCATGAGCGGCTCTACTCCGAGTCTCTCTCGTGCGACTGAACTTCTCACCCTATCTCTAAAGGGAGATGCCAGCCTGCACCCGTCGGAGAAAACTCATTTTGGCCGCTTGCGTTCGCGACCTTATTCTTTCGGGTCATGACCCACGCACACTTCATGACCATAGGTGAGAGTATATAGGAACAAAGATTGCTGTACATTGTACCTTGTATCTGTACATTGAAACTATACATATTATAGAAGAATGCTAGAGAAAGTCAGATCAATAAAGACCTGGATGTGTCTGTCTACACAACACGCTATATCTAAAGTATACATAGCATGTATACATTGCATGATATACGCCTGCGAGGTCGTCGAGGCTAGGGCAAGTGCTACACAGTCTCTCACTGCACACGATGTATGCAAATGCACAGGGGAGCTTCTCTCTCTCTCTCTCTCTCTCTCGTGCGTAGGGTGTGTGTGAGTGTAGCTTGGTTACGGTTCAAAGAACTTGTATAAGACTGTTGAACCACGCAGGGACATTTGAGCATGCGCGTGTGCGTGTGCGCGTGCACACACACACACACACACACACACACACACACACACACACACACACACACACACACACACACACACACACACACACACACACACACACACACACACACACACACACACACACACACACACACACACACACACACACACACACACACCGCCTCATCTCATGCATCCTCAATTTATTGCCAGGTTTCGCCTGGTGCAAGGAAAAACAGCCAGACCCCTCCTCTCTCTCTCTCTCTCTCTCTGGACACACACACACACACACACACACATACAAACACACACACACACGCACACGCACACGCGCACACGCAGGAACAACGTGAGTCAAACACGCCTCTGTACCGTGTCACAATGGCATTCCTCTTTTTTCGGAAGAGCCATTGTGGACAAAAACACAGCATCTCTGGAGAGTATATAAACCCCGCCCCCTCCCCCCCTCCCTCCATCCCAGCCGTCCCCACCCATTACCCAGCCGTCCCCCACCCCCACCACACTGGTGTCCACACCACACACACACAGAGAGAGAGAGAGAGAGAGAGAGAGAGAGAAAGAGAGAGCCATGAACTCAGTCCAGAGGATGGATTGACGTACAATGCACTGCTCTAGGATGGACTGCTTCATTCTGGACGAGAGCGGAGCGGTCAGAGCAGTCAGTGCCAGGCAGGCAGACACCCTCGTCCCCCCCGGCCGGCCGTGACGCCCATGCGTCTCCACCCTCGTCCCCCCCGGCCGGCCGTGACGCCCATTCATTCACCCTCGTCCCCCCCGGCCGGCCGTGACGCCCATGCCCTCGTCCCCCCCGGCCGGCCGTGACGCCCATTCATTCACCCTCGTCCCCCCCGGCCGGCCGTGACGCCCATGCGTCTCCACCCTCGTCCCCCCCGGCCGGCCGTGACGCCCATGCGTCTCCACCCTCGTCCCCCCCGGCCGGCCGTGACGCCCATGCGTCTCCACCCTCGTCCCCCCCGGCCGGCCGTGACGCCCATGCGTCTCCACCCTCGTCGCCCCCGGCCGGCCGTGACGCCCATGCGTCTCCACCCTCGTCGCCCCCGGCCGGCCGTGACGCCCATGCGTCTCCACCCTCGTCGCCCCCGGCCGGCCGTGACGCCCATGCGTCTCCACCCTCGTCCCCCCCCGGCCGGCCGTGACGCCCATGCGTCTCCACCCTCGTCCCCCCCGGCCGGCCGTGACGCCCATGCGTCTGCAGTGCTATAGGGAGGTCCCGATATCCACTTTTTTCCGTTTCCCGATCCGATCCCGATATTATAGCACCATTTCTGTGTTATAGTCGATACCGAATACCGATACCAGATAATAATATATATAAGATGATGATAAAAAAAGAAAAAGAATGATCTTATTTTGAAGTCCACCCAACCCGGGAAGTGTTTATAGCTATCTAGCTACATTATCTCGAGTTGTGTTCATAGCAGAACTCACTCAAATGTGCCTCTCCAAAGCAACACTGCTCACCACCTCTGTTCTGTAAGACCTCTGTGAACACCTCACCAAAGGAAAGGAAAGGTACTATGTTTACCCAGGGTAACTGGACTAAGCTCAAGAACTTGTTTCCAGCCAGGCCCTGCTCATAGAACATTTCATGGTAGGGGTTCAATGCCTTGTCCAAGGGCACTTCAGCGGTGGTGATTTTAACGTGCCGGTCCGGAGATACGAACTATAGCGACCTTCTGATATCAAGACCGCTCCGCAAACCGCTCCCCCCCCCCCCCCCCCCCCCCTGCGAGGCCACCGGAACAGAATTCACCATTCATTTTTTTATTCCCATAGACGGTTCAAAACGCATCAGCGTTCTCAATTAAACACCAGAAATTACATCCGAGCATCAATTTTCCATTTAGGCATTTAGCAGACGCTCTTAATCCAAGAGTGATTTACATCAAGCAAGTACAAAAACATGGTGATACATGAGACTATAGTTCGTCATTATACATAAGCTATGAACATAACAGTGGAATATATATTATGAAACTATGCATATACACTATATCTCGAGTGCTATGTCTACATTAAATGCCGGGGCTACGGCAAGTGCTATGGGCCATGATGGAGTCTGAAGAGGTGGGTTTTCAGACTATACAGCGGGAGATTGGGAGTGAGTCTGTCGTTCTGATTGTAATGGGAAGTGCATTCCATAGTTTTGGAGCCAGAAGGGAGAAGAGTTTGCCATCTTTTATCTCGGAGTGCTGCTTTTTCCACTTAACGGTATAGTTGCTTTATGAGTTAAGTGGGCCGAGACTCATCTTTAGGGCTGCGGAACCAATTTGAAATGGATCCAAAATGAAACCAATTTAAAATTAAACCAAAATGGACCCTTATAGATCTCTAACTCGTTAACGTTAAATGATTGTTAAGCATCATGCTTTGCTTAATTTGCAAGAAATCTACGCAATTAGAGAATGTAGAAGAATTGCCGTTTTGATCAACGTTTTTTGCCTGTTGTCTCTCCTAATGGTACCGACATCAATACAGCCTGGAATTGTGGACAGAATCTGAACCGACGACAACAACATAATATACTCTTTAGTTTTGTGTCCGAGAGGCTAAATGTCATCGAACGGTGGTTCCGTGGCTCAGATGGCGGATATACATAGTGCACTTCAATATGGAAAAGGTTGAAAACCAACGGTGCGAGGGAAGAGCACTGGAATTATGACGGGTGTTACATTACACCATAAATCAATAGTCTGTATTTCGCTGCGTGTGTATATAATAAACAAGGACAATATGTTCCCCACAAGGACATCATGATGTCACCTGGACCCCGGAGAGAACGCACGCACGCCGAGAGGACATGATGTATGCGTGGTCTTAGGGGAGGGGGCAAGAGGTCGCGCCAGGATTACACATGCACAAATGAATGCATGTCAGCAGAAGTTGTCATATTGCATGTGTGTGTGTGTGACACGCACGCACGGACGCACACACGCACGGACGCACGCACGCACACACACACACACACACTCTCAAGTAAAAGGAGCAATACCTCGATGGCTATGCATTTCCATATTTGACTTGATTAAAAAACACGGTACCCACTATGCATATTTAAAAAGTATACTCACTATATATGCATATTTCACAGTCACACGATTGGATGGTATAATTAGCAATTAATGCGTTAATGTGGTCGTCACTTTTTTAACGGCGAGGCCGGTAACGACGGAGCATGGATTTTTAATGACTTTATGTTTCATAATTTATAACATGTCCTCGTTCATCACTCTGATACGGTGGATTTCAACCCTGGTTCATGTCATCGAGGTCCGTTATTTGTGACTGCATTTGACGGAGGGACTACATTTATTTCAGACATGCTGTGCTATTAACCCATTTGGTTTTTCTCCTCTCCTGAACAATCAGTCTTGACCGCCCTGACTGTCTCTGATCAAAAAGAGTCACATACTTCCATGATCTAAGATGTAGGAGGGGTATAGAATTATAGGCCAATGCGATATCAAAACGAAAAAATGATCGGAAATGATCCGGTGAAGTAAAAGTATCTCAAAACTCGAGTATATACTCGAAAAACCATGAGTACTCGATGTATACTCTGTGGCTGGTCACGGCTGGCGGTGATTAAATGCTAATGTTATATCATGAGGCACAGAGCAGAGATGAAGAGATCACACGCACGCACGCGCGCGCGCACGCACGCACGCACACACACACACACGCACACGCACACGCACACGCACACGCACACACACACACACACACACACACACACACACACACACACACACACACACACACACACGCAGGGCTAATTAAATCGGTTGGGAGCAGGACATGTTCTCTGTCTCGCTGTGAATTTCAAGAGCGGGTTTTATCTCCTTGTGTTCAGAAAACCTCGTATCTGCATATATAGCTTAAAATAAAACGCCCCAATACGAAGGAAAATGTCATTCCTGGGGTCGAAAAGAACACAGAGCTGCTGTAGCGACGAAACACAATTTGTTTCACAAGAAGGAACTGTGTGCAGGAGACAGAAGGTTGAGTGCAGGCAAGGATAAACAATTCTGCAGCTTTATACAGCTTCTGTAACGTATAGATTCATTTTGTATCATTTATGCTTTGTATCGCGATGCCACGGATGCACAATTTGAACCAAAGTTCTACGATACCTCTTACCTCACAAGTATATAAAACGCTTTAGTTTTTTTCTTCTCAAATCTTCATCCCATGATTTTGTAAACCCGTTTTTTTTCACCCGGTGCAAATTAACCCATTTTGGGGTCGGGAACCCCTTTTGGTGTTAGCATCATGCTATGCTTTATAGCTGTTGAAAAAATAGCAGATCTACAAGCTCATACGAGCTTGTAGGTCTGCTATTTTTGAGAAGTCGAAGAACGACTGACATAGAAACATGGCTTTTTCAGAGAACTGTCAGGATGTAGAAGACATTTTGTAGAATCTGGACTCAGGTCTGAATGGGTTAACCTAAGCTGTAATCATGGGCGCTACTCTCCCTCTCCAAACCTGGGGAGAGTCTCGAACTGAACTCATGGCTTCCACTGCGCAAAAGAAAAGCATGGAATACGGATGTGTATATTACAGGAAACTCCCGTTAAACTTTCCAACAAACTCCGGGTAAACTCCTTGAATTGCACCATCACACCTGTATATTACTGTAGGTACATTAATGTTAGTGCCCGCTAAACTTGAGGTTTACGAGGTACATTAATGTTAGTGCCCGCTAAACTTGAGGTTTACGGGCAAATCTAGTGCCCATAATCTCTTTTCACGCATGTGTTCCTTCAATGCACGAGGAGTTGTCGTGGAAATTAAGAGATAAACATTTAATAATACTCCAAGTTACAGTTTGGTGCTGTTCGGTGCTGTTTGTTTTATGATGTCACTGTCCCATTTGGTGAATGTCTTGAGGCTATATGTTGGGGTTTGTTTGTGTGGGAGTGAGCTATAAAAGATGTCGCCTTTTTGTGACTCTGGGAGTCAGACTGGGATTCCATACATGACAGGTCATGTAAGTCTTGTCTCGAGTAAAATCCATATACTCCTTAACTCTGAATTCTTGTGTTGCCTCATTGTCATTATTATGAATTGTCGTTTGAGCAACATGTGTCCCACAGACTGCCTTTACAGAGTACAGGCCGCTTCTTGCGGTTTTGAATGTTACACTATCTGTGGGAAGTGAGGACGCTGGCGTCGACTGTTCGCCGCTTCACCTCCCAATGTATGAATGAATGAACCATTGTAAGTGCTTTGAATAGGCACGTAGTGCATAGAAAAGCGCCATAAAAATGCAATTCATTATGCTGCTGCATTGTCTGCAAGGAAGACAAACACAAATAAGTGTGATACTCTTATGTAACTGTACACAAGACAGGGGGAGTTTACCCGGGTAGGACGTAGCACGTGGAAGGAACACGTTATTCCGACCGGTTCCTTTCCTCTCCATCAGGCGCCCCGGCTGGCCAGGGGGAGGCAGTTTAGAGACCAGGATTACTGCTTTAAAAAAATGTGAGGGTACACCTACCCTAGGGGACACGGGGAAAACATGTGAGGGTACCTACTCTAGGGGACACGGGGAGAACATGTGAGGGTACCTACCCTAGGGGACACGGGGAGAACATGTGAGGGTACCTACCCTAGGGGACACGGGGAGAACATGTGAGGGTACCTACCCTAGGGGACACGGGGAGAACATGTGAGGGTATCTACCCTAGGGGACACGGGGAGAACATGTGAGGGTACCTACCCTAGGGGACACGGGGAAAACATGTGAGGGTACCTACCCTATAGGGGACACAAGAACATGTGAGGATACCTATACCCTAGCGGACACGGGGAGAACATGTGAGGGTACCTACCCTATAGGGGACACAAGAACATGTGAGGATACCTATACCCTAGGGGACACGGGGAGAACATGTGAGGGTACCTACCCTATAGGGGACACAAGAACATGTGAGGATACCTATACCCTAGCGGACACGGGGAGAACATGTGAGGGTACCTACCCTATAGGGGACACAAGAACATGTGAGGATACCTATACCCTAGGGGACACGGGGAGAACATGCAAACTCCACACAGAAAGGCCCTTTTGCCAACCCCAGTTATAGGGTATTGGTGCTGATGACACTCACAAGCATAGTAACATCATGAGTACAGTACGCACGCACACACACACGCACGCACGCACGCACGCACGCACGCACGCACGCACGCACGCACGCACGCACGCACGTTGCACGGACGCACGCGCACACAGCTGGTACAAATGTGCAAAAGGCCGCGCTTGTTAAGAAATGAGACTTGTTTCATCCGTTTCCGCCCGGCGCCTCCACAGAGACGCTGTGTTTTATTTTATTTTTGTCACCGTGGTGACAGGATGTCTCATATCTGTCCATATACCTCCGTTTGATTATCTTTAGACATCTGTGTGTGTGCGTGTGTGTGTGTGTGTGTGTGCGTGCGTGCGTGCGTGCGTGCGTGCGTGCGTGCGTGCGTGCATGCCTGTGTGCGTGCGTATAAGCAAGTTATATAAAAATGTCCGCTTCAAAAGAATACACATTCAAACACTTTTCACATTTCCAAGATTCAAAAATAATAATGATAATGATAATAATAATAATAATTGCAGATCTACAAGCTCATACACGTTGTGATAAGCGCATCACGCTATAAGCTTGTGCATGTGGATCTGCAATTTTTCAACATAGCCATGCAGTATAGCACCCATTCTTGAGATAAGGGACAAAACTTTTTTCAAACTAGATTTTTTTTTTTTTAAGATACATTCAAATCAAATAGATGCATTTGTAGACACAGGTCTCAACTACCAATCTTGAGAAGGAACAGGTTTTTCGCATAACATTTCTTTCTAAAATGGGACATTTATGCACTTAATACCTGATTCTTGTCAACTCCGTCAGACACACTAAAATCCCTTTTAATTGAATTTGATAATTTCAACAATAATATAAAGTCCTCAGTTATCTTATAATGGCTTTCAGTAATCAAGTTAAGTAATACAATTCTTTTAATATTGTTTTGTTCCAATATCACACTATTATGAAATATCCAATTACTCAAATCCGTCATTTCAAACTTTATTTTCAATATTATAACATGAAAACCATGTAAAAAAAAAAAAAAAACATCATTACGTATCATTTCAGTTGGTGTTTCAATACATAAGCACAAAAGATTTAACATTGAATTTTCTATTTCTTTGGAAATTAACAAAAACATCACGGGACGAACGTCTGACGGAGTTGACGAACATCTGACGGAGTTGACAAGTTTAACTGATTTAGGTTCTAGACCACCTAGGATCTTGATTCTGGTGACTAATCCCACATTTTCAAGGATGAGGAATACAGTGGTACTATTTATATTGGCCCTGTGACCATGGCAGCCATTTTCAAAATGGCCCCCACCTGCTGTTATTTTACAATAACTCAAGTTCTACACCACCTAGGATCTTGATTCTGGTGACTAATCATACATTTTCAAGGATGTGGGATACATTGGTACTATTTAGATTTGTCCTGTGACCATGGTAGACATTTTTCAAAATGGCCACCAACTTTCTGTTATTTCCCAATAACTCAAGTTCTACACCACCTAGGATCTTGATTCTGGTGACTAATCCTACATTTTCAAGGAGGAGGAATACAGTTGTACTATTTAGATTTATCCTGTGACAATGGCAGCCATTTTCAAAAATGGTGGACCTGCTATTATTTTACCAATTTAGTCAGGGAATATTATCAGAATAATGTTAAATCTGTGAATACATTTCTTACCAATAATTTTTTCACCAATGTGTTTGTAAAGGTGTCTACTAACATATCCCACATTGGTTTCTATTGAACATTTTTGACAGCTGCTGAAAGTTGGGTACCATACCAAGTGGCTATGGCCAAACTAGGGAGTCTATGGCCAAACTAGGGGTCAAACCCCTTGGGCTAAATTCGGCCATATATCCACTTGCCCAAATGTGCTGACCTCATTTTGTGATGACGGCTATGGCTGTTTTCAGCCCAAGGAGTGTTCTTCGTGCATAGCTAATGTTTGGAATGCATTCAGAATCATGAAAACTCCCTAGTTTGACATTGGTGAAGAAAATTCTTGATAAGGAATGTATTACCAGATTGTATTAATATCCCCTGACTAACTCATCTTCTAGACCACCTAGACCCGACTTCACCAACAGAGACCCGATTGACAACTAAACAACAAGTTTGGACAGCCCCACCAATTAGTGTTACGGAAAATAGCAAGTGTCTACCCTAGGCCCAGAGGGAGACACAGAACTTAGATGCGGCTCACATGTTGCACGACTCCTCAACAAGCTGCCACCAGAGATGAGAGCTGAATTCTGCCGCACAATGCTCTGCGGCCCAGGAGCAACCAACACCATGTTGGAGTTCTCTGAGTGGTTGAAGCACGAGTCCTAGCCATATAGCCTGTGCAAAGGCAAACACCTTGAAGACCTGCTTGAGGTGAACATTGAGCAGTGAACAGTGAGCGAAAGACTGAAGACAGAAGATCTGCCTTCAGGACTATCAGGCAGGATGTGCAGACACTGAAGGCATCAGTGTCGTTCTGTGTCAACAGCATGTCAACCAAAGCAATGTTACCAAATCAAAGGAGCCTTCACCTCAAGTCACCTGGGGCTGGGTGAGAAATCGTATCCTGTATCTAGCCTCACAACTAAATACAGACACTTGGCCAGACTGCCGTTTGAAAGGGTTAAACCCTTCATCCTGATTGGGGAAGACCACCCCACCTAATCACACCAACCGAACAAGTGAGTTTGGGGCCTCCAGGTGGGCCAGCAGCCATCTGCACAAGACTGGGCTGGACCCTGCAGGAAAGCAATCTCCAGCCAAGACAATGTAAGTTGACTATAACAGAGCCCCAGAACACAGAGGTCATGAGAAGGATGGAGAAACACTGGCAGGAGGCCACCAAGATCAACGCCACACTGCAGTGGCCAGTGAAGTCAAACTGTGCGTCTGTACCTGAAAGGGACAAGTCAAAGGCCAGAAAGCCCACCTCCTTTTAATGTCCTGTCAGTAGCAACTCAACCTGCACCTGAAATAAGCCCTGACCCCTCCCAGAGAAAGTTCATCCTTGAAAATGTAATGATTAGTCACCAGAATCAAGATCCTTGGTGGTCTAAAACTTGAGTTATTGGTAAAATAACAGCAGGTTGGTGGTCATTTTGAAAAACAATGGCTGCCATGGTCACAGGACAAATCTAAATAGTACCACTGTATTCCTCATCTTTTCAAATGTATTATTAGTCGCCAGAATCAAGATCCTAGGTGGTCTAAAACTTGAGTTATTGTAAAATAACAGCAGGTGGCGGCCATTTTGAAATATGGCTGCCATGGTCACAGGGAAAATCTAAATTGTACCACTGTATCCCTCATCCTTGAAAATGTAGTCTTAGTCACCAGAATCAAGATCCTAGGTGGTGTAGAACTTGAGTTATTGTAAAATAACATCAGGTGGCGGCAATTTTGGAAAATGGCTGCCATGGTCACCACGAGACAAATCTGTGATGGCCCTATAGCCAAAAATGTTCCTTAAGGCATGCTCTAACTGTGTGCCAAATTAGAATACGTCCCATTATTCAAAAACTATAATTTTATTGTTTTAGGAACACTTTTGTCAACTCCGTCAGATACATGTCAACTCCGTCAGACACAAAACCTGACGGAGTTGACGTCTGACGGAGTTGACAAAATGTCATTTGTTTTCATCTTAACCCTCTGTAGTACAATGTAGCCATTTTGTTTTTGCTTCATTTGTTAGCTAAACCTAACCCTAAACTTTTATAATAAACATTATTTTGGAATTCTTAACAAAGATCATAACAATGTCCTGACGGAGTTGACATGTAAAAGCTGTGACCACCCTGATATCAACATTGTTTGTTTAAAATATCAAACAATTGAATGCTTGTCAGACCAGGTGCTCCACTGTTGCAACAAATACAAACGGGACTTGGAAAAGGAGTCTTCAGGCTAAATCTGTCGACAATATTTTCTGATTAATTTAAGACTTTTAAAAAAACCTGACGGAGTTGACGGGAGACGTGGGACACACATTTGATATGAGATATCTAATGGAAAATATAAATTAAAATTATTGTGTATATTGTTTGCTATGTTGTTGACAATCTACTTTAATTTAGTATGTATATTTATGTGATTGTGACAGTATTAGACACTTTTTTAGCAGTTTGAAATTATGACCACTTGCTGGGGACAGGCTAAATACAGGCGTTTTTGGGTACAGTGCCTGCTTTTAACTAATTCAGATGGCATATGAAAACAATTATAATGAAATTAATGGCATAATAATACACAACTGTATTACATTTAACTTTGCAAGTGCTTTTATTTTTATTAAATTAATTTATTCTTAACAATAATAAGGCTCTTATGTGTGGGACATGTTTTTTCCACTTTTGTCCCTCATCTCAAGAATGAGTGACAGAATTACGATTGTTTTGTTTTTGGACAAAAATACTATACAATGACACGGACGCTGTCCCGCTATAGCAACGGGTTATATGGATGCCTGGATGGCCGAGGTTTTCCTTTCTATATTTCATTTTTGCCTTGCGACGGCGGCAAACCCAATGCCCCCCGCACCCAACCAATCATCCGTGACAGGAAGTTCCCATTTCATAATACTGGGGGTGACAACACGCTGTCTGCCACAGCGAGACGAGACGCATCCTGCCAGCTGTGAACCTCATCTCTCTTCTCTCTCCACGCCTATACCAGCTTTTCTCTGCTATACACACGCAGGTATATTCTTATTTTCCTAGATGACACACACACGCGCCCACGCACACACACACGCACGTGCACACACACACACTCAAAGGTAGTCATGCTGGCAAGTGGCCAATATGGTGGCTGTCGGGTAGAAAGCTGGTCTCTCCGTGCTTCCGTTCAGTGCGGTACGATGAACACTGTCAGACCGTGCTGCTCATGGATTAAAGCAAAACATACAGGTCTGTGAAGCAGTGTGAAATGATACACGCACGCACGCAACACACGCACACAACGAGCGCAACGCAACACACGCACGCACGCAACACACGCAACGCAACGCACGCACGCAACGCAACGAGCGCAACGCAACGCACGCATGCACGCACCGCAAACGACGCACCGCACACAACACAATGCATGCACGCACGCAACGCACGCACGCAACACACGCAACGCAACGCATGCACGCCACACACGCACGCAACACACGCAACGCAACACACGCAACGCAACGCACGCAACGCAACGCACGCACGCAACACACGCACGCAACGCACGCACGCAACGAGTGCAACACAACTCACGCTTGCAACACACACACGCACGCAACACACGCAACGCAAAGCAACGCAACGCAACACACGCACGCCACACACTCACGCACGCAACGCAACGCAACGCAACGCAAAGCAACGCAACGCAACACACGCACGCACGCACGCACGCACCGCAAACAACGCACATGCGCAATACACGCAACAAATGCAACGCACGCACGCACGTGTAGCAGGTATATAAGATATACAAGTGGATGCATTCCACCAAAGATCCCTCACATGCCATATTATTTATTGACACTTTATTTTGTAATGTTTTGTGCAATTTATCATTTTGGGAGCTATGTAATGTTTTATTTTGAAGTCCTCACTCCTTCCTGCTGTGACGTCATTCACCTGCGTTTGCTTCCCCCTCTCTCTCTTGCTAGTAGCCAGCTCTGAGAGAGTTGGTGTGGTGTTGCAGAGGTATGCTGTGCTAATACCTGCTGCATCTGTGTGTCTCTTTCTGTTTCTGTGCAGAAATAAATATGCCAAAGGCTAAAGAGCGATCCCGAGTCCTCTTGTCCGTCTAAACACAACGCAGAGCTCAATCCGGTTACATTGGTGCCGTGACCCGGATGCATCAAGATCGACACCAGCTTGGTCGCCAGGGGTCATCCGAAAACAACAAACTAAAGGTTCCCTTAAGAAGGTTACTTTGAAGTGACTTTGTCACAGTTATAAGGACATTGTGGGATTTGGTTATTATTTTTTATTTATTTTTCCTGGAAACGGAAATGTGAAGTGTGAAGTGAAAGGAAGTAACTTTCATTGTTTATTGTGAATCAGTATTTTCATTTTTTTTATTTATTTTTTTCTTACATTGACCAAGTTATTTGAAAGAAAAAAAATATGGATTCCAATGTTGTAAATGGGAAATCTGTTCATACTGTTAGTTCTGGTTCAGGGAGAGGGGATCAGTTATTTGACACTCCAGTTTCTGGTTTGGGGAGGGGCGCCCGGCTGTTTAACTCTTTCGGGAGGGGGTCACAGCTATTTAACTCTTCGGTTGCTGGTCTTGGGAGAGGGGCACAGCTGTTTAATTCCCCAGATGCAAAACCAGGTGATGTGAGGTCACGAGCGCCCAGATCTGCCCATCCAGTTAGTGTTCCAGACAATGTAGGTTCCCCGGGTTTAACCTCCACCCGTCTATCTAGCCACCCACCCATTACAACCACATCTACTGATTCATTGTCAGCCATTCCAGACATGAGTAGTACAGCTTTGAGTGATCTCATCAAACACATCGCCCTAGAAGTAGGACATTCTATATCAGCTCAGTTAAAGGTAGAGAGTCAGAAAAATGAAGGCAGTCAAGTACGGGTTCAGAACCCAGGTGCAGGCCAGTCACTTGTTGATTCTACACTTAACCTGACTGGTGTGAAGTTAGTCATGCAGTCCGATGTGAGAGAGCCCCCTGTGTACAGAGGAGATGGGTCTGACAAGCTTTCAGTGCATGAGTGGGAGGAGCTCATGGACACCTACTTGAGGAAGAGGAGCGTACAGCTGGGAGAGCAATATCAGGAAATGTTGTCTAGACTAATGGGCAAAGCCAAAGACATTGTGAGGATTACGCTTCGTAGTAACCCATCACTGAAGCCTCATGAGAACCCAAAAGTTATTACTGACATACTGAAACAGCATTTCAGCGGTGTGTTATGTTCCAGTATGCCTCTTGCAGACTTCTATAGCACTGTGCCTGTAGCAGGAGAGAACCCAGTTGAGTACTGGATCCGCCTTAACAAGGCTGTTGATGCAGCTGAAGAGGGCCTGAGCAGACAGGGGCGGCATATTGATGATCCCTGTCGAGAGGTGACCATGATGTTTGTCAAATATTGTCCTGATCCTTCCCTTGCTGCAGTGCTGCGGTTCAAAGCGCCAGAGAAATGGACGGCTGGTGAAATACAGGAGCATGTTGACCGTTATCAGATCGAGACGAGAGAACAGCTGAACACAAGACAAAACCGTCCTGGTCCAGTGAGGCATGTCACCGCTCATACTCAAGCATCCGTTTCTGAGGAGGCATCTATGCCCAGCCAGCCTGCAATGCCCCCTGTCCAGGCTGAAGCCAGTGTCACATCTGCTCCTCAGTTTGATGATAATTGTCTAAGGACTCTGATTGGTCTCCTTGACCGCACACTCATTCAGAACAGCCAGGCGATGGCTCAGAATAATCAGCCAATGTATAGACAGCATTCGTCTGACCAGTCACAGAGGAAACAATGCAAGGTTTGCAAGTCTATGGAACACTCCACTCTAGCACACTGCAGGCGGGACCGCCTATGTTTGTCTTGCTACAGGCCAGGACATATCAAGAGACTCTGTCCTAGTTACACTCCCGGGCGGGAGGACCAGGCCACACATCCACCTCGAGAGCAGCAGCCTTTAAACTGACTGGCCCGCATTGGGAGAGGGAATGTGCGGGTGAGGACAAACAAACCCTCAGAAGTGACAGTGAAATTGAACAGTGTTATGTGAAAATGTGCAGTGCAGCACCGGCTGGTGTGAAAGTGATAGCACAGAACACACAGAGAATTGAGCCATACGATGAGTTATTCTATGCTCCAGTCAATGTGAATAACGCATTCCAGATGCAGGGGATGCTTGATTCAGGGTCCATGGCCTGTACTTTCAGTGAAGAAGCAGAGGAAAAGATGCTGAGTGAGAAAGTACTGTCAGAACGAAGACCGATGATTCAGGAAGTGGTTTTGGTGGGCTGTGGAGGAAAACTCACTAAACCAAAGTGCATGTACGAGGTTGAACTGAAGGTGTATGGGGAGAGCTGCATCGTTCCAGTCCTTGTGGTGCCAGGCCAGCGAGATGATCTAATTATTGGCACAAATGTCATCAAGTTTCTCATGCACAAGTTGAAGAACAGTGATGATTACTGGCGCCTTATCTCGGTTTGCAGCCTGTCTTCATCCCCAGAATGTGAACAGTTCTTGGACCTCATGGCAAACACATCCCGTTGGAGGGGTGAGGAGCTACCGGACAAAATCGGCACAGTCAAGCTCAAGCAGTCGGTCACTCTTCTAGCTATGCAAGAGTACCTCGTTTGGGGTAAGCTACCTAACGATACTCCCATGTCACCAGGAAGCACCGTGATAGTGGAACCGACCTCATCCAAGTCCAAGCCACGTAACATCATGGTTGGCCGTATCGTGACACCTCTGTGGGGTGATAGGTGGATCCCCATGAAGGTCACCAATCTGTCTGATAGACCAGTTACGCTGAAGAGGAACTGTAAGCTGGCAGATGTGTCCCCCTGTTTGGCCGTGGAAGATTTTGAGCTGCTTCAAGGCTCTAGTCAGATCGACAAGGCTGTTCCAGCCAAGCACCAAGCGTCTACCAGTCCTTCAGATCTCGAACAGAGACTGCTGGATGTCGGCCTTGACAAACTTGACATACGACCTTGTCTTACTAGCCAAACAGGGAAGGAGAAGTTAGTTCAGCTGCTCGAGCGTTACAACGATGTATTCTCCAAGCATGAAATGGACTGCGGTGAGGCAAAGGGCTTTGTCCATCGCATTCGACTGACCGATGAACGCCCGTTCCGCCTTCCGTACCGAAGAGTACCCCCTGCTCACTACCAGAAACTACGCCAAGTCCTGACAGACATGGAAGAGCAAGGGATAATTCGGAAGTCTGTGAGTGACTATGCCTCACCGCTGGTGATGGTATGGAAAAAGGACGGAAACCTGAGGATCTGCACCGATTTCCATTGGTTGAATGCGAGAACACTCAAGGATGCCCATCCTCTTCCGCACCAGTCAGACTGCTTGGCTGCTTTGGGAGGGAACACCTACTTCAGCACGATGGACTTAACGTCTGGTTTCTATAACATCCCCATGGCTGAAGATGACAAAAAATACACAGCCTTCACCACACCACTGGGCCTGCATGAGTATAACAGGATGCCGCAGGGGCTGTGCAATAGTCCTGCTTCATTTATGCGCATGATGCTGAGTATATTTGGAGATTTGAACTTCAGCAGCCTGTTATGTTACTTGGACGATTTACTTGTTCTTGCATCATCTGAAGAGGAGGCCCTACAGAGGCTAGAGGTCGTCTTCCAGCGTCTGCGAGACCACAACTTGAAGTTGAGTCCCAAAAAGTGTCACCTGATGCGATCGTCCGTCAAGTTTCTGGGACACATCATAGATGGCAGCGGTGTGGCTGTGGATCCTGCGAAGGTGGAAGTGATATCCAATATGTCGAAGTCTGATCTCATGGAAGATGACGGGTGTACACCCTCAGTGCGGAGGATCAGATCGTATTTGGGCATGGTGTTTTTCTACCAGCACTTCATCCCTAACTGCTCTGCCATCGCCAAGCCACTCTTTGCTCTAACTGCTGGTCAAAAGAGAAGAGGAAAGAAGAAAGTGAATGTCAAGGCAGGAACATTCAGGAAACTCATACCTGATGATTGGACTCCAGAGTGTGACACCGCCTTCGTCAGTCTTAAAGAGAGTCTGCTGAACTGCGTGGTCCTTGCACATCCCGACTTCTCACGTCCCCTGATTCTGTCAACTGATGCTTCCTTGGACGGGCTCGGTGCAGTGTTGTCACAGATACCAGCTGGTGAAAGTAAAGCACGGCCCATAGCATTCGCAAGTAAGACCCTGAGCAGCTCTCAGAAGAATTATCCAGCTCATCGGCTTGAATTCTTGGCGCTGAAATGGAGTGTGTGTGACAAGTTCAGCCATTGGCTGAAAGGCACTTCTTTCACAGTATGGACGGACAACAATCCACTCACATACATAATGACTAAGCCCAAACTCGACGCCTGCGAACAACGATGGGTCGCAAAGCTCGCTCCTTACACTTTCAGCCTGAAGCACATAGCAGGAACCAAGAACGTCGTGGCTGATGCTCTCAGTAGGGACCCGTTTGCCAAGACAGTTGGGCGTAGACTCGTCTCAGAGTCGTACAACAATCTGCTTGCAGAGTCTGATGGAGTTGGCGTGAATGGAGTTCAGGATGCCTTTCGTTTGAAAGTCCAGTGTCACCGGACAAAGAAGACAAAACAGGGTGCTATGTCTCATTGTCCCCAGCCCTTGTGTAAAGACATTGTGAAAGCTGTCCTTGATTCTCATGACCACTGGAATGTAGCTGCAGAATCCAGGGCAACAGAACTGATTCAGTCGATTCAACACCTTGTTCCACCTGGGCAAGATCTGCTTCCTGCCTTCTCCTTGGAAGAGCTCCGGCAAAGCCAAGAGCTTGACCCTGGCATCTCTAAAGTCATGCCTTTTCTGAGTCGACAGAGGAGACCCTCAAGGCGGGAGAAAGACGGTCTAGACAGATGTGCTCTGGCGCTTATCAAGCAGTGGGAGAGACTTAAGGTCATCGATGGAGTGCTGTATAGAGTCGCCAAGGACCCTTTGAGCAAACAGAAGAGACACCAGTTTGTCTTGTCCCTGAATCTGATCGGAAAGGCCTTACGTGGTGTGCATGATTTGGCCGGACATCAAGGACAGGCAAGAACGATTCACCTGGCAAGACAGCGGTTCTTTTGGCCCAGGATGGAGCATCAGATCAAAGACTATGTGAAGTGCTGTCAAAGGTGCATTCTGGCCAAGACACCGGACCCTTCTGCCAGAGCTCCGCTTGAAAGTATCAGGACTTCCGCTCCTATGGAACTAGTGTGTTTGGATTTCTGGAGTGCGGAGGATAACAAGCAACGTTCAGTAGATGTTCTTGTCCTAACAGATCACTTCACAAAGTTGGCTCACGCCTTTCCCTGCACCAATCAACAGGCGAAGCAAGTTGCTAAGAAGTTGTGGGATAACGTCTTCTGTGTGTATGGATTTCCAGGACGAATTCACACAGATCAGGGAGCCAATTTTGAGAGTGAGCTCATTGCAGAACTGCTCAAACTATCAGGAGTCTCCAAGTCACACACTACAGCGTACCACCCTATGGGGAACGGAGGAACTGAGAGATTTAACAGAACTTTGGGGAGCATGCTCCGTTCACTGCCGCTGAGAGAGAAGGCCAAGTGGCCCCAGCAAATCCAGACCCTGACATTTGCATACAATGCAACGGTGCATGAGACAACTGGATACGCACCTTTCCACCTAATGTTTGGTCGGGTTCCAAGACTTCCCATTGATGTGATGTTCAAACAGGTTCTACATGACCCAGTGGTTGTTGACTATGGCAGCTATGTGACAACGCTTATGTCCTACCTCCATGAGGCAGCGGATGTCGCTCAGAGACATGCCATCAAAGAGCAAGACAAGCAAGCCAGGGGTTATAATCGAAAGGTCAAGGGCACTTGTTTGAATGTGGGAGACAGAGTGCTCCTCGCCAACAAAGGCGAGAGGGGAAAGAAGAAACTTGCAGACAAGTGGGAACCGACGGTCTATACTGTCGTGGACAGCAATCCGCAGACTCATATCTACAAGTTGGAGGATAACAACGGGAAAAGAAAGGTGGTACATCGCAACCTTATACTGGATATCAGCTTCCTGCCTGTAGAGTCTGCTGATGGAGGCATGTCGGATACTGAGATCAGTTTTGATGATTCAGAGGACGAGTCTCAAGTGGAGGATTCCATCAACTCTTTGGAGGAGGAGGATTCAGAGGATAGGACGAGCGCATGGGTACTCAGTGGGGCAGAAGACAATGCCAGTCACCGATCCTTTGATGAAGCTGATACGGACGAAGATGAGTCTGATGCGGACGCAGGGTCAGACCAGTCAGTTGCCCCTGATGCAGCATCAGTGGTTGAAGCGAGTAGTGTCCAGTCATTTAGACCAGTCACAGTGCCAGCAGTTGACATGTCAGACACAGTGTTGAGTGTTCACACAGCCCACCCTCAACCAGTTATTCCTGACACACTACCAAGAGTTGAGAGAAAGCAGGGTCGAGTCAGGCAGGCACCCACACAAGGAGACACTCAGGGTGTGGTTAGGACACGTGCTGGCAGGGTTGTTAAGAAAGTCAACCGGTTGGTAGAAACAATGGTTCAGAAGCCACTTAGCATGGGGGGGTTCGCCTACTGATTCAGTTAGGGTTCCCAGTCACTTGCCCTGTTCTAGAGGGGTTTTATTTTGTTCTTTTTGTTTCATTGAGATGAGATGTTGCTTGTCTTTTTCTCTGTGTTTTTTTTTTCTTTTTCTTTCCTTCTGCGTTGTGTCATTGTAGTATGGTGTACTTACTGAATGTGTTCACCGGTATGGTTTGGGGCTCAAGTAGGCCGGGTAGCTTGGTGTACACGGCACCGAGCATTTCTAGGAGGGTCTGGTTGGCCAACCCTTCTCCGAACCTGTTTGTCAGGTAGCTTTTAGCTGAGTGAAGATTTGATCTTTGTGTGTACCCGTGCCAGTTTTGTCAGAGTGTTGTCCCTACCAGTGTTATGTCCTGTCGGTCGCTCAGGATTTTAGTGGAATTCAGGAGGGGTGAATGTAGCAGGTATATAAGATATACAAGTGGATGCATTCCACCAAAGATCCCTCACATGCCATATTATTTATTGACACTTTATTTTGTAATGTTTTGTGCAATTTATCATTTTGGGAGCTATGTAATGTTTTATTTTGAAGTCCTCACTCCTTCCTGCTGTGACGTCATTCACCTGCGTTTGCTTCCCCCTCTCTCTCTTGCTAGTAGCCAGCTCTGAGAGAGTTGGTGTGGTGTTGCAGAGGTATGCTGTGCTAATACCTGCTGCATCTGTGTGTCTCTTTCTGTTTCTGTGCAGAAATAAATATGCCAAAGGCTAAAGAGCGATCCCGAGTCCTCTTGTCCGTCTAAACACAACGCAGAGCTCAATCCGGTTACACACGCACGCATGCAACGCAACACACGCACGCACATGTACTGTATATCTATAGCCCTGCTCTTAATGTTTAATGATGGTTGTATAATTGTGCCGGGAGCAGGGAGAAAGAAATGTAGCAGAGCCCCGGACGCCAACATAAAATATGATATGCACACTTATGTATTCTCATTCTGTAATCAATATCGGTTACTTAAATCTAATCCGTGAGTTATATCTGACTGAACAAACGCAAATGGCTCGTTTAGACGGCTATAGTGCAGCTGCACAACATGCTTCCATAGAAGTGCAGGCATGCTGACTTCTATAATGGGATCTAAATCAGTGGTTCCCGAACGTTTCCATGGCAAGGACCCCCAATTTGACACTATTTAGCCCTGCAGACCTCCATCTGAAAACATATGCCATGGGGACCCCCATGGGAGAGGATCTTTACGGTTCACGCAGTGATTCTCAAGCCGTTTAATTTCAAGGACCGCCCAGTTTTACACGCATTAGTCTACAGACCCCCCCCCTCATGTAATGGCATTTCTATCTCTGGGACCCCGATTTATATTGGAAAATCAATGTTAATTTAACTCTACGGTTCCATTTGTATACACTCTCGGAGTTACAGACCCATATAAAGGGTGCCATTTGTTTCCAAACTATATCATTGACCTGGGGGTCCCCGGACCCCACGTTGGGAACCACTGGTCCATAAATGACAAACCGGTCTCGGCGACAGATAACCTGAATCCATGCGTGCTTACGGCGCGTTCTCTCTTAAGTCGTCTTGCATTTATGCAAACACTTGCTGAGGCCCGTATCGATAATGACCTGCATGCTCCACATTGATTATACCCCGCTTATTACACAGCTATACTTGATGAAGACATTAATAATTCATAGAAACTGACAACAACAACAACAACAAATCAATTTGATTGATTTAATTGACAATCATTGATGGCAGTGCAACGCGGTAGTCGGCTCAGAGAACTATACGGTGCGGTGTTGACCAAAATGTGGATCATATTATGTCTATTATATTGACTGTAGGTAAACAATTAACCTAGCATCCATCGAATAAATATATAGGATATACCAAATAGACAATGAACCTAGCATCCGTCTGATAACAACCACACTGGATCCACCGTTCGCCTTCTTTTTGGACGTATACGTGGTTTCCCTGCTGACAGCGACCAATCATTCACTGCAGGGGATTCTCATTTGGTAATGTGCAGGTGACATGCTGTCTATACAGCTGCCTCTCCTCTCCTCTCCTCTCCTCTCCTCTCCTCTCCTCTCCTCTCCTCTCCTCTCCTCTCCTCTCCTCTCCTCTCCCTCTCCCTCTCCCTCTCCCTCTCCCTCTCCCTCTCCTCTCCTCTCCCTCTCCTCTCCTCCCCATACGAGCGCTCTCTCCTACACAGGTATACCCCCCCCCCCCCCCGAGGCACACAAAGCCAGTCGACTTGCATTTCTTTTGCATATCTGGCAAAAAGCCAATATGCAAAACACACCCACACTCCCCCGGTGCCTTCCCCCGGAGCAGGGAGTCTCAAAGAAATGACTTATTTTCCTTTTTCTTCCTCTTCTTCTTTTTATCCGCGCGACGCCTTGCTATATTATTCAACTCACGGTTCACGGAGGAGGAAAATAAAAGGCAGAAATCACTCGTCTGCGGGCGTATAAACACACACACTATGGTGAGAGTTTCTTACAGCCCAAAGTAGATGGAGACCTTTACATCAGAGTCTGAAACTGGAGTGAATGCTTTACATCAGAGTCTGAAACTGGATTGAATCCTTTACATCACAGTCTGAAACTGGATTGAATCATTTTCATCACAGTCTGAAACTGGATTGAATCCTTTACATCACAGTCTGAAACTGGATTGAATCATTTTCATCACAGTCTGAAACTGGATTGAATCCTTTACATCACAGTCTGAAACTGGATTGAATCATTTTCATCACAGTCTGAAACTGGATTGAATCATTTTCATCACAGTCTGAAACTGGATTGAATCCTTTACATCAGCAGTCTGAAACTGGATTGAATCCTTTACATCAGCAGTCTGAAACTGGATGGAATCCTTTACATCAGCAGTCTGAATCCTTTACATCCAACCCCTTCTAAAAAAAATAACCTTGACCCATTAATCCACAGTAACTACAGGCCCATCTCTAAACTCCCATTCATCTCCAAGGTCCTGAAAAAAGTTATCTGCAACCAACTAGTTCATCATCTCAACCATAAAAATATTTTCGACAAATTTCAGTCTGGTTTCCGTCAGAAACACAGTACTGAAACTGCACTGATTAGAGTCACAAATGACATTATTATGAAGTCTGATGTCGGCGAATGCACAATACTTTTATTGCTGGATTTAACTGCAGCGTTTGACACAATAGACCACTCCATCCTCCTCCAGAGGCTCCATCAGTGGGTGGGGTTAAGTGGACTGGCCTTAAACTGGTTCTCCTCCTATCTCTCTGGGAGAAGCGTCGCTGTTGCCGTTGACAGTTATGTCTCGTCCTCCGCCCCCATGACATGTGGGGTTCCCCAGGGTTCCATTCTGGGTCCAGTTCTTTTCTCCATTTATATGCTACCCCTTGGTAGTCTGATTAAGAGCTTCAAAGACGTTTCCTATCATTTCTATGCCGACGACACCCAGCTATATTTCTCTTTTAAGCAAAAAGACATCAATAAACTCTCTACCCTACGTAACTGTCTCACAGCAATCAATAATTTGATGGCCCTAAACTTCCTTCAGCTCAATTCCAATAAAACAGAAATCTCAATCATAGGCCCTGAAAGCATCTCCAACGCCGTTCGGCTCTCCTAGGCCCTCTGGCCTCTAATATAAATGAGTCCGCCAGAAATCTGTGTGTCCTCTTTGATAACCGCATGAACCTAGAATCCCATGTCACCCAGTCCTGTTTCTTTCACCTCCGTAATATCTCTAAAATCAAGCCAGTTCTCACCCCCCAAGACCTAGAAAAAATCATCCATGCCTTCATCTACTCCCGCCTCGACTATTGTAATGGACTCTACACTACCCTCAGCTCTTCTTCAATCCATAAACTTCAACTAATACAGAATACAGCTGCCAGGATTCTAACAAACACACCCCGCAGATCTCATATTACTCCCGTACTTGCTAAACTCCATTGGTTGCCCGTCAAATCCAGGATCAATTTCAAAATTATTTTAATAACATACAAAGCATTACACGGACTGGCTCCAATCTACATCTCTGAACTACTGCATGCTAAATCCAACACACGTTCACTCAGGTCCTCTGATAAAGGTCTTCTGTCTATCCCTACAACCAGACTCAAAACGAAGGGTGACCGCGCATTTGAAGTGGTCGCCCCCACTTTGTGGAATGCCCTGCCCCTTCAACTGAAGAATGCAGAGTCTGTCGACGGTTTTCAGAGATTGTTAAAAACGTATTTATTTCGTCAGCACTTTATTTTATGATATATCTTTGCTTGATTTGTTGCATTTTAACGTTTTACCTTCTATTGTTTGTTTCATGCCCTTGTTTTAAAATGATTGTTTTGCCTTGTTGTACAGCACTTTGTAACATTGTTTTGAAAGGTGCTCTATAAATAAAATGTACTTACTTACTTACTTACATCACAGTCTGAAACTGGATTGAATCCTTTACATCACAGTCTGAAACTGGATTGAATCCTTTACATCACAGTCTGAAACTGGATTGAATCCTTTACATCACAGTCTGAAACTGGATTGGATCCTTTTCATCACAGTCTTATTTATTCATTTAAATGACTACTGCTCAGCCCATATCTACTGTTACTACTGTAAATAATGTATCCTCGTAAAGGCTCATACATAGTCTGGATTTTCGGTGGTTAGGTGACCACCAAACTACAACATGACGTCACGAGCCGCGGTGAAGAGCAAACCACCGCCACCCGCTCCAGCCCTTCCCTCTGTTTTTACTCACCGCCGCTCAACGTTATTTCAGCTCTGGTGGTCAGCTCACCAGACTATGAATAGACTATAATCCAGACTATGAATAGGCCTTAACTCTGGGGGAGCGCGGGTTCGAACTGGGAAACCGTCCGGCCACTCTTACCCCCTGAGCCACCGCCACCCCCGTGTTCAGGTCAGGAAACTCAGTGCAGTCGCTGTCGGCCGTTCATTGTGCCGCCTCAGCGTCACGTTCTCATTCACCCGATTCACTTCATCCAATCGCACACTCATTCCAGCATTACACCGGCTATTTAAACTGGAGGTTAGCACTGCTCATCCTGCTTGCTTGCTTGCTGCTGTACACTGATACTCATGCTCCAATGCTGTCTGCTTAAACTGTTGCTGCTCACCCTCCTCCACCCCAGCTACCACCTGTCTCACCGGCCTCCTCCACCCCAGCTACCACCTGTCTCACCGGCCTCCTCCACCCCAGCTATACCACCTGTCTTCACCAGCCTCCTCCACCCCAGCTATACCACCTGTCTTTACCGGCCTCCTCCACCCCAGCTACCACCTGTCTCACCGGCCTCCTCCACCCCAGCTATACCACCTGTCTTTACCGGCCTCCTCCACCCCAGCTACCACCTGTCTCACCGGCCTCCTCCACCCCAGCTATACCACCTGTCTTTACCGGCCTCCTCCACCCCAGCTACTACCTGTCTCACCGGCCTCCTCCACCCCAGCTACCACCTGTCTCACCAGCCTCCTCCACCCCAGCTACCACCTGTCTTCACCGGCCTCCTCCACCCCAGCTACCACCTGTCTCACCGGCCTCCTCCACCCCAGCTACCACCTGTCTCACCAGCCTCCTCCACCCCAGCTATACCACCTGTCTCACCAGCCTCCTCCACCCCAGCTATACCACCTGTCTCACCGGCCTCCTCCACCCCAGCTACCACCTGTCTCACCGGCCTCCTCCACCCCAGCTACCACCTGTCTCACCGGCCTCCTCCACCCCAGCTATACCACTGTCGTTTTGGATCTGCTGTTCAGGTACGGGGAATTCGGAGTCCCTATATATATGGTTGGGACTGATGTCATTTTATATTCAATAAATATATATTTCGTCCATTCCTGAGTTGTCCTGACTGCGTGAACATGGATGTGAAGCAAGGGAGTGTGTCAAGGGAGTGTGTCAGACAGGTGACAGGGCTTTAAGCCATTCTGGGCGGGAACCCCTTTTGGTGTTTTTAACATTATGTTATAATTTAGCTATTGAAAAATAGCAGATCTACAAGCTCATAGGAGCTTGTAGGTCTGTTATTTTTGAAAAAAAATCATTAAAATGTGTCGCAAATCATTGAATATATATATTTCAGAGCGAACATTTTGGACTAAAGTATTTTCCTCTTGGGGGTCCCTGGAGCTACATCATTTGAGATGTGGGGGTCCGTGGCCCAATAGAGATAATTCCGGGGGTCCTTGACATGAAATAGGTATAGAGCACGACTGACATAGAAACATGGGGTTTTTCAGAAAACCATTAGGATTTAGAAGCCTTTCTTTTAAATCGACCTCAGTCTAAAATGGGTTAAGCCATTTTGGTGTTAGCATCATGTCGTGCTTTAGCTATTGAAAAATAGCAGATCTACAAGCTCGTAGCGCGCCACCGAGCGCCACGACTGACATTTGTAGAATCTGATCTCAGGTCAGAACGGAAAACTGTCAGGATGTATAGAAGACATTTTTAGAATCTGATCTCAGGTCAGAATGGGTTAACGTCCTGCTGACAGCGCCGTCCCCCTCAGGGCACTTTGCTGCTGGGCACAACCTCCCTGATCCACTCATTATCAGTGGTGGGAAAAGTATACTCACACGTTATACTTAAGTAAAAGTATTGATGCCGATGGGTTCCCAGATTGCAGGTAAAGTAACTGTTTGTTTCTTTTTGCTTATTTACAGTACCTGTAAGTATTAATTAGGTATACCTTTACAAAAAAACGCCGGGACAACGCTCCACACGTCAAACTCTTCTCCCCTCTGGCTCCAAATCTATATGGATGGTTAGGTTCTTAGCTTATACGTATCACTCATGATGACTATAGTTTATGTATTTTATGTAGTAGCCTACTATGTGTTGCTCTTGCTTACAATTTACGATTTAGACAATTTAGGCATTTAGCAGACGCTCTTAATCCAGAGCGACTTACATTAAGCAAGAACAAAAAAAGCATGGGAATACAGATCACATGAAAAGCATTTATCATGAAACATGCGTGAGCTAAGAAAGTAACAGTGGAATATCTATATAATGAAACTATACATATAAACTATATGTATATACACTATACTTACTGTAAATTGCTCTGGATTAAGAGTGATAAATGCCCGCATTGTGAATTGAACTAGAGTTTTATTGACATGTTTATTGACAATGCTACATGTATACAGAGAAAACACATAGATATACACCGCACCATCCAAAGGGATCATTTCCATTGCATTGTAAAAAAATCACACCAGTGTGAACCGAGTGGTGCAACTCCCGTCTATTGGTTCTCTGTATCGTTCCAATTTGTATCGTTCCAATTTCTTCTCTGTATCGTTCCAATTTCTTCTCTGTATCGTTCCAATTTCTTCTCTGTATCGTTTGCGTCCAGCAGGTGGCAGCCATGTCACATACTTCTCTCGTTCCAATTTCACACATGCGCACACCACTCATGCTCATAGTTACAGGTACACAGGTACACAGGTACACGGACATTGCAAGCTGGATGTAGGAGTGGTTGCACCACTCAAAAAGAAGAGAAAAAAACAATAAATGAGGGCGCATGTCTGAGCCTGTCTATGCGAGTGCTTTGGGAATTAGTTGAATTGTTTTCTTCTTCTTTTTCTCTTGTGTTATTTTGTTTATTATTTTTTTCCACCACAGGATGCTGTCCATGGTCATGGTGACCCATTCACTACTGATGAGTCACTCTGACCCTAAAAATAGCAGATCTACAAGCTCACAGCGCGCCACCGAGTGGCGCACTGCAAGCTTGTAGGTCTGCTATTTTTTTTTAAATCGAAGAGCGACTGACATAGAAGACATTTCTTTTAGAATCTGATCTCAGGTCAGAATGGGTAAACAGTTAACACATTTAGGACTGAGACCACGTACACATTCTACAAAATGTCTTCTAAATCATGACCGTTTTCTGAAAGAAAAAAAAAGCATGTCTATATCAGTGGTTCTGAAATCATTCCATGTCGAGGAGTCCCAAAATGATATAGGTAAATGCATGGCCACCGACCCACAAATGTTGTTCCAGCCACCCCCCTCCGAAGCAACGTTTGCTGTGAAAGAATATATAGTAAAATAATTGCACAAGTCTAAAAAAAGAATAGCAGATCTACAAGCTCGTGTAGCATGGCAGCTTGTAGAACTGCTATTTTTCAACAGCAAAAAAAAATAATCAAATAATTGGTTAAAAGTATAGTTAAACTCTAAAGCGACACAGACGCGTTCCTGTTCCCACCGAATGGGTTAAATGTGCATTTGCGTCTTTGCGTCGATATACGTCAACTCCACACTGCACTCACTGTTCCCGCCTAATTGTTGGAGGGATATTTCGGTCTGGTATAGAGAAAAGAACCCAAAAAAATGGAGTACCCGGTAACCATGGCAACAGAGAGCATCCCCCCAAAGGAGCTTGATGGGTCGGGAGGCAGCAGAAATTAACCCAATCATGGACGGTGTTTTAAGACATTTTATGTGATACTTTAGCTATTGAAAAATAGCAGATCTACAAGCTCGTATACCAGCATGTAGATCTGCTATGGGGCGACTGTGGCTCAGGAGGTATAGAGCAGGTCGTCCAATGATCCATGGGTCGGCGGTTCGAATCCCGGCTCCTCCTGTCTACATGTCGAAGTGTCCTTTGGGCAAGACACTGAACCCCAAATTGCTCCCGATGTGCTGGTTGGTACCTTGCATGGCTTCCGCTGCAATGTGTGTGTGAATGGGTGAATGTAATGCACTGTGTAAAGTGCCTTGCATAAAGGCGCTATATAAATGCACCATTTACTATTTGCTATTTTTTTGAAAATGTGGTGCAAATCTTTGAACATATATTCTTTCAGAGCGAACGATTTTGACTCAAATCTTTTCTTCTGGGTCAGGTCCATCCATGGAACTACATATTTTCAGATGGCGGGGGGGGGGGGGTCGGACCCTTACACAGCCAGGTCAACTCTGAGAGTGTACCACATGGAACCAAATGGACCCTTACATGTCTGCAAGGGTCCATTTGGTTCCATTGTGTATAGTGTGTATACACTCTCTTCAGAGCTAAATTGGCACTGCGGGATTTGACAGATCAATCAAAAAACAAATCAATGGTATACCAGATGGGGGTCAGTGGCCTATCTGTCCTCACACACACGCAGCTTTTGCAAAGAGAGCTGTAATTACCCGCCCCCCATTCCAATCTGCATGCATACGCAAACTATTGATTGGCACACATACAAGATGTACACAGCCCGCTCATGCATGCACGCACGCATGCACACGCACGCACGCACGCACACGCACACATATATACACACCCAGGCATTGTTAATGATATTGATCGTTTTGGTGGAGAACACGGCATCATTCAGCAATGTCGCAGATGTCTTAATGAGGTTGAGAAGTGACCCCCCCCCCACACACACACACACACGCACGCACGCACGCGCACGAGCACACACACACACAGAAATGGAACGTACAAGAACAAGAACACGACAAGTATACAAGACCCGACGACAGGTCCATAGAAATAAATCCTACATCCTGACAGTTTTCCATTCTGACCTGAGATCCGATTCTACAAAACGTCTTCTACATCCTGACAGTTTTCCATTCTGACCTGAGATCCGATTCTACAAAACGTCTTCTACATCCTGACAGTTTTCCATTCTGACCTGAGATCCGATTCTACAAAACGTCTTCTACATCCTGACAGTTTTCCATTCTGACCTGAGATCCGATTCTACAAAACGTCTTCTACATCCTGACAGTTTTCCATTCTGACCTGAGATCAGATTCTACAAAACGTCTTCTACATCCTGACAGTTTTCCATTCTGACCTGAGATCAGATTCTACAAAACGTCTCCTACATCCTGACAGTTTTCTGAAAAAGCCATGTTTCTATAATGTCAGTCGTTCTTCGATTTAAAAAATAAATAGACCTACAAGCTCGTAGCGCGCCACTCGAGCTTGTAGATCTGCTATTTCTCAATAGCTAAAGCGTAGCATAATGCTAACACCAAAAGGGGTTCCCGCCCCAAAATGGGTTTTATAACCCATTTAGGCCTGCCGTCGAAATTAAAATAAATAAAAGTCTTCTAAATCCTGACAGTTTCCTGAAATTCCTCATGTTTCTGTGTCAATATTTCATGGTAAGGACCCCAAATATTATCCGTATTTGGCCACCCGATATGAAAATATGTTGTTCCAGGCCCCCCCCCCACGATATGAAAATATGTTGTTCCAGCCCCCCCCCCCCCCCCCCCCGCCCACACGATATGAAAATATGTTGTTCCAGGCCCCCCCCCCACGATATGAAAATATGTTGTTCCAGGCCCCCCCCCCACGATATGAAAATATGTTGTTCCAGGCCCCCCCCCCCCCCCCCCGCCCACACGATATGAAAATATGTTGTTCCAGGGCCCCTCCACCCCCCCCCCCCCCCACGATATGAAAATAAGTTGTTCCAGGCCCCCCCCCCGCCCACACGATATGAAAATATGTTGTTCCAGGGCCCCTCCCCCCCCCCCCCCCCCCACGATATGAAAATAAGTTGTTCCAGGCCCCCCCCCCGCCCACACGATATGAAAATATGTTGTTCCAGGGCCCCTCCCCCCCCCCCCCCCCCACGATATGAAAATATGTTGTTCCAGGGCCCCTCCCCCCCCCCCACGATATGAAAATATGTTGTTCCAGGGCCCCTCCCCCCCCCCCACGATATGAAAATATGTTGTTCCAGGGACCCCCCCCCACCCCAGAAGCAAAGATTTGAGTTAAAAACGTTTGCTCTGAAAGAATATAATATATATTCAAAGATTTGCGCCACATTTTCACCATTTTTCAAAAATAGCAGACCTGCGTATACAAGTCCATGGCTTGCGGATCTGCTATTTTTCAACAGCTAAAGTATATAAGATAATGCTTAAAAAAAAACCCAAAATGGGTTAATTTGTTTTATACTTAAGAATGTCATTCTATACATAAGGCTTTGACCCATTCTGTACGGGAACCCCTTTTGGTGTTTTAACTAAGCATTATATGTATATATACTTTAGCTATTGAAAAATAGCAGATCTGAGCTGGTGTAGGTCTGCTATTTTTTTTAAATGGTGACACAAATCTTTGAATATATATATTCTTTCGGAAGACTTCTTTTTTTCCCAGGCCTAAATGGGTCAAAAGGGTCATCCCTCTGGTTTTCTTCTCTATATAGTACGCGCATGTACTCAAACGCACGCGTGCACACACACACACACACACACACACACACACACACACACACACACACACACACACACACACACACACACACACACACACACGCCCCCCCCCCACCAACCCTGCTCTGGGACATCTCTACCCTTATACCCCCACCCTGCTCTGCTCTGCTCTGGGGGGATTACCGCCAAAACCATGTCCTATACGTCCAAAGACCACAGCCAAGGGCGTGTGTGTGTGGCAGTGTGCGTGAGAGAGAGAGAGAGAGAGAGAGCATACCACGTGTGTTTGTGTGTGTGTGAGTAAGAATGACCGTTGAGCAGGGCCTGACCCTTCCATAGCATGTGTGTGTGTGTGTGTGTGTGTGTGCTTGCGTGCGCTTGTTAACTGACCGTTGAGCAGAGATTGACCCTTCCTCAGCTGGGGGTCCACCACCACCGTGTACCGGTCCTCTGAGAAGCCCCTCCTACACGAGCCGTCCCCCCGATGACCCCCCGGTGACCCCCGGTCGTCAGCACAGTGCACGGCCACCTGGAGAGACACAACAAACACGGTTACAATGTAAGGCATTTGTGTGATTTGTTTTTCGTGTCGTATGAAAGCGGGGAAGCATAATATATAGCTTCAAATTGACATATTGGTTGTTCGGTTTGACCCACCAGTTTTGGAGATATATGGCTTACAGAGTAATGTCTTGCAGAGAAACAGCGAGTTGAGAAAACAGGCTTGAAAGGTTCACTTCTGTGGTCTCTAACATTACACCTAGCTACATGTTTAAGCATTTATTTCATATTTACATGTCTTCTGTGGACTCTGACATTACACCTAGCTACATGTTTAAGCATTGATTTCACATGTCTTCTGTGGACTCTATCATTACACCTATAGCTGCATGTTTAAGCATTTATTTCATATTTACATGTCTTCTGTGGTCTCTAACATTACACCTATAGAGCACCGAAGTCCTGACGTAACTCGCTCATCCCGACGATTCCCCTGGTTCACGGAAGTAGTTTCTCTATGGAGAATAACATGGGGTGATCTTAATATCGTCTACTATAAGCGTTGTGGTCCAAAAATAAACAAGCTGTCTCGGCGTTATTGTCAGGGAGGTGTCTCTGTATCGTTTGCAACAGTCAGTCACTCATATATGATACAGTCTGCTTCTAGCGAAAATCTAACTAATTCAGCAGCAGTAACATTAGCGTTTTCTCTCAGTCAGTTGATTCTTCATATCCATGTGAGTGAAGCGGCCGGGATGACATGTTTATTTTTCAAACACAGTTCTTATATGAATCAATCTAAAACTCCTCCTATGGTGATTTCAATGCAACTAAACAAATACATGAACCTGGGGACTGACGCCCTCTACTGAAAGTGACGTCAGACTTCGGTGCTCTATAGCTGCATGTTTAAGCATGTATGTCATATTTACATGTCTTCTGTGGTCTCTAACATTACACCTAGCTACATGTTTACGCATTTATTTCAGATTTACATGTCAGTTTCAGCTCTGACACTTATTTCAGACATGCTCTAGTACAGGGGCGCCCAAATGGTACATAGTAGATCTACCAGTAGATCACATCACATGGTCCTAAAAATATATATTAAAAAGAAAATAGCATCTGCCACTTTAATTAAGGTGACTTCATTGATTGACATCAAATAGGACCTGTCAGCTCAAACCCACAATGCAATACTTTTTACGTTTTCAAGAGTGTTGCGCACAAACGCCAGTAGCATCACACATGTATACAAAACGGTAGTAATTCCATTTCCCCCCACTTTATTTTCCCTCTCCATTCCGAGTGTGTTCTTTATCTTATTATGTAATGCCAGCGCCACTATCCCAATCTTCCCTTCAGGTACTGTATATAGGCCTACATTTAGGGGTGCATATACTTATACTTTAGACTAGTAGTCATAGGTTAGACAAGGGTTAAGGTTAGGTTTAGGTGTGCTGCCCCGTGGGAGGTCAGGTTTAGGGCGAGGGTTTGAGATAGGTTGTAGTTGTATAGGACTAATGACTGGTCTAAACCAAATGACTCGTCTAAACCAAGTACTGTCTAAACTAAGTACTGCACAGCAACGGGATAATATTTCATCATTCATTGCTGAAAGTATATAGCTCCCAAGTCATAAAAGTGCGGGCAGCCCTGCTCTATAATGTGAAGAGTCTGCCCGTGCTATTAACTCATTTTGGATACAATTTGTTTTTCTCCTCTCCCGAACAGTTACGGTCCTTTCCCAATTCCTTTTTTTAACCCTATACCCCCCTTGCCCCTTCCCCTTGTCCCTACATAAGGAGTGTCAAGGGGTAGGGCGATAAATCATCCCCCTAGGAATTGGAACGTCCCTAAATATTGAACGTCCCTTGTAGATATTGATATGCACATGGAACCAAATGGATCATTACAGCTCTGTAACTCTGAGTACAGTACAAATGGAACCAAATGGACCCTTATACAGGCCTGTAACTCAGAGCGTATACAAATGGAACCAAATGGACCCTTGCAGGCCCTTACATAACTCTGGAAGCTGTGCACTCAAGAGTTATGGGGGTCCTTGAATAATAATTAAAAAAAAAAACTGCTGGGAGAAACCACAATTTTAAACAACCACAATACTGCACTAATGCAAAAACTAATAATATAATTGTTATTAGTTACTCCAGCATTTATTCCATTTAATTCCTTGGGTTCATTATGGCGTCGACCGCACGGACAGAGAAAACGAAGAGAAAACAACACGCAGCTGGTATAATGAGTCGCTAATTAGCGAGCGCTAGCTCTCTGTGTAGAGGCGGATAAATGCAGGCAAAGGGCGACTCTAATTTTCCCAGCTTGGTTTTAATTGTTCTCGTTAATGTCGGCACTGGGTTGCGGGTCGATTTTCCCTCCCCGTTTCATTTTCTGTCTGTGTGTCTGTGTGTGTGCGTGTACGAGTGTGCGTGCGTGTTAGTGAGATGCGGGGAGGGGGCTTAAATCGCTATGGTGACGTGAAAAAAATTGGTTTACGAATGTAACTGCAGGCTAGTACAAATGCTCCCTCTCTCAACACACACATACACACACACACACACACACACACACACACACACACACACACACACACACACACACACACACACACACACACACACACACACACACACACACACACACACACACACACACACACACACACACACACACACACACACACACACACACACACACACACACACACTGTGACGCTTCGCCGTCTGTGTGTCACATTCTATCTCCCAGCAGGGGAGATCCTGTCTGTCTTTAAAGGCGTGGTGAAATGAAAAATGAGTTTTTCCCACTTTTAGACCATGTAAGCGCCCTCGAATTATGAAATAATGAGAAGTGGATGGTCTCAACGGGTGTAGTTTATTTGTCTTCAGCACAGAAGATGTTCCCTGGTACACCGTGAAAACTACAAAATTAGAATTGAAATACTATTACAATCATGACATTTTCTCATAGTCTTCAACAACAATAAAATCTGTGCATTACATATCACTTTCAATAGTACAATAAATAAAATGGTTAAGTTACGTAATTAATGCAGTGATACGACAACTCAAACATTTCAAGAGTAGACCAATAAATTACCAAGAATGTACCATAAGTCCATAACAGAGATATACCAAACGAACCATCAACCCACAATACAATTAATTAGACCTAAAGTAAATGAATGAACCTAAAACATAAACAAATCATATACCTCGCTCCGCTAATCGAGGGGCTAGGGGTTGAATCGAATGCCACCTTGAACTTCATACCAACAATCTTGGGATAACCGATACTTGGCACATCGGACACAGCAAAAGCAGGCACTGTAAACAATATAAACGTTTACATTATATACTGAATCTACAAGCTGTATACTGGATCTACAAAACTACATACTGAATCTACAAACCTACATACTGAATCTACAAAACTACATACTGAATCTACAAACCTACATACTGAATCTACAAACCTACATACTGAATCTACAAAACCACATACTGAATCTACAAAACCACATACTGAATCTACAAAACATTTCAACAATATCAAATCAACTGGGTTAAACATGAAGTTGCAAACAAACAAGTCTCATACCAAGTGGCTCTGCTGCCTCAAACATGCTGTGTCTCACTGTGTCACTCTGGCTGAGTGTCTGAGGTGAGTGAAGCCAACATGCTTCAGCTATATATATGCACTCTAACAGGAAATTTCACAATAAAGGTATCCTAAGTCTACAGGAAGTGTCAAAATAAGACAACACAAATAAACAAAGAAAAATAACAAACTTCAAAAGTAAAGACCTGACTTAAGTTAAAAGAACCAACTGACACTGGCAGTTACAGACCATATCCGTGGTCGTCATATGGGCATATCTAACAATGGATGCCGAAAAAATGGGCAAAATCGAATTTCTGTGTGTTTTTATATCGAAAGTCCATAAAAATATATTTGTTTTATTACTTCCTGAAAACGAAAACGTGCTGCGTGATGACGTGTAGAGATACACACATTGATAAAAGCCAATAAAAATGAAGCTCACCCGTTTAATTCCCCATATCCGTGCAGCACAGCTGCTACTGATTACAGAAATCCTCCCCCTTTTATTCCCATTCAAGATAACACCCAGTGTATTACTCGGTTTCAACTTAATCATCACGCTAGAATATGTATCCGAAAACATTATAGGGTAGAAATAAGCCACATAACAGTAAACTGGTACAGCTGGCCGACTACCTGACTTGTAAACAAACACACACGCATGCTCCTGCATGCGTATAGCATAGCTACCGTCCCTATAGCTACAGTCCCATCGCCTGAAGGGATGCCACGCTCTGATTGGTTCAGGAACTTCAGACCGGTGTTTCACTTGAAACCGTCTGAAACTTCTAAATAAAATGCTCACCATTTCCGTGTCCCTACATCTTTAATCAGACACAGTGTGTGTCCAGTGGAAACCTCGCATGAATCTGATCTCAGGTCAGAATGGGTTAAGATATTATTTTGGCTTTTTCTGCCTTCATTGATAGGATGAAAGTATAGACCGACAGGAAACGGGGAGAGAGAGTGGCGTGCACAGATAGACACTAGGGGGCGCTAGAGCACCCCCTGCCCTTTTGGCAATGTGCCCCTTAAAAAAAAGAAAGAAAAACGTTTTATTTTTTTTCCTTAATTTGTAGTGTGTATAGGACCATGGTGACATTGATCAAATCTTGATAAAAAAACGCTTCTACTATATTATTTAGGCCCCCCACAATCTAAAGCTATGTTTCTATGTCAGTGGTTCTTCGATTAAAATAAATAGCAGATCTACAAGCTCGTAGCGCGCCACCGAGTGGCGCGCTACGAGCTTGTAGATCTGCTATTTTTCAATAGCTATAAAGCACCAAAATGGGTTCCCCGCCCCAAAAATGCGCTGCACAAGGTGCCCTTTTTTTCACTTGAGCACCTGCCCCTCTAAATGTCTGTGCACGCCACTGCCTGAGAGTCACCTGTCTGTCAGCGAGGGGCCCTGCACCTACAGATCCTTTCACAAAGGGGAGGGGAAACCTCCATTCAACCCATCACAATTCAGAGCATGATTATTATATGACCACGAAAATAAACAATTCATAGCATGATTATATATGACCACGAAAATAAACAATTCATAGCATGATTATATCACCCATTCTTGAGATAAGGGACAAAACTTTTTTCAAACTAGATTTTTTTTTTTTTTAAGATACATTCAAATCAAATAGATGTATTTGTAGACACAGGTCTCAACTACCAATCTTGAGAAGGAACAGGTTTTTCGCATAACATTTCTTTCTAAAATGGGACATTTATGCACTTAATACCTGATTCTTGTCAACTCCGTCAGACACACTAAAATCCCTTTTAATTGAATTTGATAATTTCAACAATAATATAAAGTCCTCAGTTATCTTATAATGGCTTTCAGTAATCAAGTTAAGTAATACAATTCTTTTAATATTGTTTTGTTCCAATATCACACTATTATGAAATATCCAATTTCTCAAATCCGTCATTTCAACCTTTATTTTCAATATTATAACATGAAAACCATGTAAAAAAAAAAAAAAAACATCATTACGTATCATTTCAGTTGGTGTTTCAATACATAAGCACAAAAGATTTAACATTGAATTTTCTATTTCTTTGGAAATTAACAAAAACATCACGGGACGAACGTCTGACGGAGTTGACGAACATCTGACGGAGTTGACAAGTTTAACTGATTTAGGTTCTAGACCACCTAGGATCTTGATTCTGGTGACTAATCCCACATTTTCAAGGATGAGGAATACAGTGGTACTATTTATATTGGCCCTGTGACCATGGCAGCCATTTTCAAAATGGCCGCCACCTGCTGTTATTTTACAATAACTCAAGTTCTACACCACCTAGGATCTTGATTCTGGTGACTAATCATACATTTTCAAGGATGTGGGATACATTGGTACTATTTAGATTTGTCCTGTGACCATGGTAGACATTTTTCAAAATGGCCGCCAACTTTCTGTTATTTCCCAATAACTCAAGTTCTACACCACCTAGGATCTTGATTCTGGTGACTAATCCTACATTTTCAAGGAGGAGGAATACAGTTGTACTATTTAGATTTATCCTGTGACAATGGCAGCCATTTTCAAAAATGGTGGACCTGCTATTATTTTACCAATTTAGTCAGGGAATATTATCAGAATAATGTTAAATCTGTGAATACATTTCTTACCAATAATTTTTTCACCAATGTGTTTGTAAAGGTGTCTACTAACATATCCCACATTGGTTTCTATTGAACATTTTTGACAGCTGCTGAAAGTTGGGTACCATACCAAGTGGCTATGGCCAAACTAGGGAGTCTATGGCCAAACTAGGGGTCAAACCCCTTGGGCTAAATTCGGCCATATATCCACTTGCCCAAATGTGCTGACCTCATTTTGTGATGACGGCTATGGCCGTTTTCAGCCCAAGGAGTGTTCTTCGTGCATAGCTAATGTTTGGAATGCATTCAGAATCATGAAAACTCCCTAGTTTGACATGTCACATGCTACTTAAAGCATAATGAACATTTTGCCTTATATAGGTTGTTGATGGTACCCCAACTTTCAGCAGCTGTCAAAAGTTCCCCTAGGGTGGTTGAATATAAAGCAATGTGGGATATGTTAGTAGACACCCTTCCAAACACATTGGTGAAGAAAATTCTTGATAAGGAATGTATTACCAGATTGTATTAATATCCCCTGACTAACTCATCTTCTAGACCACCTAGACCCGACTTCACCAACAGAGACCCGATTGACAACTAAACAACAAGTTTGGACAGCCCCACCAATTAGTGTTACGGAAAATAGCAAGTGTCTACCCTAGGCCCAGAGGGAGACACAGAACTTAGATGCGGCTCACATGTTGCACGACTCCTCAACAAGCTGCCACCAGAGATGAGAGCTGAATTCTGCCGCACAATGCTCTGCGGCCCAGGAGCAACCAACACCATGTTGGAGTTCTCTGAGTGGTTGAAGCACGAGTCCTAGCCATATAGCCTGTGCAAAGGAAAACACCTTGAAGACCTGCTTGAGGTGAACATTGAGCAGTGAACAGTGAGCGAAAGACTGAAGACAGAAGATCTGCCTTCAGGACTATCAGGCAGGATGTGCAGACACTGAAGGCATCAGTGTCGTTCTGTGTCAACAGCATGTCAACCAAAGCAATGTTACCAAATCAAAGGAGCCTTCACCTCAAGTCACCTGGGGCTGGGTGAGAAATCGTATCCTGTATCTAGCCTCACAACTAAATCCAGACACTTGGCCAGACTGCCGTTTGAAAGGGTTAAACCCTTCATCCTGATTGGGGAAGACCACCCCACCTAATCACACCAACCGAACAAGTGAGTTTGGGGCCTCCAGGTGGGCCAGCAGCCATCTGCACAAGACTGGGCTGGACCCTGCAGGAAAGCAATCTCCAGCCAAGACAATGTAAGTTGACTATAACAGAGCCCCAGAACACAGAGGTCATGAGAAGGATGGAGAAACACTGGCAGGAGGCCACCAAGATCAACGCCACACTGCAGTGGCCAGTGAAGTCAAACTGTGCGTCTGTACCTGAAAGGGACAAGTCAAAGGCCAGAAAGCCCACCTCCTTTTAATGTCCTGTCAGTAGCAACTCAACCTGCACCTGAAATAAGCCCTGACCCCTCCCAGAGAAAGTTCATCCTTGAAAATGTAATGATTAGTCACCAGAATCAAGATCCTTGGTGGTCTAAAACTTGAGTTATTGGTAAAATAAAAGCAGGTTGGTGGTCATTTTGAAAAACAATGGCTGCCATGGTCACAGGACAAATCTAAATAGTACCACTGTATTCCTCATCTTTTAAAATGTATTATTAGTCGCCAGAATCAAGATCCTAGGTGGTCTAAAACTTGAGTTATTGTAAAATAACAGCAGGTGGCGGCCATTTTGAAAAACAATGGCTGCCATAGTCACAGGACAAATCTAAATAGTACCAATGTATCCCACATCCTTGAAAATGTATGATTAGTCACCAGAATCAAGATCCTAGATGGTGTAGAACTTGAGTTATTGTAAAATAACAGCAGGTGGCGGCCATTTTGAAATATGGCTGCCATGGTCACAGGGAAAATCTAAATTGTACCACTGTATCCCTCATCCTTGAAAATGTAGTCTTAGTCACCAGAATCAAGATCCTAGGTGGTGTAGAACTTGAGTTATTGTAAAATAACATCAGGTGGCGGCAATTTTGGAAAATGGCTGCCATGGTCACCACGAGACAAATCTGTGATGGCCCTATAGCCAAAAATGTTCCTTAAGGCATGCTCTAACTGTGTGCCAAATTAGAATACGTCCCATTATTCAAAAACTATAATTTTATTGTTTTAGGAACACTTTTGTCAACTCCGTCAGATACATGTCAACTCCGTCAGACACAAAACCTGACGGAGTTGACGTCTGACGGAGTTGACAAAATGTCATTTGTTTTCATCTTAACCCTCTGTAGTACAATGTAGCCATTTTGTTTTTGCTTCATTTGTTAGCTAAACCTAACCCTAAACTTTTATAATAAACATTATTTTGGAATTCTTAACAAAGATCATAATAATGTCCTGACGGAGTTGACATGTAAAAGCTGTGACCACCCTGATATCAACATTGTTTGTTTAAAATATCAAACAATTGAATGCTTGTCAGACCAGGTGCTCCACTGTTGCAACAAATACAAACGGGACTTGGAAAAGGAGTCTTCAGGCTAAATCTGTCGACAATATTTTCTGATTAATTTAAGACTTTTAAAAAACCTGACGGAGTTGACGGGAGACGTGGGACACACATTTGATATGAGATATCTAATGGAAAATATAAATTAAAATTATTGTGTATATTGTTTGCTATGTTGTTGACAATCTACTTTAATTTAGTATGTATATTTATGTGATTGTGACAGTATTAGACACTTTTTTTAGCAGTTTGAAATTATGACCACTTGCTGGGGACAGGCTAAATACAGGCGTTTTTGGGTACAGTGCCTGCTTTTAACTAATTCAGATGGCATATGAAAACAATTATAATGAAATTAATGGCATAATAATACACAACTGTATTACATTTAACTTTGCAAGTGCTTTTATTTTTATTAAATTAATTTATTCTTAACAATAATAAGGCTCTTATGTGTGGGACATGTTTTTTCCACTTTTGTCCCTCATCTCAAGAATGAGTGATATATGACCACGAAAATAAACAATTCATAGCATGATTATATATGACCACGAAAATAAACAATTCATAGAGCAGGGCAATGAATAGCAGAATAAATGCAAATGATCATACATAGAAAATAGCTCCAACAGTTGGAATGTGGTTAATAATAATAATACTACTACTACTACTACTACTACTACTACTACTACTACTACTACTACTACTACTACTACTAATAATAATAATAATAATAATAATAATAATAATAATAATAATAATAATAATACTACTACTACTACTACTACTACTACTACTACTACTACTACTACTAATAATAATAATAATAATAATATTAATAATAATAATAATAATAATAATAATAATAATAATAATAATAATAATAATAATAATACTACTACTACTAACTACTAACTACTAACTAATAATACATGGGACTTATATAGCGCTTTTCTTAATACTCAAAGAGGCTTTACATGTGTGCAGGGGGCCAGGGGGGGAACATATGAGAAAAGGCCAACTTTATTAGAGAACAAGTAAAATAACAGTTTGACTGTTTTAAACGCTTAACCCGCATTTTAATCAACCCCCCTTCACTGCCGAGATTGTTGTATTACCTTTAGAGCATACGCTGAATTATTTGGGCTTTTAATCCGCGAAAATCCAGCGAAAAAAGCTTCCTCCGTTTGTTATGACCGATCATCACCACCCGCCATCTTGGTGCACCCGGAAGATGCACAGGAGCCTCCTCCATGAGGCGTTGTACCCCATTCGTTTGCATTAATTGGCCTCAATTTCCCAGAAGCCCTAGTAGCCCACAGCATGTGACAATTTCCGGTTTCGTCATCGAAAAGGAATGCATCTAGTCTATCTCCGCGACGAAGACGGAGTTTCTTTTTATTTACTACAATAAATTAAACACATAAAACAAAAGGCGGGTATGTCGTATATCGCAGCGACAGTAACCTGGATTAAACCATTCCCGGCACGGAAACTGAATAAAAACCAGTACAAACAGTACATGTAACCGGTTAAAAAAAAACACATCAGCATTCAGCTATGGAGCACCGAAGTCTGACGTCACTTTCAGTAGAGGGCGTCAGTCCCCAGGTTCATGTATTTTTTTAGTTGCATTGATCCCCATTGAGGCGATTTGAGATCGCCTCATATAACAACTGTGTTTGAAAAATAAACATGTCACCCCGGCCGCTTCACTCATATGGATATGAAGAATCAACTGACTGAGAGAAAACGCTATTGTTACTGCTACTGAATTAGTTACATTTTCGCTAGAAGCAGACTGTATCATATATATGAGTGACTGACTGTTGCAAACGATACAGAGACACCTCCCTGACAATAACGCCGAGACAGCTTGTTTATTTTTGGACCACAACACTTATAGTAGACGATATTAAGATCACCCCATGTTATTCTCCATAGAGAAATGACTTCCGCGAACCAGGGGGAATCGAAGGGATGAGCGAGTTACGTCAGGACTTCGGTGCTCTATAGGGAATGCATATAGTTCTGAACAGGTTGGTTTTCAGTGCGGTTTTGAAGGTGGGAAGTTACACCCCAATAGAGGGTAGTATATGCGCGCGACATCATCATCAAACCTGGAAGTTATGCGGGAACGCCTATACTGAGTGGCAAAGAAACTATACTTTCTGGCCTCGACAGTTCCCATGCATCCAAACAGAAAAGTCCTATCCGATTGCCTTAAACAAAACATTAAACAATATTAAACGCACTTTGCCTGACGCTTTGCCACTCGATGTGCCATTCACTTTAAAACCCCTTCAGCGCCACCTGGTGGTCACCAGTAATGTCTTTGAGTGCCAATTCTCCCATTATGAAGAAAGAAATAATTTGTAATTCTATCATGCATGTAATGTACATGTCATCACCTGTACACCAGATTAGAGGAATCTTCAAAATATGGATGAAAAAAATAATAATAATAAGAATAAGAATAAAAAAAAAAAAAAATTGAATTCCCAAGGGAGAGACGTCTTAACGCCAGTGGCATCCATTACAAAGACGTAATAAAGACGGGATAACGTCCCTGGCACTTAAACAGAAGCATGTGCATATACCCTCTATATATACCATCTACTTCTCTCCATAACCATGCTTCAGCGGCTCCTTCGCTTCCACATTGTAAATGTAATAGTCTCTGCATGTGCTTGACCCAGATAGCCTATTCCACCCAGGCTGCGTGTATATATATATATATATATATATATATATATGTATGTATAGTGAAGGTTACGCATTGTCTGTTTTATATCCTGAATGTCTCATCGCTCAGTGCCGTGTGTGTACACGCGTCTCCAGGTGACCTTATCTCTGCACGTCTGCTTTAACCCATTTTGGGCGGGTGTTAGCATAATATGCTATGCTTTAGCTATTGAAAAATAGCAGATCTACGAGCTCGTAGCGCGCCACCGAGTGGCGCGCTACAAGCTTGTATAGGTCTGCTATTTTTTTGGAAAAATCGAAGAACCACTGACATAGAAACTTCGGTTTATCGTGATGAAAACTGTCTGGATGTATAGAAGACATTTTTAGAATCTGATCTCAGGTCAGAACGGGTTATGAGGCAGCCTCTCTTGACCTGTTTTTCCACCAGCTATACAACGACTATACAACAACAACAAAGAATCGCTGAATCGTTTCTGAACTTGAACCCTGCACATTCGATTCCTCTCTCTCTCTCTCTCTCTCTCTCTCTCTCTCTCTCTCTCTCTCTCTCTCTCTCTCACTACTGCGTACACACCATACCAGTGTTGTTTTTGGCAGCAAATTTCTATTTTAGTTTAGTCATAGTCTTTGGACTGAAAGTTCATTTAGTTTTAGTCATATTTTAGTCACCTGGAATGTCTTAGTGTTAGTCTAGTTTTAGTCGACTAAATGTCATTAGATTTTAGTCGACTAAATCTACAGGTGATTTAGTCGACTAAAATGTGTTTTGGTGGGCCTTGATGCCGTCGTAATGAGTGTTTTTACACTTGTTGAAAATAGCCCATCTACAAGATCGTGAGCTTGTAGATCAGCTATTTTCAGCATGCAACCAAGAGTAAAATTACTTATAGTGGATCTCTTGTCCACTAGTCCCTTCCTAACATTTTAGTCTAGTTTTTATTTGTCGACAAAATTGTCAGTATACATTTAGTCTTAGTTTTAGTCACCATAGCATAGTTTTAATTTAGTTTCCATTTAGTTTTCTTCAGTCGAAAAGGTAGTCGAAGAACATTCTTCGTCTTAGTTTTAGTCGACGAAAACAACACTGCACCATACACCCGCTGCCCCTGCAGGTTCAAAACATCCTTCCCCCGCATCGTCCAGAGAGACAACTCTCTCGGTTTACTTTACTGTATGAATATTTGATTGACGCGGTGGGGATAATGTAACGGGCTTTTAGCATAATTGTATTCCCCCGCGGCAGGTTGGGAAATAAGGACCGCTGCCACGTGTGTGTATATAACCCATTTTGGGCCAGGAACCCCTTTTAGTGTTTCAAACATCATGTTATACTTTAGCTATTGAATAGCAGATCTACAAGCTCATAGCGCGGCACCTATAACTTGTAGGTCTGCTATTTTTTGAAAAATCGTGAAAATGTGCCTCAAATCTTTGAATGTAAATTCTTTCAGAGTTTCAGTTTTTTTTAAACTAAGATCTTTGCTTCCGGGGAGGTCCCTGCAGGAACAACATATTATCAGATGGGGGGAGGGGGGGGGGGCATATTTCATATCACTTTTGGGGTTGTTGACGTGAAATATTGAGAACCACTGATATATAGAGAAACATGAGGTTTTTCCAGGGAAAAAAAAATACATTTTAAAAATACATTTCGACGTCAGGCCTAAATGGGATAACTGACTGTAGAACGTATGTATACCACTTCAAACACGCTCCCTCACGTCACTGCCATATACGCTTCACTGTCAATAATTCAACACGCTTTTCTCCCCTCCGTGTTGCCCAGTGGTGGAATGTAACTAAGTACATTTACTTAAGTACAGTACAGTATATAGGCCTACCCGAGTTTTACTTTATACTACTTTTTTTTTTTTTTTTTTTTTTACTAAACTTCATTTCAGAGGCAAATGTTGCCCTTTTTACTTTTTTTGCAATTAGTTAAAACCTTGAGTCAAGGCAAGGGCTTTCACTTCTAGTGATTTCTACTAGTTGACTATAGTTGTCTAGTTTACTAGTCGACTAGTCATTTAACTACCTATTATGTAAAAAAAAATATATATATATATTTTTTTTCTTTTGTAATAATATTTGTAAATTGGTGACTATAACTATAATCTATCTGATCTTGAGGCCTACAAAAACGGATTTTTATCAACAAGGTCAACTAGTGGATTTACTAGTCGACTATACTAGTTGAATAGCCGACTAGTTCCTTAACCCGTTCTGACCTGAGATCAGATTAAAAAAATGTCTTCTACATCCTGGCAGTTTTCTGAAAAAGCTATGTTTCTGTGTCGTTCGATTTTTCAAAAATAACAGACCTACAAGCTCTTAGCGCGCCACTCGGTGGCTATGAGCTTGTAGATCTGCTATTTTTCAATAGCTAAAGCATAACCTAATGCTAACACCCCTGGGGAGTCCCCGGGGGGGGGGGGTCCCCGGAAACATCCAGACCTCCCAGAAACGCGCCCAGGGCCGGGCCGGTTCCGGCGAGCCGCCCCACGTCCGAAACGGTAGAGAATTGACAGAGTTACCATGCGGGGGTCCCTCTACTTAGGCTTCTGTACTGTACTGTCACTGTACTGTACTGGCACACCCAAAATCATCATATATACAGTAAATATGTGCGTGTGTGTTTGTGTGTGTGTTAGGTGGTGAAAAACAACCATGCTATTTTCGTGCTCAGACCCAGGCACCCAGGCAGGCAAAAAAGATCACACTCTTGTGAACTGAGTGGTGCAACTCCCCTCTCCCCCTGCCTCTCTCTCTCTCTCTCTCTCTCTCTCTCTGTAATTAGCAGGCAACTAGTGCATCACTATCTCTCTCTCTCTGTTTCTGGCACAACAGCGCCACTTTTGCCCCTACTGGTACTCTAAACATAGCCACATAGTCCCGGACATTGCCGTTCCCTTGGAGTGGTTGCACCACTCAAAAATGTGAGTACCTTTTCCAGCTGTCATGTGACCTGAATGGAAACAAGGACCGCAAGGTGCTATCGGCTTCTCTATAGACTACATTTTTACTGTAGCTTGATGCCTTATAAAGTATTCTTTCAATCAAACAACACTGTTGTACAGTGATGTTATGTGATGTGTCAAGTGCTGCTAGTATGTCGTGTTAATGTAAACTAATAACCTATAACAACGCCTGGCGATGTGAGGCGTTATGAGCTTGTAGATCTGCATTTATTTTTACTACCTTTTCACCGCTATTTCAACGGGCCGGCAACGCTATATACCAGACTTGGATG
>NC_139701.1:42192908-42410408 GCF_964188405.1 Protomyctophum parallelum | reverse complement strand
GCCAACTTAGCGGATTTGAGGCTGAGAGAGGGAAAATGAAGAAAAAGGAGGGTTTTATCTCTGGCGACTGTCAACACGATTTGTCCCCAATTCACCAGAAAAAGTAGCTTTATTTCTCTCCAGAAGCTTTTCACTAATTCAGTCGCTAGGGGGGTCTGGAAAGACGCTAAATATGGCGACAAATCCGCTAAGTTGGCAACACTGACGAGAAGGCTTTCTTACCTCTATTTGTAGCTGTTACGTCCCCGCCAAAGATGTCCAGGTGCTATTTTGTGCAAAAGTGCATTATTGGCTATTTCCCCTAATATAAGCCCTCAACGGGGGGTTGGGTTTTTATGCTAATTCGCTTATTTCCATCGAAATTAGTAGTGAAGTGTACCACTTGGGATGCTATTTACATTATGAAGAGAGGATATATACAAAAATCACACCCGTGTGAACTGAGTGGACGACGCCAGGCCCAGGAAATGATTCCCAATGCATTTCCCCCCATAGACATTTCAAAAGGTGTTTATTTAAAGACGGTTACGCCGCGGACAAAGCCAACTCGAGTCGTGACAACTCATGACAACAACAAACACAATATTTTGGATCAAACAAATAATTACAGAGAAGAAAAACAACCAAAAAAAGTGTTGTAACCTGCCGTTTTTGTCCTTCTTTCTAATTATTTGTTTGGCCCAAACAATTGTGTTTGTTGTCATGATTTGTCACGACAAGAGTTGGCTTTGTATCGCGGCGTAAACGTCTTTAGATAAATACTCTTTGAAATGTCTACGAGGAAAATGAACAGAGAATCATTTCCTGGGCCCTGGTAGGGGGCGGGGCTGCGACGCTCTATAGTAGGGTGGCCAGACGTCCGGTTTCACGCCGGACAGTCCGGTTTTAGACCCACCTGTCCTCCTCCCACCTCAACCTCTGGCCGGACACATAATTGTCCGGTTTTTTGTGATATACAGTGCTTGTGTCATTTACTGTCATTTACGTCGTCTGCCTGGGTATTAAAATCTCCGCAGCGCTGCTCAGCTCCGCCAACGCAGCGAGCCGGCCACACTGTCTTAAAAAGAGAGAGGCTAGTGGAGACGTTCAGAGTGTTGCCATGTCCGCTTAATTATAAGCGACTTTAGGCTTGTTTTATATAGGCTACTAAGCCTAGTCAGGCTTCTTTTGGGCTTGTTTTCATAGACATGGTTGCTTGGTTCTCTTCCAAAACTGGGCAACACTGCCAGTGGGATGGTCGGTTTGTTTGTTGTGCTCTCACAATCACTTTAGTATAGTTAATGCAGAGATAAACAAACCAAATATGCCGAAATGAAAAACTACATTTAATGAGCAATGGAGCAAGGAACTCGACATCATAAAGAAAGGGAGGCTGTGTGAAAATATAGGCTACTGGCATCATTCTATGTCCCACACCGATGACCATAAAACTGTATAAAAAAAACCACAAGAAAGAGATTAAACATAAAACATATCTAAACATGAAATAAAATAAATTGATTCTAAAATGAATGGCCTTTGTGGTACCCTATAATTTAAAAAGGTTAATTTAATTAGCAAATATATGTTCTCTGTGGACATAATGCTGGAGATGATGGTGGTGAAAATCAGGTGCAATAGTAGTAGTAATAATATTAATATATGGGGGGGGGGTCGGGGGAGCGAGCCCCGCAAAAGTGTCCTCCTTTCTGAGGTCTTGCAGGTGGCCACCCTACTCTATAGCGATGCCACACCGCCACTACTACATTCCGTGTCCGTCTACATTATACTGCAAACCGTGGCTGAGCTTAACCCATTCTGACCTGAGATCAGAGTTTTCTGAAAAAAGCTATGTTTCTATGTCGGTCGTTTTTTTTTTCAAAATTAGCAGACCTACAAGCTCATATCGCGCCACCGAGTGGCGCGCTACGAGCTTGTATTTTTGAAAAGTCTGCAATTTTTAAATAGCTAAAGCATTACGTAATGCTAACACCAAAAGGGGTTTAAATAGCTAAAGCATAACGTAATGCTAACACCAAAAGGGGTTTAAATAGCTAAAGCATGACGTAATGCTAACACCAAAAGGGTTTTAAATAGCTAAAGCATAACGTAATGCTAACACCAAAAGGGGTTTAAATAGCTAAAGCATAACATAATGCTAACACCAAAAGGGTTTTAAATAGCTAAAGCATAACGTAATGCTAACACCAAAAGGGGTTTAAATAGCTAAAGCATAACGTAATGCTAACACCAAAAGGGTTTTAAATAGCTAAAGCATAACGTAATGCTAACACTAAAAGGGTTTTAAATAGCTAAAGCATAACGTAATGCTAACACCAAAAGGGTTTTAAATAGCTAAAGCATAACCTAATGCTAACACCAAAAGGCTTTTAAATAGCTAAAGCATAACGTAATGCTAACACCAAAAGGCTTTTAAATAGCTAAAGCATAACGTAATGCTAACACCAAAAGGGGTTCCTGCCCAAAAAAGGCGCACCGAGCTGGACCTGCATGCATGGGCACTTTTAACGGCATGTGAACGCCGATCATCTCAGATCGACCAGGACGGAGGCATGTTTCAGCACCACACGCGCACACACACACACACACACACACACACACACACACACACACACACACACACACACACACACACACGGGTGTTTAGCTGTGCCTTTTTCTCCCCCCCTTCCCCTGGTCACTGTTTGTTATTACTTAATTTTCTACAAATCTAAAATACATTCATTCTAATAAAATAAAAAAAGAATGAAGGAACTGCAGGCTTTCTATTCCTGAAAAGTTGCAATGCGATAATTGGAAGCCATCGCTCTCATTATAATACAAATATTGTTTAAAATCTGGAACTTCCTTTCCCTCAAACCGATTTTTTCCCAATAAAAGGCTATATATTCAGCAGGCAGCAGGCGATGAGAGAACGAGGCATGCTTATATTGTTATTCTTCCGGTTTGAGGGAAAGGAAGTTCCAGATTGATGGTTCCTGCCTGATGACTACAAAACAATGACTACAACATGACGTAACGATATCATCCTGATGACTACAAAACAATGACTACAACATGACGTAACGATATCATCCTGATGACTACAAAACAATGACTACAACAGGACGTAACGATATCATCCTGATGACTACAAAACAATGACTACAACATGACGTAGCGATATCATCCTGATGACTACAAAACAATGACTACAACATGACGTAGCAATGCCATCCTGATGACTACGAAACAATGACTACAACATGACGTAACGATATCATCCTGATGACTACAAAACAATGACTACAACATGACGTAACGATATCATCCTGATGACTACAAAACAATGACTACAACTTGACGTAACGATATCATCCTGATGACTACAAAACAATGACTACAACATGACGTAACGATATCATCCCGATGACTACAAAACAATGACTACAACATGACGTAGCGATATCATCCTGATGACTACAAAACAATGACTACAACATGACGTAGCTATCATCCTGACGACTACGAAACAATGACTACAACATGACGTAACGATATCATCCTGACGACTACGAAACAATGACTACAACATGACGTAACGATATCATCCTGATGACTACAAAACAATGACTACAACATGACGTAGCGATATCATCCTGACGACTACGAAACAATGACTACAACATGACGTAACAATATCATCCTGATGACTACGAAACAATGACTACAACATGACGTAACGATATCATCCTGATGACTACGAAACAATGACTACAACATGACGTAACAATATCATCCTGATGACTACGAAACAATGACTACAACTTGACGTAACGATATCATCCTGACACTGACACTGAGGCAGGGCAGGGACCAAGGGGCCTCCCCTGTCAAAATGAACACTGACATAAACAGGAGATCTATACAGTATGGGCTCCTGCCCTATATGAGCCACATGGATCTGCAAGGCTTATACTTATATAGTATAATGTGTTAAATGTTTTATTCATTGAAATAAGCCCCGTGGTGCCGCCTTAAAAGGATCCCCAGTGGCTAATAAGACTCATAGTGCCTTAATACATCATACTGTGATTAAACATTAAAATAAACACCTTAAATATTGTATTTACCATATAGATGGTTCATCTTTCACTCAATAGGGAAATGAATGAAAACATAGGCCTATATATATATACATTCGATGCTCATAGTCATATTAACCTTAGGAAGTAATAAGTTGGCCCGCAAACGCATCTAGAAGAGGTTGAGAAAACCACGTTGTGTGTGTGTGTGTGTGTGTGTGTGTGTGTGTGTGTGCGTGCGTGCGTGCGTGTGTGTGTGCGTGCGTGCATGTGTGTGTGTGTGTGTGTGTGTGTGTGTCTGATATTAAATTAGCAGGGATCAGCCCTTTATGTAACTTCAATATCCGTCTATCGTTGACATCATATCTTTCTTTTTTTTTTCTTTTTTTGCACAGGTGAATTATTAAATTTTTTATACTAAGACTGGTTCGCAACCTTGGGTCTGGGGACCCTCAGGGGGTCCAAATGGACCCCTTTAAGGGTCTGTAACTGAACCAAATGCACCCTTACAGGTCTGTAAATCTGAGAGTGTAACACATGGAACCAAATGGACCCTTACAGGTCTGTAACTCTGAGAGTGTAACACATGGAACCAAATGGACCCTTACAGGTCTGTAACTCTGAGAGTGTAACACATGGAACCAAATGGACCCCTACAGGTCTGTAAATCTGAGAGTGTAACACATGGAACCAAATGGACCCTTACAGGTCTGTAACTCTGAGAGTGTAACACATGGAACCAAATGGACCCCTACAGGTCTGTAACTCTGAGAGTGTAACACATGGAACCAAATGGACCCTTACAGGTCTGTAACTCTGAGAGTGTAACACATGGAACCAAATGGACCCTTACAGGTCTGTAACTCTGAGAGTGTAACACATGGAACCAAATGGACCCTTACAGGTTTGTAACTTGAGAGTGTAACACATGGAACCAAATGGACCTCTACAGGTCTGTAACTCTGAGAGTGTAACACATGGAACCAAATGGACCCTTACAGGTCTGTAACTCTGAGAGTGTAACACATGGAACCAAATGGACCCTTACAGGTCTGTAACTCTGAGAGTGTACACAGGGAACCAAATGGACCCTTACAGGTCTATTTCGTTTCAATTTACACTCTCAGTTAAGTTACAGATCTAATAAGTGGTTACCAACCAACTCTCCATCATTTAGCTGGGGACCACCTGGAACCCTCCCTCAATGTGCTGGTCCCTGGACCACTGGTTGAGAACTACTGTAGTAGTAATGTTCTGCCCTTACTGTACGTTTGGTGTATAGTCTGTATGGCTTGGCAGACAGCTAACAAAGTTCCCAATAAAGCTCCAAAAGGCAGTGACTTGGTTTAGGTTCTTTACTGGTGATAACTTAAATTAGTAAAAAGACTTCTGTCCAAGGCCTGAGAGAAAGGGTTAACTCAACATGCAGTGAGACTGAACTGACTCTGACCAAACTAATCACCTCATTCACTACCCTGGTGAGGCTATCAGGTGAGGAGAGTTACTAATTAGGCAAAGGAACATTGGTCTCCATTACACATACAAGGCTTAAAGGTAAACGACATAGAAATTAAACAGCACAAGTAACCTCGCCTCACCAGGCTTTCCACCACCTCGGAGGAAAGCCTGGTCTCTGTTTCAAAAGTCCGTATGACTCCTCTCAGGAGCGGATGATATCATGTTGTAGTATTGTTTTGTAGTCGACAGGCAGGAACAACAGGCGGCAACTTTATTTATCAATAAAAGCTCTCGGGGCACGGTGGCACAGTTGGTAGTGCTGTCGCCTCGCAGCTAGAAGGTCCTGGGTTCGATTCCCGCTCAGGACGCTGTGGGTGCTGGCGGCGTGTTTCCTCCTCCGTGTCATCAGTGCCCATACCCGAAGGCGGGGTTGGCGAAAGGGCCTTTCTGTGTGCAGTAATCCTTGTCTCTAAACTGCCTCCCCCTGGCCAGCCGGGGCGCCTGATGGAGGGGAAAGGAACTGGTTGGAATAACGTGTTCCCTCCACGCACTATGTCCAACCAGGGAAACTCCCCCTGTCAGGTGGAAAGGAGCAACTTGGACACTCAGGCATGGAGGAAGCATGAGTTCAAGTCCGTTGCTCTCCCCTTGTCCCCCATATATGGGGACTAGGTTGGTGGAGGGTGTGTAGAGCCCAGGATCACATTAGACGATTGACACAGGGGTGAAAAATGGGTTACAAAATCGTGGGATAAAAAATATATTAAAAAAAGAAAGAAAAAAAAGCTCTCGTAGCCTGTAGCTTTTATTGAGAAAAATCGGTTTGAGGGAAAAGGGAGTTGCCGCCGCCTGTTGTTCCTGCCTGTCGACTACAAAACAATACTATACAACGTGACGTAACGATATCACCCGCGAGAGGATCATATACCCTAAATGAAATGGTGCCCAGGCTACTGTAGTAGACAGTAGTAGTGGGGGGCGGCGGTGGCTCAGGGGTAGTGTGCTTGGATGGTAACCACAAGGTTCCCAGCTCGATCCCTGTGGGCTCCCCCGGAGTTAGTGCCGAAGTGTCCTCGAGCAAGACTCTGAACCCCTTCAATTGCTCCCGATGTGCTGGTTAAGGTGCCTTGCATGGTTTCCGCCGCCATCGGTGTATGAATGTGTGTGTGTGTGTGTGAATGTAATGCACACATCTACGTATGTGCAAAGAGCCTTGGATAAAGGCACCATTTACTGTAGCAGGCCAGGCCTAATAAAACAACCCAATAACATGGCTCTGCTTTTTAGTGTTCTTCTCTCTCGTACATGGCATGTCATAATTAAATTAATATACTTTACATTGTGGTACATACTAGGCTATACATCAGTGGTTCCCAAACTTTTTCATGTCAAGGACCCCCAAAGTTACATTCATTAGCCCCGCGGACCCCCATTAGAAAATATATGCCAAGGAAGCGCCATAAGAGAAGATTTTGACGGCTCTGGCAGTGATTCTCACCGGTTTTCATTTCAAGGACCCGAATTAGGCTACAGTCCCCCATTTAATGGCATTTCTATCTCTGGGACCCCAATGTATATTGTAAAATCATCAAGTTAATGTAACTCTGAGAGTGTACAAATGGAACAAAATGGACCCGTCAGTGTCCATTAACCCATTCTGACCGGGCACCCATTTTGGTGTCAGCATCATGTTATGCTTTAGCTATTTAAAAATAGCAGATCTACAAGCTCATATCGCGCCACCGAGTGGCGCGATACGAGCTTGTAGGTCTGCTATTTTTGAAAAAAATCGAAGAACGACTGACATTTTTAGAATCTGATCTCAGGTCAGAATGGGTTCATCAGACCAGTGTGTGTCCGGCGGAAACCTCGTATGAATCTGATCTCAGGTCAGAATGGGTTAAATTGTCATTTAGCTGGGGACCCTCCACGGGAACTCCCTCAAGGACCCCTGGGGGTCCCCGTACCCCCCAAACACGCGCGACTTGCAAGCTGTATACATCTCCGAAAAGGATCCGATCTCATCTGATCCACAACAAGCTACACAGAGTGCAGACCTGCTATATACCAATAGAAAAAAGCTGCCGGGCCCGGGCGGTTATAGCTCAACCGTCTGGGCACCTGCCGAGCCAGCCGCCCGGACGGCGTGCCGCGGGTTCGACTCCCGAGCCCGACGGACCTTTGCCTATACGTGTCATCTTTCTCTCCCTGTCCTGTCTAATTACTGTACCCTATATCAATAAAGCTGTATGTATAGTACAGTATGTATATATATATAATAAAGCTGCCGCTCATCTGCTACACTACAGTACTATATGAGAGTACTGGTCTGTCTAGTCTAGGACAAGCTGTCGCTCGGAGAAAAAAACATTATAGGGGCTATATACAGTAACAGGCATGCATGCACCCTCGTAAGACAACAGATTATAACAAGCGGTCTACATATGTCTGTAATAAATTAACTATAGAATAGATATAGCCTCTAATACGCACGCACGCACGCACGCACACACACACACAGACACACAGACACACACACACACACACACACACACACACACACACACACAGAGGGAGAGAGAGCTCTCAGTCCGACCTATATATTAAAGCGGTTCCCCTTCAGCCTGCTCGGGTAGTACAATATGAAATGATATTATGAAACTATCACATTATCACATGCATAAACACACACAAACACCGACAGACAGAGAGAGAGAGTGTGTGTGTGTGTGTGTGTGTGTGTGTGTGTGTGTGTGTGTGTGTGTGTGTGTGTGTGTGTGTGTGTGTGTGTGTGTGTGTGTGTGTGTGTGTGTGTGTGTGTGTGTGTGTGTGTGTGTGTGTCATATAGACAGACAGACAGACAGTCTGGTCTAAACGCAGCCCTCGGTCCCTATACCCGGAGCTACAGAGTGAGCTGCAGGGACTGACTGAGCTATAGGGAACGTACCAGGACTATAGGATGAAAACGGAGCGCAGTGCAGCCTTGATGAAACACGTAATATGAGACCAAATAAAACCATTATACGATCTCCATTCCTACTTGAACAGACAATCAAATAACTGCTCTATATATAGCTACTAGGCTAGTCTATATACTCACCGATAGCACGTATCGCGTTGGCTTTATAGCATCTTATATGAACAAGAGTAGGCTATCCTGGAAATGAGGCGTTTTTATACATTCATATAATGTATACCGTCCTGGTAAAATAATAAGAAATGAAAGCCTTCCTTTACCTGTAATGTTCCCAGCAGCAGCAGCAGCAGCACGAGGGACCTTATAAACCCCAAGCGATGCATTGTTGTTGTCATGTTATTATCCATTTATCCAAGCACACAGAAAAAAATAAAATAATACAAATAAATCCTCTCTCTCGGGAAAAATAATAATGAAATAGATTCCGTCCGTTTGTTCGTTACGTTCCGTTCCGTCCCGTTCCGAAGGTTTTTACTAGAGTCGTTATTATGAGAAGCAGCGAGGAGCAGCCTGCGTTCTCTCTAGCTCTCTCTCTCCTCTCCTTCTGCCGTGTGTGTGTGTGTGTGTGTGTGTGTGTGTGTGAGAGAGAGAGAGAGAGAGAGAGAGGGGGGGGGGGGGGGGGGGGCTTGGCTGGTACTGAAGCTGATCCACTTACACACTGACTCACCACCACCACACTCTCTAAATGTCGCCCTCTGGCGGACATCATTGGAGGGACATGATATATCAGGCTAAGTGAGAGAGAGAGAGAGAGAGAGAGAGAGAGAGAGAGAGAGAGAGAGAGAGAGAGAGAGAGAGAGAAAGAGAGAGAGAGAGAGAGAGAGAGAGAGAGAGAGAGAGAGAGATGGACAGCCTTCAGTGGACAGAAGAGCCGGGTCGGGTATATCTGGGTATATCTGGCTGAACAGGGTCACTAACTTGCTGTTATTTTTCTGTTTGTTCATGTATTTTCATTGTTATACTGTAGGCTATTGCTTGCGTTGTTCATTACTGTTGGGATGTTTGTTGTTGTGTCTGCACTTGCGCAATGTCGACATTTGTTTTGTTATGTATGCTTTGGCAATTTAGAACATATTATTTTATCATGCCAATAAAGCGAGACAAAGAAGGAAGGAAATAAGTAAAGAAAGGCTGACCGGCCGGCGTTCTTAAAAGAACATGTAATAAACAAGAAATGATCACATAGTGATATTTGTCAGGTGAAAGAAAAGCACTGGTGTCTTTATTTAGTAACGAACGCTCCTCTCAACCGGCCGGTCTCAATCATAACATTACGTTACGTAACATTGGGTGTCTCTGAAGTTTTCTGTTACCTGCTTCCGGGTTACCTGTTTCCTGGTCATGTGATCCTGAGTAACCAATACATGACGGCAGCGTGTGTGGCAGCCAATCAGGACTAGGTCCTCAGTATGACTCATGTATGACTATAGGTCGTCTACATTTCACGAGCTGTTGTATATAAGTAACAGTAAACTCACATGCTTAAATCTAGCACTAAACATTCTGGACTCTGAACTGACTGTGCTTTAGGGCAGAGCGCTCTGCATTATGCCCTTATAGAGCACCGAAGTCCTGACGTAACTCGCTCATCCCTTCGATTCCCCTGGTTCGCGGAAGTAATTTCTCTATGGAGAATAACATGGGGTGATCTTAATATCGTCTACTATAAGCGTTGTGGTCCAAAAATAAACAAGCTGTCTCGGCGTTATTGTCAGGGAGGTGTCTCTGTATCGTTTGCAACAGTCAGTCACTCATATATGATACAGTCTGCTTCTAGCGAAAATCTAACTAATTCAGTAGCAGTAACAATAGCGTTTTCTCTCAGTCAGTTGATTCTTCATATCCATATGAGTGAAGCGGCCGGGATGACATGTTTATTTTTCAAACACAGTTATATGAAGCGATCTAAAATCCCACCTATGGGGATTACAATGCAACTAAAAAAAGACATGAACCTGGGGACAGACGCCCTCCACTGAAAGTGACGTCAGACTTCGGTGCTCTATAGAGTAGCCTATATATTCATAGAGACGGCAACGGATTTCTCCTCCCATCCACTTGGATTAAGTTGCTCAAAAGCGCATGAGGCGATTTCACTTTTCACTAGGAACAGAGTGCATTCTGGGATGGATTGGGCCAAATTGTGAGCGCGCTGTGCCGTTGACTGTCATTGCACGCGTTCACGTATCAAGCAGCCGTTCACGTGTCATCATGAACGTGCACAGTGATAGTCAACGGACCAGAATTGGCCCAGCAGCGCTGCAATACCAAATTTGGCCACTATGTCCATTTCTCCTCAGGGTTTCCTCCGGGTGCCGCCTCTATTCATAATATACTCTAAGATTATGCCCCCTATTCACTCGTGTTGCCAGATTGTGTGAGAGAAATAAGCAACCAGGGTCAAAGAAGAACAAGCCCAAAAGAAGCCTGACTATAGGCTCATTTGAACATAGCCGATCTGCAAGTTCACAACGTGTGAGCTTGTAGATGTGCAACTTTAAAAATGATCATGGGAAAAGAATGTGACAAAATGTGGAATATATACAGTAATCAACAATGTGCTTGTATGTCCTGTGACAAATACGTTAATCTGGCTTAAACGACATTAGGAAACAAGCCCAAAAAAACAACAAACTTTACAAATAAGCCCCATGAAAACGCAATCCGTAACTAACCGTTTTTACATGCAATTTTACAGGAAAGGAAGCCCAAACACGCTTATAACACGCCGACATGGCAACACTGCTCTTCACCCTCTGTAGTCTGTATAGGCTATACCGTTTATTTGTTGGGACAAAACAACTGTCAATAAGGATCATGCCATCGCCTTTAAATTCAAGTGACATGGAAAAAAAAAAAGGAAAACAATTGAAAACCGTCTAGTCAATCATCACACACAAGGAGCCGTGGATATTCTCACCCAATGTAGTATGAATGAACTGTTCACCTTGAAGACAACCAGGGAATCACTGGTGGAAAGTAACTGAAGTGCATTATTTTATTTAAGTACAATTTTCCAATTTTGAGAGAGAGAGAGAGAGAGAGAGAGAGAGAGAGAGAGAGAGCATAAGGAATGATGGTTTGGGTCAGAGACAGGTTGTGTTTGCCGGCGGTCTCGGCGGCGCAGACTGAGGTATTTGTCTCGGCGCTGCGTACGGTGACGTGTTGAAGGAGCCTTACTCCAAGACTGCATTGTTATATAGACGCACAAAACAAAACAAAACAACACAAAAAAACACAGATAACAGCCCAGAGGTTCTTCTTGAACCCACCTTATTATGTCGTTGGCTCGGTACACATGCGTCGGTACACATGCGTCACATGCGTCGATGAGGGACGACCCATAAGTTAAGTTCACACCCCAACAACGTTTACAAAGGATGCAGAGTTTCGCACGAGCGTGCGTTAACATATAGGACTGATAGGGCTGCACGATATGGATGGAATTTCATATCTCGGTATTTATGCCAAATATTGCGATATCGATATTACCGTTAACTTAAAATGTCATATTCTATATTGTAAGTGTTGCAACATTGAAAAATAAACATGACTTAACCCTAGAACACTAAGCAATGGGTGATTTTCACCCGGGCGATTATATTTTTGCAATTTTCATAATGTTGCTGTATGTCTGAGGTGGGCGGGTCTTTCAGTACCTTCATGATGCTCAGTGACATCATAATGTTGCTGATGATGCTCAGTGACATCATAATGTTGCTGTATGTCTGAGGTGGGCGGTACCTTCATGATGCTCAGTGACATCATAGAAGGTAGGTTTGTTTCCCGGCCCACGTCCCTAGCTGTTATTCGGGGGCGCTAGCCCCTCCATACAGGTGTAATGTTTGTTTTAGTTCAATGTTTGTTTTTAAAAACGCCATTGACAATGGAGGGGAAACGTACGTCATCTTGTCCCTAAAACAAACATTACAGTAAATGCCATTAACAATAGAGTTAATGCAATGTTTGTTTTGTCACCGTTTGTTTGACATCACCATTACATCACCTAATCAACATGAGTTAGACTTTAATATATTAGCGCCCCTCACTTCACACGGGTGTGATTTCTTTCTACAGGTGAATTTCACCCGTGTGACAAATTTCACCCGTGTGACAGATAAAAAATTTTCACGTGTCTAAGGGATTAGTGGATAAAAGGAGAAGTTCCCAACTTAAAAATAATATAATACAGTAGGCTATACAAGTTTTTCCCCCCATGATAGGCCACCCCCGTGAAATCTATTTTTAGTCCGATTTAAAGTCATAATGAAAGATTAAAGAAGAGTCCATGTACATGAAGTTGCCATGTACTGCTGTACTTCAATATGTTGATGAGAAATATTTTATGGAGCAGCTTGTAGCAGATCTACAAGCTCATAGTGCGGCACTATGAGCTTGTAGATCTGCTATTTTTCAATAGCTAAAGTATAAAGTCATGCTTAAAACATCAAAAGGGGTTCATAGATGATGAAGAAAGTCCCAGCCATTTTCTATCCATTCCTACATGTACCACACACCAAATTATTTAGTGATAATCTACAGAGCTACATGTGTGACACAGTGACAGTGTCACAAATGCTTATTTTGTGCCCCCCTAGGGTAGAATAGGTACCCTCACAAAAAAGATGCAGTAATTCTGGTCTGTCTAAAGCCCAACACACACACCGTCTGCGAACGCCGCGCGTCAAAACAGCCGCCTCCATTATTTTCAATGAACCTATTCCATACCGGCGGCGTCGGACGCGCGCTGGCGCATGTTCACACCTCGCCTGCCGCCCCGATACACCACTGTTCTATCTTCCAGGCGTTGCCTTGTCGCTGCGCACCCGCTTCACAGACGGTGTGTGTTGGGCTTAAACTACCTCCCCCTGGCCAGCCGGGGCGCCTGATGGAGGGGAAAGGAACTGGTCGGAATAACGTGTTACTTCCATGCGCTACGTCCAACCGGGGGGAAACTCCCTGTCAGGTGTAAAGAAGCGGCTTGGACTCCTCATGCCTTGAAAGGAGGCATGAGGTCAGTCCGTTGCTCTCCCCGCAGGTTGGCAAAGGGAGTATAGAGCCCAGGATTATATTAAACAATTGCATGACACTGGGTGAAAAAAAAAGGGTTACAAAATCGTGGGATAAAAAAATATCTAAAAAGAAGCTTAATAAGGGCCTTTCTTGGCCCCACCTCTCTCCCATTGTTACTTGCGCAAGCAGAGCGCGCAAGTAAGGTGTTTCACCCGGCGGTTTGATGTGTATGCCCTGGTACATACAGTATACTGATTTTGAGAGTGACGTAATGAAGATATTGTATCAATGCCGGGGTATAACTGCAGGCTCTTGATGGTGACAAGTTCCAGTGTCGGGTGGATTAAAGGTAATGCCTCTATGGATACACGTATGTACTGTGTGTACTGTATGTACGTGTGTACTACTTAACGTGTGTACTACTCAACGTACAACTTACTTATATACATACTATACGTTACCCGTTAGCTAACCAATATTGAAACATATCATAATTACGTTACCATTGACGGGCAGTTATAACCCGACTTTAGTATGTAATTTCAATGTTTTACAGAGAGGCTGAGGTCGACAGTACTTGCGCGCTCTGCTTGCGCACTATGTGCAACACGTAAGTAGGCACTCGACAGAGTGCAGTTCTAGTTCATATCGTGCTTTAGTTTCCAAGAAGGCCGCAGCACCAGCGGGAGGCGTACTATCATCCGACAGAGCATTGCTCCGAAGGAGCAATGCTCCGAGGTGCGCTGCGGGTCGGGAGAGGGTTGCGGTTAGGTTTAGGTGTCTGCCCCGGGGGAGGTTAGCGTTAGGGTGAGGGAGGAGGTAGGTTGTCGTTCGGACCAATGCTCCGTCGGATGAAAGGCATGCACTCAGCACCAGCAGGGGGTGGCCTTACTGGACTGCGTTCACACATTCACAAGACACTCGTCTTGTGTCTGTGTATAATTGGCCGCTCCAATGAATTTCCAATGGAAGCCCGTATGGTTTGAACAAACATTTTGATTGATTGGATTGAATCTGTGTTCAGACACAAGTCATTATGTGTCAGACACACACGAGGCGAGTGTCTTGAATGCTAGCCCAGTAAAGGGCATTATGTCGAATTGTAAAGTGCTCTGTAGTGTGAATTAAAAAGTGAAATGAGTGTTCTGATTAAAGTGAAATTAAATTATTGTTAATCATTGTGCCATGTCTGGGCTTCTATTTGCTAAGCGTTTGTATTTGTCTTTTTTTCTCTTTTACTTTGACCTATCATAGGAATTTGGCATTCAGAGCAAAGACAATGTATATGTCACTGATAATGGTTCGAACGTGGTGGCAGCATTTAAAGAGTACATCAGACTCTCCTGTGCAGGCCACACTATCAACCTGGTCCTGAAGTATGTCTTTGACAACTTGGACGAGGAAAACCCCATACACCTCAGCGTCATCAGCCTGTTGAAGCAGTCCAAGACCCTCGTCACTCACTTCAGAAGAGCAGGGTAAGATACATTTTACCCTGTCATGCCTCTTATGGCTGCTTAAATATTTATTTAAATAGTGAAATCAGCAATTAAATAGCTGCTGCAATTTACTGATTTATTTTTTATTGAATCATTATTTAGGAAAGTAAAATTTGTAATCCCTTCTTGTGTACTGTCTCTTTGTATTTCAGATTACAAAAGGAGCTGGACCGGTCACTGAAACAAGCAGTGGAGACGAGGTGGAATACCAGACTTGCAATGCTCCAATCTACTGTATAAGCGACGCTCTGAAGTCTGGTAAGCTACACAACATTCTCCTTCGACGAAAAGAGCTCCGCTTCGTCAACAACATAGATCCTGAACTCCTTGAAGATATCATCAAACTCCTGAAACCTTTTGATGAGGCTACCAGGCACCTCTCGGCTGAGAAGACACCTACGCTGAAGGGGTGTGTGATCGAGGATGGAGACAGTGCAACTGTGAAAGAGGTAATATAATACAGTGCTGATATTTTGTATTATTGTTTAGTTTGTGGTAAGTAGCAGGTCTGCCAGCCAGGTAGTAACAGGAGCTTGGTCCCATCTAATAACCGGGCTTAACCTATTAAAACCAGGAAAGCATCGGGTTCTCAAATGGCTCACACTGAGCTTTGTGCCTTGCTCAGTGTGCTGCAAGCTTCTACATGGCTATTTTTAATACAAAATCAATCTCTTCTGGTGCTCCCCTTGTACAAAACCTTTTCAGAAGGGGTCCATGGCCAAATACATACATTATTGGGGACCTCCTTGTCACAAAAGTTTGAGAACGACTGATTTAAAAGTAATTTGTGGAATAGGCCACAGATCTTAATTAATTAATCTGTGATTAATTTGGTTAAGAAAATAATATTTTTGAGTCTAATGTTCAGTATAAATCTTAAACTGTACAATGTCTACCTGAGAACATCTATACCCTGCTGCAATAATGATGTTGCATATCATGTTGATTTCACTCCTCCACCCCCTAGCTGAAAGAAAAGTTAGCCCATGCAGTGGAGTTGAAATTCAAAATCCACCTGTACCATAAGGTACAGCTCTCTCTCCGAGCCTGAGGAGTGTCCTGAGAAAAACTCTCAACGCTCACGATTATGTGGAGGTCATCGACACCCTGGCAGAACTCACGAAAACGACAGGGCAAGAAGAGAGTGAGAGTCCGTGAGGAGGAGGAGGAGGAGGAGGTGGAGGGTGAATAGTAGCGACAGCAGAGCAGCACTCACTGAACATTCTTAACATAATTACGAAATGTTTTCCCTTCTCTCTCTCACTTACAGCAAATGGCATTGTTCTATAACAATCTATCTTTGTTGCAGGTGCACCACCAGAGGCAGGGACCTCTCATGAGGTGCACAACTTCTTTGCTAGTTGTGTTGAAGACGAGGAGAGGGAGGACAGTGGTGGTGAGATGGAGTCATCAGGCCGCCAGTTGGTGCTGCAGTACCTGAGCAGCAACCCCAAGATCCGTGGTCAGTCTCTACTTGAAGTCTGGCAGGAGATGTCAGGTGGGCTAGTGGCAGTTGCCAAGAAGCTGCTGGCAATCCCAGCAACAAGTACTCCCTCAGAGCGCTCTTTCAGTGTTGCGGGTAGACTGATAGAGGAGAGGCGTACCAACCTTGACCCAGAAAATGTTGATAAACTCTTGTTCCTACATAGCAACATTTAAAGTTCGTATGCCTCCTTCGAGGAGAGTTATCCCAGTTAGCCCCAAGTTTCCGGACAGTGTTTTCTTGCAAAGGCAAGGGGGAAATATTGAAATATGCTGAAGAGCATTGTATTTGTGTTTATTTATAGTGTTATATATAGTTTTGTTCTGCTGTTGTCATCCCATATTCCCTCAACAATATGCACTTCATGTTTGTTTACCAAACTCAGGTATGTAAAACTGTGAATGTTTAAGGTAATGCCTTTATATGCCCTAAGCCCAAGTTTCTCAACAGTGTTTTCTTGAAAATATTCAAGCCTAAAGAGTAGACATTACAGTTTTGTTTATTTGTACAATGACTTTAAACCTATGCACTTTTATTTGTTTACAGTACACAACTGAGGGGTACTATGCACTTTATTTGCAAGTTCATTGTGGTCCAAGACCTTTAATTGCATAGTGCAGTTTATGGAGGGTATGTGCCTGCATAATGCATATGTGCATTGTGCATACACTTGTTGTTTAATCAATCAGATGGGACTTTTCTGTTTAGTAGTAGTTTTTTGCCACTCAGTACGGTCACTGTTCCCGCATAACTTCAGGTATGATGATGAAGTCACATGCATTGTCCAATAATGGTTACAATTTAAAATAAGTTGATAAAAAATTGCACCTTGAAATGTTTTGTTTTTTAAAGGAAACAATTTCAATGTACTTTTTTCACTAATTAGTCTTGAAAAATGGGGGTCATCATATTATTGGAGTGGTCTATAATCGGCACAATGCGGTATAAAAAAAAAAAAAAAAAAAAAAAAACAGGAGCGGGATGGGAGTGGGAGTCATCTCGAGTGGGAGCGGGATGGGATCAGGAGTCATTCTACAGGAGTGGGACAGGACAGGATTTTTTTTTTTTTACCCTGGTCCAGGATTGGGAAAGGACAGGATTTTTTCTGTGGGAGTGGGACAGGACAGGAGTGGAAATCCACTCCCGTGTCAGTCTCTAATGTCGACCCCGCCCGTTCACCTCCGCCCCAATTAACCCCCTTCTGGTGCTGCAGCCATCTTGGATCCTGAACACAATATAAACAATGGGAGAGGGTGCATGGGGCCGAGAAACTCCCTTGTTCTTTCCACTCGGGTAACAGCAGCGGCGCATGCTTAGCCCTGCAGCATGCCCGGCTCCGGCTGCACATGCATGCAGTCTGCCAGTCTTTTATATATATATATATATATATATATATATATATATATATATACGCTGCTGCTGCTGCTGCATTTTTGGTTTCATGGCTCCTGTTTCAACACCTCATAAATATGGAGGAGCAGTTGGTGGAATTGGCCCGCGGTGAAATAAAAAATAAAATAAAAAACGCTGGCGTGACTTACAGGAGGGAGCAGCTATAAATGCAGGGAAGAGAGTGTTCTATGTGTGTGTGTGTGTGTGTGATAGAATGACGTGCTATAGAGCAGTGGTTCCCAAACTTTTTCATGTCAAGGACACCCAAATTGACACTATAATTAGCCCACGGACCCCCATTTGAAAATAAAATGCCAGGGACCCCCATAAGAGAAGATTTTTACGGCTCTAGCAATGATTCTCAACCCGTTTAATTTCAAGGACCCCCCCAGTTTGACATGCATTAGTCCACAGACCCCATCTGATTTTATATTGTAACATCAATGTTGATCTAACTCCGAGGCCTCATTCACACGGATCAAACACAATCAAACAAATGTTTGGTCATTATTTTTGTTTTTGTATAGGCCACCCCCACAATGCTTTTCCAATGGGAGTCACATGGTTTGACCAAACGTTTGTGTTTGGTTGCTGATTGCTGGTGGCGTTCTGGTGGTGTTCAAACGAAAATGTTTGGTCAAACCGTGTGACCGTGTGAATGAGGCCTGAGGCTTCGTACACACATAAAGAACACATGTTCTGTGCTCTGCCCGTGTTTCATGGCCGCCTCAATGCTTTTCCAATGGAAGTCACGTGGTTTGACCAAACACTTGTGTTTGATTGGGGGGAGGGGGGTAATCAAACAAGTGTAATCAAACATAAGTGTACGAAGCCTGAGAGTGTACAAATGGAACCAGATGGACCCGTTTGGGCCCCTTTGGTTCCAAACTTTAATTTAGCTGGGGACCCCCTGGAACTCCCTCAAGGACCCATGGGGGTCCTCGGACCCCACTTTTGGAACCACTGGTATAGAGCAGTGGTTTTCAACCCTTATTTTGTCAGGGTCCATTATTTATTTATTTGGCATCTGAGCCACGGACCACCATTTGATGACATTTAGGTCACATTCTCACCAGAGAGCTTTGCTGCGATTAAAACGAATCCTGCTGCGCATTTTCAGAAAGTGCGCTTCGTTTGGCAGGTGTGAAGGCTCATTCGAATCCTAATGCGCAGCAAAGAACCGCATTTTACTCCGCCCAAAAACGGGGGTTTCGCTTCGCTTCCAATCGCACTTGACTACGATTCGGTGCAGGTGTGAATGCAATCCGTAGTAAATAAAGGAAATGAAGCAAACAATGTGGCGGGTGAGGAGCTGAACACAGTTGGAGACGGAGAAGGCATATTTTACGCAGCGCAAAGATGTCCCGTTACTGTGGATAGACGTGGTCGAATGAGGAGACTGAAGCCCTGATCGAAATGAGGACGTGTACATTAATCAATTGCTTAAGAAAACACATAAAAACACTGCAGTGTAGCCTATTATAGCCTACAGAATATTCTGTCTGTCTGTCTGTCTGTCTGTCTGTCTGTGCGTGCCGTAAACATGGAGTGCTGTCACTGTGTGGGGACTGGGGAGATATATCAGTGCGCTCATGCAGCGCTGTGCCTCCATGCCCAAAAGCACAGTGTGTGGCGGCTGCGTGCGTAGAGAGAGAAAGAGAGAGAGGGGGGTCCCAGACGGCACGACACATGCACGTTATGAGTGTAATTTTATCACCATAGATTTCACTGTGTAGGCTAGTTTATGAATGGAACACATTGATCAAGGTCCCCCCTGCTGCGTTTCCAATTGCTGCGAATGACAGTGTGAAGGCAAACCGCAGCCAATTAAATATGCAAGAATCCCAATTTCCCCGTCCATACGCATTCGAGTCTACCGAAGTATTAGGTGAGAATGTGACCTTAGCCTCTCAGACCCAAAACTATAAATAATATTTTGTTGCCTTTGGATATGATAAGACTTTGTCCACAATTCCATGTTGGTACCATTAGGGACAGATAACAGGCAAACGTTGATCAAAATAACAATTCTTCTACATTATACCGCAGGTAGTTTTGTGGTAGCAATCTGATTGGTTGAAATAGCTCTCTACCCATGCTTCAAATGAGCATCAACGCACACCTAATCAAAACTTAAAAAAACAGCTGTGCTGGGCAGTCCCCGCAGGCAGTAGCTACTAGCTAAGCTAAGTGTTTACGAGGGACATTTTTGGTCGTAGTGGCTACATCTGTCATTAAATAAATACGATGTATTCATGGGTAATGTGGCATAATCGCAATATTACACTTGAGGATGTGCGTTAATGCACGTCTGCACTGCTTAAGGAATGCGGATCGACTTGTTCCTGCAGCAACGCAGGCGTGCCATTAATGACGGTAACGCACACCCTCTCGTGCTACATTATCTAATGGGTAGACTTCTTGTAAATTAAGTATTGCAAATGTTTAACAATAACTTGAGTGTAAATGAAAGTGTAATTTCATGAAGAAATACAATTAAAATCTACGAAATTCCATGTATTAGAAAACCTAATGTTAATTAATGATTGTGAGCTTGTAGATCTGCTCTTTTCACTAGTTTGGTCTTGCCGTAAACATTTGGGAACCGTTGCACTAGAGTATTTCATTTCAATACTTAATACTTTAGTTTTAATTCATTTTTTGTAATACTTTGTACTTTTATATACATTTCAGAATTAAAATGTTACTTTTTCACTCTTCTACATTTATTTGATAGATGTAGTTACTATATATAGCTATACTTTGCAGATTTAAATTATTGTTGCAGATTGACATTATCGTTACAAAATTTGCATTATAAACTTTGGCCTAAATACACTGTGTGTGTGCATGCCTCAGGAGAGGAACTGAAACACAGACAGGAAATCAGGGCACCGCAAATAGTTTTATTTGTCTGCTGTGGACATACAGTACATGTGTTTTAAACATTACGCATCCATGTTGCAGATGGAGCCGGAAGCTCCTTTACAGCATTTTGAAGAGTTAGAAGTGTTTAAATCCTGGGGCACGGTGGCACAGTTGGTAGTGCTGTCGCCTCACAGCTAGAAGGTCCTGGGTTTGATTCCCGCTCGGGACGCTGGCGGCGTGTTTCCTCCTCCGCGTCATCAGTGCCCATACCCGAAGGCGGGGTTGGCGAAAGGGCCTTTCTGTGTGGAGTTTGCATGTTCTCCCCGTGTCCCCTACGGTAGGTACCCTCACAAAAAGCATGCAGTAATCCTGGTCACTAAACTGCCTCCCCCTGGCCAGCCGGGGCGCCTGATGGAGGGGAAAGGAACTGGTTGGAATAACGTGTTCCTTCCACGCGCTACGTCCAACCAGGGAAACTCCCCCCTGTCAGGTGTAAAGGAGCAACTTGGACACTCAGGCATGAAGGAAGCATGAGTTCAAGTCCGTTGCTCTCCCCTTGTCCCCCATATATGGGGACTAGGTTGGTGGAGGGTGTGTAGAGCCCAGGATCACATTAGATGATCGACACAGGGGTGAGAAATGGGTTACAAAATCGTGGGATAAAATATATATATATAAAATAAAATAAAAGTGTTTAATTCACTTGGGAAACTTATTTTGTTTTAGTGTTGGATTATTTCTTGTAACACTTCCGTACCAGCTAGATAACGACACATCCAAAATATGAAAGGCGAGGCCGCGTTACGCAGAATTTCTGCTCCGTCGTACGACAATATCGTGTCCCAAAAACAAGTGACTGTCGAGCTCACAGAGAGAGAGAGAGAGAGAGAGGAGAGCTAGCCTAGGAGGATATGGGACTCAGTGGGCACAGTGTGAGTTCAGAGAGAGAGAGAAAGGATGTTGTTGTACGACCGACAGCTGGCTTGATAAGCTTCTCCGCTGTCATTGTTGTGAGGGACTGTGAGACTAGCCAGGTGTGACAGGAGAGAGAGAGAGAGATAGACGCAGGCTGGCAGGCAGGCAGGCAGGCAGGCAGACGCATTACGTTGACTGGACATCCTCCTCTCTAGACAACAACGTTCGTATGGCGACCAAGCGGAGGAGAAGGAAATACAAACAATGGCTTTCCCTGATGAGGTCTACACTACAGTATCCGTAGTCGGGGACCTTCTACATGCTCCATGCTACAGCGCTAACCGCTAACTAAATGTGCTCAATCAATTGGCGGCCAGAGGAGAGGAGGACACTGAGAAGCTCTCCTCTCCTCTGGTCTGACACTGCAGCCTGAAGGCAATACTGCACTATAGAAGTCCGGAATTCAACATTTCTTTTTTTTTTCTTAATATTTTTTATCCCACGATTTTGTAACCCGGTGTCAATCATCTAATGTGATCCTGGGCTCTACACACCCTCCGCCAACCTGGGGAGAGCAACGGACTTAACTCATGCTTCCTTCATGCTTGAGTGTCCAAGTTGCTCCTTTACACCTGACAGGGGGGAGTTTCCCTGGTTGGACGTAGTGCATGGAAGGAGCACGTTATTCCAACCAGTTCCTTTCCCCTCCATCAGGCACCCCGGCTGGCCAGGGGGAGGCAGTTTAGTGACCAGGATTACTGCATGCTTTTGTGAGGGTACCTACCCTAGGGGACACGGGGAGAACATGCAAACTCCACACAGAAAGGCCCTTTCGCCAACCCCGCCTTCGGGTATGGGCACTGATGACGCGGAGGAGGAAACACGCCGCCAGCACCCACAGCGCCCCGAGCGGGAATCGAACCCAGGACCTTCTAGCTGTGAGGCGACAGCACTACCAACTGTGCCACCGTGCCCCCCCGGAATTCAACATTTCAACACAAAAAAGCAGAATGTCCCATATCGGGAATATCGGTTATATCAGCCATATAACAGCAATTAATTATATCAGATAACAATATCGGCCCAAATGTCTCGTCGGCACATCCCTAGCTATTTCCAAATGGCCTACATGTGGCTGAAGTGGTTAATGTATGTTTTGTAGTTTTTAATACTAATAAAGTAACTACAACTATAGTAACTAAAGTTTTCATAATATTTTGACCCGATGTAGTGGAGTAGAAGAAAAAATGTATTTGCAAATCGGAAATACAGTACTTCTGGACGGGAACCCCTTTTGGTGTTTTAAGCATTATACTTTTGGCTATTGAAATATAGCAGATCTACAAGCTCGTAGCCCCGTGAAAATGTGACGCAAATCTTTGAATAAATATTATTTCCCAGTGAAGGCTTTTAACTCCTTTTTAACCCTGGAACAACATATTTTGAGATTGGGGTCCGGCGGCCAATTACATTATAATTATGGGGGTCCTTGACATGAAATAGTTTGAGAACCAGTGACGCATAGAAACATGGGGTTTTTACCAGAAAACTGTCATTTGTAGAATCTGGTCTCAGGTCTGAATGGGTAAAGTAAGTGTACTTAGTTACTTTCCCGCACAGTGGGTCTTCCCATCAGGCCCTTGGCGGGATGCCAGAGGTCACAGGGAGGTCGCGTGGCGGTCCTTATCTCTGTTTGGAAGTATTAGTCCATATGTTGCACGAAATAATAAATAGTAAATCATTGTAGAGAATACATGTGTAACGTGTCATGTTTTTGGAAGGGTGGGAAACCACTGCTTTATATCGGGCGCACACACATACTGTACATAAAACACAGTCACACACGCAGTCACACCACATACACACACACACACACACACAAACACGCAATCACACACGTACACACACACACACACACACACACACACAAGCCTTTGCGCTGCGGAAGGTAAGGGGTTGGGGGGGGGTGATTGGGGGGCAGGAAGTGGGATAGATTGGCGATGTCGTTCACACGCCGACATGCACACACTGACCTATTTAATGTCAGGACGACCATAGGCCAGTTAACCTCCATTTAACTCTGAGTGTAAAAATGGTTCCATTTGTGCTCTCTCAGTGTTTGAGTGCGTGCGTGCGTGCGTGCGTGTGCATACTGTACGTACGTGCGCGTGCATACGTACGTGCGCGTGCATACGTACGTGCGCGACCACAACAGCCCCAATGGCTCGTATACACACCGCCCAATATTTCCTCCTATTTAAGCAGGCGCCATTTTTGGCCGACAAGACAAGACCCCCGATCCGACGCAGGACCGGGCTTTGATCGGCAAAGTCTTTGCTCGCTGTGTGTGAAAGGCTCTGCGAGACGATATAGAGCGCTCGCCGACGCCTCCCCCGAACGTTTCTGAATAATTATGTGGCAGGTTTGGATATTTGGCTCTCTCGCCGACTGGACATCGTACACTGTACGATTTTCGGGACGCGACCGCGACCCGGTTCATACTGTACGACGTTACAGTATGGACTGGGTCGCGGCCGCGTCCCGAGAAGGCCATATTACAGCCATTGAGAGCACAGGACAGCTGTCTGTCTGTCTGTCTGTCTGTCGACTGCATCGATAGATGATCATGATAATATATATAGCCTAACCTTTATTCCTTGGGTAAATCCCTGTGACGTACAGGTAGCTATTAGCGCAATGTTGCTGTTAAATATAGTCTATAAAAACCAACGCATTGCACTTGAATATACCGCAATGTTGATAAAACCGCATCGGAATCAACAGTGCATGAGCAAACTCTTGAACCTTGTGCTCTGTGTGTGCGTGTGTGTGTATGTGTGTGTGTGCGCGTGCACGTGCACTGTGCGTGCGTGGGTGCGTGCATAATACAGACAACATTGTGCAAGACTTTTTGTTTTAGGCACTTCAGATGTTACAGGAAGAAATAAATTAAACAAAGCATTTGTCTTAAGACAGTTCTGTTCTCAGCATCGCTGTGTCATAGGAAATATTTGTTGTCCACGGCAAGATTACACGGAGCAATTTTTTTTTAAAGTGATTCCAGACATTAATGAGTGCGTGGGCATGTTGTTTCTATATGAAATATTTCTCCATATTTCATATTTATTATGTTGTGACTTTATGTGTGATGTTGTATACATCAGCTGTATTCAGACAGGGCAATACAAAAAAGTACAGCAAAGACATAGTTTGATCTGATTAATTGAAAATGGAGGGCCACAATGGAAACAAGCGTTAATAGTGCTTTTTCTGGGTATATCTCGATCCTCTTAGCAGACCTTATCGTATAAGCAAGAGAGCATGAGAAGACTCAAGGTGACGTACAGCGATAGTATACGGGGCGGCTGTGGCTCAGGAGGTACAGTAGAGCAGGTCGTCCAATGATCCATGGGTCGGCGGTTCGAATCCCGGCTCCTCCTGTCTACATGTCCTAGTGTCCTTTGGGCAAGACACTGAACCTCAAATTGCTCCCGATGTGCTGGTTGCTTGCATGGCTTCTGCTGCAATCGGTGTATGAATGTGTGTGTGAATGGGTCAATGTAATGCACTATGTAAAGCGCCTTGGATAAAGGTGCTTTACATAGTGCATATCGACATGCAAATATGAAATAAATGCTTAAACGTGTAATGTAGTAGTGTAATGTATAGCTAGGTGTAGTGTTAGAGTCCACATAAGTGAACCTTTCAAGCCTGTTTTCTGCAAGACATTACTCTATAAGTCATATCTCCGAAACGGGTGGGTCAAACTGAACAACCAATATGTCAATTTGAAGCTACGATTCTCTGCTTTCATATATATGACATGAAAAAAACGGGAAATTCTTAAAAGAATGGCAGTCCCTTAGTCAAATTTGGTCACATATTATGTTTGTAAGTATTGGAGCTCCAACATGCTCTGCAGTTTCAAGAAACTTGATGTATAAATGTATGTGCAGAGCAACCGAGTGAGAACATGCCATCATTACTGCTGTATGCAGTTCGTATAGATTCTCTCCAGAAGCACCGGCGGACCTGTCTGCATGTTACACATTACAAAACCTGCATTTATACTGTTTTGTATTTATTTTATTCTTCTGTGATATGGATCTCCCTGGGTCTGAAATAAAGCATTGATTGATTGATTGATTGATTTTATTGTATTGAACAGTGCTTTCCTCAAAACATTTTCGATCAATAAATTGCCAAAGTTTAAATCAGTTGCCTATGTCCTGATTTCCTAGAATTCATTGACCTTAAAGGCACACTGTTCAACCACTCCTACAACCAGCAATGTCCGTGTACACCTATGTATCAGTGGTCAATGGTCATGGGCACGAGTATGTGACTTATTAATACCAGTAGGGGGCGCCAGAAACAGAGAGAGGGGTAGTGCTGTGCCTGCTAATGAGAGAGAGAGAGAGAGAGAGAGAGAGAGAGAGAGAGAGAGAGAGAGAGAGAGAGAGAGAGAGAGAGAGTACAACAATGTGCAAACACAGCAGCAAGATTTGTGAGCTGCTGTGATAGGAGAAGGATATAAAATGGAACACAACCACCCTAAAGACTAATCATTGTGTATATTCCTGCACTATACTCTACCTGCATCGAGTGATCTTGGTACATAGAAGTTGATCTATTGAAGATCCTGACCTTCAAAGTACATAATTTTTGTTTTGATTGTATTGCTGTATTGTTGTATTGTTCTTTCTGCTTTGGCAATGTAAACGTATGTTTTCTCATGCCAATAAAGCCCTTTGAATTGAATTGAGAGAGAGAGAGGGGGGGGATTGCACCACTCAGTTGTGATTTTTCATTTGTGTCCGGGTAGCTCAGTCGGTAGAGCTCTCGCCTTTTGACCATACGATGAGTTGCGCGGCTTGGCCTCCTTCTCATATCTGCCTCCTTCCAATAAAAGCGACAAAATAAAGACAACTAAAATAAAAACCCTGGTTAGTATTATTAGAGGATTTACGGTGGGTAGGAAGGTGCCAGACAAGTGAGATCTTTATAAGCAAGTAAAATAAATGTTAAATCAATCTTGGAACTATGACTGCATGGTGTCCTTCTGTTGGCATTGTTTCTTGATTGTCAATGTAGCCTACTGTGTGATCTGTTTGTTTGTATATGTTTTCTGTATCCTGGCACAAAACAAAATTCCAAAAGGACAAATAAAGTATCTATCTATCTATCTATCTATCTATCTATCTATCTATCTATCTATCTATCTATCTATCTATCTATCTATCTATCTATCTATCTATCTATCTATCTATCTGTATACCTAGTATCTATCTATCTATCTATCTATCTATCTATCTATCTATCTATCTATCTATCTATCTATCTATCTATCTATCTATCTATGTTTAAAAAAAAACAATCGGGAGCCAATGCAGTGAAGCTAGGGAGTTATATGTTCTCTCATGTTAGTTTTAGTCAAAACTCTGGCTGACACATTTTGAGCAAGTTGTAATCTGTCAGTTGTTATTCTCTGGTAGGCCAGATAAAAAGCATGTATAATCACAGTAATCAAGGCGAGAGAAAACAAAGGCATGGATCAGCGGTTTTTTTCTATTTTTTTTTGCATGCGACAGATGGGCTCTAATTCGCTAAACTTTTAATTACGCTAAACAACAAACCTGAGCCATCCATTCATTCCCTCATCCCGTTTCGTGTGGATACACAAAGCCAAGCTACTCACCTATGCATGACGCACAACACACAACACAATTAATGGCAGCAGGTGCTGCCGTATTATTAACCCATTTAGCACGAGAACGCTTTTAACCACCTTTAACCGGGTGCATGCTTTACTTTCCGACATACCATTGGTCCAAACGACAACCTACCTCAAACCCTAACCTAACAATAACCACAATTGTTCACCAACCTTAATCCGGTCGTTTTAACGCATCCCTCACAAAACCTTAATCCGGTCGTTTTAACGCACCCCTCACCAACCTTAATCCGGTCGTTTTAACACACCCCTCACCAACATTAATCCGGTCGTTTTAACGCACACCTCACCAACCTTAATCCGGTCGTTTTAACACACCCCTCACCAACCTTAATCCGGTCGTTTTAACGCATCCCTCACCAACCTTAATCTGGTCGGACCAATGCTATGTCGAACCAAAGTCTGCCTCCCCCTTTAACCATTATTTTATTAAACTTCCGCTGTGCACTCGCAAGATTGTAGATATGCATTTTTAATCTCGAAAATGTAGCGCAAATCTTTATATTCTTTCACAGTGAACATCTGTTATCTCATACCCTTGCTTCTGGCGGGAGGTCCCTGGAACCGGCCGGCCAAGTTCTGATAATTCTGTGGGTCCTTGACATGAAAAAGGTTGGAGCACCACTGACATAGAAACATGGGTTTTTCAGAAAACCCATGAATTAAATAAAGCTGTAGGCCTACCCTGTCTGTTTCCCTCTCACCTCGCTTGCCTTGCTGTCATGTCCACACACGCACGCACCTCAAGGCTACATGACACATCACATCGCCATGAATGGAATACGTTTGTAGGATGGCCTATATTAATTTCACCCATTCGTGGATTTCGTGCGCAGTGCACTGCAAAGGCGATCAGTGAGACTGCGCACTGCTGTGATAAGTCCTGTGGGTGAGTGATGCCTGCATGAGAGATAAGCTACCATGTCATCAAGGCAGTCATAATCAACGTTTATGGAGTGATTTGATCATTGATGAACGAATCATAAACATATGGATGAAGGCTTGCATGTGTGCTGGTAGGTATGTGTTGGTGACGCATGCCGCGTCCCGTCCTCCCGACACCCGAAAATGATCTTGATTTTATCTGAACTGTCAAAGCACTTATTTAAATGGTGAATGATTAAGCCCATTACGTCTATAGCCTGCTACAATTGCAAATAGGCAAGCTGTATGCTTGTCATTGTCACAATAAAGGCGTGCAGTCCATTTATGCCTTTTTTTTTTTATATCACAGTGATTATATATAGGCATCTGATGTCATGCTCATGCCGCATGCACTCGCATAACAAGGCCAGTAAAGCACTGTTTGATTAAGCACAAACTAATACATTGTAAACATGTTATATTGTTTTTAATTGCGCAATTTTAATTACTTGTAAAGTTAGAAATCTCTGTATATGTATACAGTTTTATATTAACATTTTAGGAGTGTAAACATATTATGTTTATATGCATGTGACAGCGTGTCAGCAGTTCAGACAATGCTGCTCCGCTTGTATACGACAGAAAAACAGCCGAGGACAAAGCGTACGACAGCTCCCGGCCAGACGTGATTTTTGTCCTGGCACACGTTCAATTTCAAGCTTATGCGGAAATGGTAAATGCCGACAATTGCGGTCATTTCGCCGTGCACCCATATTTTGGCGTACGCACGGTTGATAAATGTGTTCTGTCCGTGTTTGATGGCTGCCCCAATGCTCGCATAATATTGTCACCAAACAATTTTTGTTTGATGGCTGTGTTCTGCCCCTCAAACAAAAACATTGTGGTCAAACCATGTGACTCCCACTGGAATTGCATTGAGGCAGCCATCGAACACAGACAGGACACAGAACATGCGTTCTGTACATGTTATATGGGGCCTATGTGTGTATGGCGACTCATGCAAGGCCATCAGGCTGGTGTCCCACACGTGCACGCACACGCACACACGTGCACGCGCACATGCACACGCACACACACACACGCACGCACACACAATCACTTTAATACAGTTGGAAAGCCCGTTTATTTCCCTTGCCACCCCGGTAATAAGGAACATGCATTTGTGGGATGTGGGTTGAGCCCATGATAAAACGTGTCAGATCCTCAGGGTCTGACCCAGAACACACGCACACGCACGCACACGCACACACAGACACAGACGCACGCATACACAGACAAAAAGACGAAACAAAATCATGTGGGGAGACGGCATGGGGACCCCTCTCTGGGGACAAGCCTCCATAAAAGAAACAGAGGGACTCGGGAAATGAAGCCCTGTCCCTGCGATAAGATCATAGGAGCGGGCCCATAATGGCCTGGAGGTCTGTTAAGAGTGGAATCCTATGGGGAGACTTTATATATGCTGTAGTCAGGCCGAAAAACCTCGTACCGACATAACGTGTTAACCCATTTTGACCTGAGGTCAATTCTGCAAAATGTCTTCTAATCTAAATCATGAAAGTTGCCCCCCCCCCCCCCCTACAAAGTATAACTACTGTAGTTACTAAAGTTTTCAAATAATTGCAGTGGAAGAAATTGGAAATGCTCAGGTAAAGTAGAAATACCTCGAAATTGTACTTAAGTATGTCACTTAAATAAATGTATCCTACTCACGTCATTTACACCAGTGGTTCCCACATCGGGGTCCAGGGACCCCCAGGGGTCCCTGAGAGAGAGTTCTAGAGGCTACATTAGGTTCATTATTATTCACCTATTTAACGACATGCATTGAGATAGAGGAATTATTTATTTGATTTATTTGACGACGTATAGAGGTTCCATAAGAGTAGATGAATTATTCATCACGAGCCTGGTGGTAATGAAAGGAGACGGATGCCTTTAGCAGGAAGCTACAAACATTTTCAGAGATCAAAGTGTTCTCTCTCTCTCTCTCTCTAGCCTGGTTATAATGAATGACACTTGAAGGCGGTGACCGGTTTGAATGATCAAAGACGCTTAACCCATTCTGACCTGAGATCAGATTCATACGAGGTTTCCCACTGGACACACACTGGTCTGATTAACCCATTCAGACCTGAGATCAGATTCATACGAGGTTTCCCACTGGACACACACTGGTCTGATTAACACACAACACAGCGTGGTCGATGCGTGGCGATGATTGTCAGCGCAGACCGGGACTTCACACTCTTCCTCAAACATTTTCACTTTGTTGTAAAGAAAATCACACCCGTGTGAACTGAGTGGTGCAACTCACCTCTCCCCCCCCCCCCCCCCCCCCTCCTCTCTCTCTCTCTCTCTCTCTCAGCAGGCAGCACTATCTCTCTCTCTGTTTCTGAGACAGCGCCCCTACTGGTACTAATAGTCATACTCGTGCTCATACATAGGCGGACACGGACATTGACTGTTCCTTAAATAATAACCAAATAATAAATATATAAAGTAATTCATGAATATTATGAACTATATGTGGGAACAAGTATCTTGCGGGAACATTCGTCTGGATTAACTCACCCACTAACTGACTGGCTGGCTGGCAGGCAGGCAGGCAGTTCACAGGACACAGGGCGGGCAGGCAGGCAGGCACATCTATGTATATGGAGTCAAAGCCCTTTTGGTGTTAGCGTCATGTTATGCTTTGGATATTGAAAAATAGCAGATCTACAAGCTCAGGCGCGCTACGAGCTTGCAGGTCTGCTATTTTTGAAAAATCGAAGAACGACTGACATAGAAACATAGCTTTTTCAGAAAACTGTCAGAATGTATGAAGACATTTTTAGAATCTGATCTCATGTCAAAATGGGTTAAATGAAACACATTGTGATGACTGTGAGGACGATGGGAAGATGGATATGTCACCGCTTCTTGTACTATAGCACCTAAATAAAATATTATAACATTGTTGTTGGTTGTTGGCTTGTTGGTTGGGAAGCAGTGGTTCCCAACCAACAGGAACCACCATTTTCAAGGACCCCCAGTTTGACATGCATTAGTCTACGGAGCACCATGTAATGGCATTTCTATCTCTGAGACATCCATATAAAAATCAATTTTACTCTGAGAGTGTACAAATGGACCAGCTAGGATCCATTTGGTTCCAGTTGTACACTCTCAGAGTTACAGACCCGCCAGCGTCCATTTGTACACTCTCAGAGTTACAGACCCATTTGGTTCCAGTTGTACACTCTCAGAGTTACAGACCCGCCAGCGTCCATTTGTACACTCTCAGAGTTACAGACCCATATGGTTCCTAACTATCATTTAGCTGGGGACCCCCTGGAACTCCCTCAAGGACCCCTGGGGGTCCCCGGACCCCACTTTGAGAACCACGTTGTACTAAAATATTTTAACATTCACTGCTTTGTGTGTTAATGTGTTAAGCTATTGAGGGCATATGGAAGTTGCTCTGATCATTTATTGGTAAACAATACGAGTGAATACGTGCACATTAACGTGTGTATTATCTCACGCTAACTGATTGTGTTTGTGTGTGTGTGTGTGTGTGTGTGTGCGTATGTGTGTGTGTGTGTGTGTGTGTGTGTGTGCGTATGTGTGTGTGTGTGTGTGTGTGCGTGTGTGTGCATGTGTGTGTGTGCATGTGTGCGTGTGCATTGTGTCTGAGCCAAAACAAGCAGCCCAGTGTGGATTCCATAAGTCTGCCAGTGTCCATACATCCTGACACGTGCACGGACGCACGCACGCACGCACGCACGCATGCAAACACACACACACACACACACACACACACACACACACACACACACACACACACACACACACACACACACTGTGTGGATGCTATACGTGTGTCAGTGTCAACACATCCTGACTGTCAGCTGTACGGAACCGGATGTTGGCAACGAGCCAACATGATAATCAACTAACACCTCCTCCTGAATGGAAAACACACACACACACACACACACACACACACACACACACACACACACACACACACACACACACACGCATAAACACAACCTGTTTAATTAACTCACTTCCACTCTGGTTTGTGGTTCCTATTCCTCTGTACAAACATACAAGATAAGGAAGTCATTGACAATCATCATCCTTTAACATTGTACTCCCCCACACACATGTCCCTGTGCCTTTGTTCATACATACACACCATGAGGCAGGCAGGCACACCTCCTGGTGCACACCATGAGGCAGGCAGGCACACCTCCTGGTGGAGATTTGTACCCTTCTAAGCGTTTCTAGTGAGTCTTGTGTGTGTGTGTGTGTGTGTGTGTGTGTGTGTGTGTGTGTGTGTGTGTGTGTGTGTGTGTGTGTGTGTGTGTGTGTGTGTGTGTGTGTGTGTGTGTGTGTCTGTCTGTGTCTGTGCATGCGTTGTGCGTGTGCGTTTGTGTGCCACGTGAGTGAGAGAAGATTTGCCAACATTTATATAACGATTTGCAGCTAAAGGGTCCAGCAAGCCCAAACGACTTCAAACATTGGTCTTGATATTTATGGAATACACAACAACAGGGGACACTGGGGGGACACTGGGGGGACACTGGGGAGACACAGGTGTTACTGGGGAGACACTGGAGAAATACTGGAGGGAGGGACACTGGAGGGACACTGGGGGGACACTGGGGGGACACTGGGGAGACACTGGGCGGACACTAGGGGGACACTGGGGAGAGACTGAGGGGACACTGGGGAGACACAGGTGTTACTGGGGAGACACTGGAGCGATACTGGAGGGAGGGATACTGGAGAGACACTGGGGAGACACTGGGGGGGACACTGGGGGACACTGGGGAGACACTGGAGGGATACTGGAGGGACACTGGGGAGACACTGGGGAGACACTGGGGGTCACTGGGCAATCACTGGGGAGACACTGGGGGTCGCTGGGGGGACACAGGGGAGACACTGGGGGATTACTGGGGAGACACTGGGGGGACACTGGGGAGACACTGGGTAGTGGCTTATCCAAGGTGCTTTACATAGATTGTGCATTACATTCACCCATTCACACACACATTCATACATCGATGGCGGAGGAAAACCATGCAAGGCACCAACCAGCACATCGGGAGCAATTGGGGGTTCAGAGGACACTTTGACACTAATATAACTCTGGGGGAGCCCACAGGGTTCCAACTGGGAACGTTGCGGTTCACCATCGGGCCACTTCCGCCCCGCTCAAACTGTCTGCCCCCCAGCGACTATACCAAACTGAGGGTCCCTGACATGAATAAAGGTTGGGAATCAATGCTACAGAAACGGTACATAATGTAGTTTTATAAAATTTATAAAAAAATCACTGCTAGAGAAACGGTACATAATATGGGGTGTGTAGTTTCATAATGATAATGATGTAGACTAGCGTGATTATGACTGAACATGCCCTCCATGATGGCTGTGTGTGTGTGTGTGTGTGTGTGTGTGTGTGTGTGTGTGTGTGTGTGTGTGCGTGTGTGTGCGTGAGAGAGTATTGCCTGGAGGCAACACAAACTTTTAATTAGCTTGAGCTATTTCTGGAGTCTAATTCACACACTCACAGGTAGGTCGACAGAAACGTCACACATGTATGAGCACACACACACACACACACACACACACACACACACACACACACACAGCTTATCAAAGACCCCCGGTTTCACATGCAGTGAAACCATGTTTCATGTTTAATCTTTGAGAAGACCCTTCTCAGATCATTCATTTTCAATGGAAGATGGAATGGAAGAAGAATAATTTGACAATTGTGTGACTTCTTATAAATTAAGTAATGCTGATGTTTAACAAAAATTTAACTCTTGAGAGCGTGAAATGAAACCAAATGGACCCATACAGGTCCATTTGGTTTCATTGTACTCTCTCAAGAGTTACATTACAAGAGGGTGAAGGCTGGCCGGCCTCAAGTTGATGAGAGGATAGCAGCATTCTATGAGGTTGTTAAGTATAGTGAAGAAAATGATGATGAGCAGATCACCATAAATTATCTAATTGACCTCATGCAGCAGAAGCTTGCACATAGACCCCTTTTCCACCGGTTGGTTCCCAATGGGAACCGGTTCAGTTCTTTTTGGTTTTTAGTCCATGAGCCAGAGCTCCAAAATTGGTGGGCAAACTATACCCTACATTAAATTGTTTATAGGATCAATACAAGTAAATTAATACATGATAACCCTTCCACAGTAGTAGCTTTTTCATATTTTTTATTATTTTGCATTTGCTCCTACATAATGCCTCATTTGGTGAACATGAAGCATATAGTAACCACCACATGGAAAACAGGCTGCAAGAGCACCTTGGTGAAAACGTTATTTTCACAGACATCAATGGAAAACCTAATGTGGTTACCCTCAGGAAAACAGCAGGGATGGTGCTGCAAGACTATACTATAAGACACAGTACAAGAAAACAAACACAAGTGAAGAGAAGATCAAGCTTGTGCGGGCAGCTGCAAAGCTCATTAAACAAGATATCAAAGACATTGAATTATCCAATGAATCTTATCCAGCTATCGATGACAGAATCAAAAGAGGCTGGGGATACATTTCTTCCAGATACTCTTCGGATGCTCCTGGAAGAATTATTTACTGGGACCAAAACTCAAGCCAAGGTAGCGTCAATCGGACAAGCAATGATGCAGGCAACTAGACCAAGAGTCATGTTAGCGTGACCCACCTAGAACATAGTCACATTATTATCGTTGTCTCATTTATTTTATTTTGTGATTTGAAATCGTTTCGAGAGCTGTCACTTGTCAATGTATCTGTGAGAGTATTGAGTTCACCGTGGACGTTAGGGGGCAGTATAGGAGCGTTTTACCTTCTCTTCCTCATGGGTTGGTATCACCTACAGACCGGAAGCTCACCATGAGAGCAACCAGTCTGAAAACAACTAAAACGCTTCTTTCTCCTGTTTATCAGGTTAGTTTTGGTGCATCGACTCACTGAATGATACCCATGTGATTATAATAACATTAAGTACACATTCTGATGGTGGAGCCTAAGGGCCGATTCATACTCCTATTTTAGAGCCGAATAAAAGTCGGTTCGGCTCTGTAGAGCCTACAATTTGACGTCATTTGAGGTTCGGGGGGGCGGGTCCGTCCTAAAGTCGGCTCTTCGGTGCTACTGAAAATTTCTGACGAGCCAAAATCATTTCGGCACTACAGCGCCCAAACAGCGGTAAAATAGGAGTATGAATCGGCCCTAACACTGAAGTGTTTTCAGGATGTGGTTATTGTTTGTGAGTAAATCCAGGGCCGAACACACTAGTTTGGCTGTGGCAATCAATACAAATGGAGACGTCCATGTGCAATGTTTTACAAGTTTACACTCCCAAAATAGAGCTCCCGTTTTTGATTTCGTAATGTGTTTTGGTGAACTGTGTGTGTTTTGTAAGAAGTGTGACCAGCTATTTTATTGCATTTGGACATGGTGATGAATAAGTTCAACTCTCAGGATTAATAATTAAATATGTACAGTAGGTACAGTAACTCAAAGGTGTTATTGCAATAACTAAGGAAAATAAGAAGAGTATAATTACTTGAATGAGCATTATTAAAGTGCACTGAGTTAAAGGTGAATATTCCTGAGACAAACAAGACAATGAATGAGGGTCTATTATGGTACTTCATTGCATGTTTTGAAGTGATGAAGTGTAACAGGTTGGCAATGTAAAAGGATATGGGAAGAACATATTGTAGTATTGTAACGGTGATAATAACTCCAGTGGTACAGTAATGGTTTATTGTGTATTTTGATGAACAGAGTTGGAAGATAAAGTAAAATGCATTGAACTAATGATACCAGGAACCAAAATAAATAGGAAACAAAGTAAATTTGTGAAAATAAATTCTTATGAGAGCAACCAGTCTGAAAACAAATAAACGTTCTGTGTGCTTCTTTCTCCTGTTTATCAGGACAAAATTATCTGCATGCTTGTCCTGGCTACCTGGGACCTGCAACATTAGCACCACTTCAGTTTGGGTTGGGCGTGCAACTATATCATCACTTTGCATCACACTTCCTCATTGACACTCATCACCTTGGGTTTTGTTGTTCATACCAGGAGGTGCACCAGTTTGAACGAAATGCGGCCAAATCCCATGGAACCAACATTGCTGATCTATCAACAGAGTTTGTCCAACATGTGGCTGACAATGTTGACCATAACATCCGCACGCTTGGTACATGCCATGCTATGGGGATGATTGCGACCATAACCCCTGAAATTAAAACAAGCCAGAAAACCCTCAGGGCCAAAGCTACTGTCTTGGATGTGGCAATGGTTGGGAGGGTACAAGTATGGTACCATAAAGATGAAAGGCACAGTTTGACGGAACTGACCTACCAGAATCTTCATATTACACACAAAAACCCCTCGGCTGAAACACACAGGAGAGAGCCCTCCCCTCCCTGAAACACACAGGAGAGAGCCCTCCCCTCCCTGAAACACACAGGAGAGAGCCCTCCCCTCCCTGAAACACACAGGAGAGAGCCCTCCCCTCCCTGAAACACACAGGAGAGAGCCCTCCCCTCCCTGAAACACACAGGAGAGAGCCCTCCCCTCCCTGAAACACACAGGAGAGAGCCCTCCCCTCCCTGAAACACACAGGAGAGAGCCCTCCCCTCCCTGAAACACACAGGAGAGAGCCCTCCCCTCCCTGAAACACAGAGAGAGAAACAAGATGAGGTGCACCACACTGCACCGTAGGGCTGACCTCGATTAGTCGAATAGTCGACTAACATGCTTTCTGACTGTTTTTAATCAATCTCCAATGTGCATGTGGAGTGTGTCTGCCTGTGTGGCAATGTGCTACTGCCTGTGACTTGAATCGCACAGTGCGCTGGCCTGATAGACTCCAGAATCTCAATCTCACCTGCTGTGCTCAATCTGGCTAATGACAAACCTCTCAGTCGATGTTTTTTTTTTGGGGGGGTGGGGGTGCTCAGTCGACTATCAGTCGACTAACAGCAAATTTATTCATATTCATTTCGACTATACAAATCCGTAGTCGGGGACAGCTCTACTGCACCGACACGATCGGCTTGGTATGCAGCGATTCTGTTGACCTGAGTTGCATCATGGGAGTCTCCGAGCCACCATTAGGTGACAATACGGGGGTTGCCTCCCGCCCTGTTTTCAGTAAGGGAGGGGGAGAGGCATTTTTTTCGCTCTTTTTTTTTGGATCACGTGATCGGAGTGTTGTGCAATCATCGAGTGCTAGTTGGTAAAGTGCCCGGGTGTGTAGAAAGTGTGTAGAAAATCCCCTTGCCGCAATAAATGTTATGGTGCGTGTCAAAGTTGAACCCAAATGCAGGCAACACAGGCAGAGTACTTTGCAAGAGTTTAATGAAGACAACAGGCTTACATAAAGTGAAGCAGGCAGGACAAAAACCATAAATCCATAGCCAGGTCAAAAGGTAAACAAAGGAGTAAAAAAGTATCAAAGTCCAAAAAACAAGCAGAGGATCAAACCTGAGGAACACTGGGGAAAGATCTACTGAAAAGGCAGGTCAAAGAATGAGCAGAATGAGTCCAGTCTTATAGGTGGAGGCTGATAGGGGAAGTTGGCACAGGTGAGTAGTGAGAGGGGAACAATTGGGCTGATGAGGCAGTAGGAGACAGGTGTGTGTAGAAACAAAGGGAGGGGGGAGTGGCCAAAGTGGAAAGATGGACAGGGAGCCAGACCATAACAATAAATTAGTTAAGATATATGAGAAGCTGATGCATGGGACTATAAATGTCTGTCTGTCTTATGCTCTAGTCGGAATCAAAGACCGCCTCTTAGCACATAGAGTCGATCAAGGAGTCCTCTAGAACTTCAGCTCTCTGGATTCAGTACATGGACATGTTGGACATCTTACGGAAATATGTAACTGCGGAACACACAGGGAACTGGGCCTTACATCTTCAGGCTATCCAGGACATGCTACCCTATCTGGCAGCATCAGGACGCAATCTGTGCACCAAATCTGCCAGGGTGTATCTGCAGCAGATGCACAACCTCAAGGCCGAACACCCAGGAGTTCAAAGGCGGTTTGAGGAAGGATTCCACGTGATTCGCCAAAGTGATCGTCTGTGGGCAGGTCTCTCACCTGACCTGATCATTGAGCAGGTTCTGATGAGAAGTTTAAAAACGAGCAACAACGTCTGTTGTGGCTGCTATCAATGCTTGCCTGTGCAGAGGTAAACCAGGCAATGGAGGGAATAACAGGGGTCAACTACAACAACACAGGAGAGCAGAACAAGGATATGACCAACACGAGGCAAGCCCGTGACTGGAAGGACACACAGATAATGTGGTAGAAGCAGGAGAGAAAGCAATGGTGATTCTCTACAGCGGAAAGTCAACGGACACCCTGGACACCCTCCGATATCATCGGTTCTGTGAGAAGGTGGCATCTAGCTCTACATACATTCAGCCACAGGTCTTACCTCCAACATCAGTTGCAGCAAAGTATCACAACCCAAGTGTGTACTTGCAAGTACAAGAATGGAAGGGATTTACAGACGGACCAAATCCTACAGAGTGGGGATGGCACAAATGTGATGAAGGGTTTGTGCCAATTCAGACAACCCTATACCACCTGCTCCAGAAAGCTTCTGCGGGTCATCAAGTGCAACTGCCAGGCTGACTGCAGCACCCTGAGATGCACATGCAAAAAGAACAATATCGAGTGCACTCCGGCAGTTGAGTTTTTTTTTTTTGCAATTAGTTAGAGCTCAAGTGACATTATTACTGGACTAATAAGGGTCCATTTGGTTCCAAACTATCATTTAGCTGGAGACAGGCAGTGACCATGGCTTGTACAGTATAAATAATGTTGTAAATCATATAATACAGAAGAGAGTACAAGTAAGACGCGCAAACATGGGAAGCGAACGCAGCTCGTAAATTGCAATAACAATTAGAATAAATGACGTAATTTTTCTTTCTTTTTAGTTAGTAATTCATTTAAGTTTTCTACTGTGTGTGTGCGTGTGGTTGTTTGTGTGTGTGTGTGTGTGTGTGTGTGTGTGTGTGTGTGTGTTTGTGCTACAGCTGCGCCCTCTGGTGGCGGGCTCGTGGTGTCACAGCGGGACAGACAGACACAGACAGACACACAGACATGATCTGCAGGGTCTCATAGTTAGTGCTCATTGCGTTAGCAATTAACATATTTAAGCGTACAAACATGTACATACATCCTATGATGCTAAATAGTATACCATCACCCTGCCTGGTTTCTCGTTTCTTTCCTTATTGTCTTTGAACCACATCCATTCCCAGTCCATCGTGTCTATGTAATTCTGTGCACATACTGTACGTTATGTGTGAGCTGTGCTGCTCATGCTCATGTACGTCTATAGGCTACTTTGATTTTTTCCCCCCGTCCTATCCTTTACTTTGGTCAATCTGTGGTTTGATTGTACCACTGGTGCACATACATAATTATATACATACACTAGGGATTAAACTGGACTAGTGTGTGTGTGTGTGTGTGTGTGCGTGTGCGTGCGTGCGTGCGTGCGTGCATTCGTTCATAGAGAGGGGGAGGATGTTGATGCCATGTTGATGCTCCCGGCGCTGCATGGACTTAAATTGGTTTATTATTGTTTAAGGCTGAAGCCCCTTCGGCAGCTATAGCACCACCAGACAGACTCACATAATACAGAGACCCCTCATGGGACCCAGAGAGCCCTATATGCACAACTATCATAAGGTATCTCTTTATTTATCCCACCTCGGATGGATGTACACTCCAACATTTGCATATGTTTGGACGTGTGTACTACGTATATAGCCTCGGTGTGGGCCTATAGGCTATAATGTATTTATTTCTGTACATTATCATCTGTACATATCGCCGGGCACTGTGCATCGACTATCTATGTTGGACTTTGCCCCCTTCTGTCACTTAGATTAGAAGTGTATCACTTTGATCACCGATCACCATTAAACCGTGCATTCAAACATTTACTTGAGTTAAAGTACAAAAAGTCAAAAACAGAAAAGAGAAGAATCCTGGTTCCATCCAAGTCAATGTTTTGATTCTTGGACTGGCTGTTCTGGAAATGTGTAATATTGCTGCTGCATTGTACCAAACTTATATTCTGTACTAGCCTACTTTGAAAAATAAATAAACATTAAGAATTACAAAAAAAAGGTACAAAAAGTACTGCCATTAGAAAGTTAACAAAGTATTCATGAAGCTTTACCCCGTCCCAAACATTATCACAATTAGACAATTGAAAATTGTCGATCTACAAGCTCACAACATTGTTATATCTACAAGCTCACAACGTTGTTAGATCTACAAGATCACAGCGTCGTTAGATCTACAAGCTCAGAACGTTGTTAGATATACAAGCTCACAACATTGTTAGATCTACAAGCTCACAGTGTTGTTAGATCTACAAGCTCACAGCGTTGATAGATCTACAAGCTCACAGCGTTGATAGATTTACAAGCTCACAGCGTTGATAGATTTACAAGCTCACAGTGTTGTTAGATCTACAAGCTCACAGCGTTGATAGATTTACAAGCTCACAGCGTTGTTAGATCTACAAGCTCACAGCGTTGATAGATTTACAAGCTCACAGCGTTGTTAGATCTACAAGCTGACAGCATTGATAGATCTACAAGCTCACAGCGTTGTTATATCTACAAGCTCAGAACGTTGTTAGATCTACAAGCTCACAGCGTTGTTAGATCTACAAGATCACAGCGTCGTTAGATCTACAAGCTCAGAACGTTGTTAGATATACAAGCTCACAACATTGTTAGATCTACAAGCTCACAGTGTTGATAGATTTACAAGCTCACAGCGTTGATAGATTTACAAGCTCACAGTTTTGTTAGATCTACAAGCTGACAGCATTGATAGATCTACAAGCTCACATCGTTGTTAGATCTACAAGCTGACAGCATTGATAGATCTACGAGCTCACAGCGTTGTTAGATCTACAAGCTCACAGCATTGTTAGATCTACAAGCTCACAACGTTGTTCGATCTACAAGCTCGCTCACAACGTTGTTCGATCTACAAGCTCACAACGTTGTTCGATCTACAAGCTCACAACGTTGTTAGATCTACAAGCTCACAACGTTGTTAGATCTACAAGCTCACAACGTTGTTAGATCTACAAGCTCACAACGTTGTTAGATCTACAAGCTCACAACGCTGTTAGATCTACAAGCTCACTGTTAGCATTCAGATTTCTGTATAGATGATGCACCATATAAACTATAGGGCTCAATTGGTTAATGTATGTTTTGTAATAATAATGTACTAGAAACTAACGCTAAAAAATAAATCACAACCGTGTGAACTGAGTGGTGCAACTCCCCTCCCCCCCCCCCTCCTCTCCTCTCTCTCTCTCTCTCATTAGCAGGCAACAGGCAGCACTAATACTATCTCTCTCTGTTTCTGGCAAACAGCGCCCCTACTGGTACTAATACTCATATACTCGTGTTCATGGCCACATAGGTGGCCACATAGGTATGCACGGACATTGCTGGTTGTAGGGGTGGTTGCACCACTCAGAAACCACACACACCCCGGTTCCGGAGAGCCGCCCCGCGTCCACAATGGTCGAGAAATGACAGTTAGATAAGATATAGCCTGAGCTAACGTGTTAGGTTTCTGGTCTAGAGGCAAAACCCATTCTGACCTGAGATCATATTCTAAAAAATGTCAGTCGTTCTTAGATTTTTCAAAAAATAGAAGACCTACAAGCTCGTATCGCGCCACTCGGTGGCGCGATATGAGCTTGTAGATCTGCTATTTTTCAATAGCTAAAGCATGACTTGATGCTAACACCAAAATGGGTGCCCGGTCAGAATGGGCTGAGATTTGCGCACGCCCTGATTGGATCTCATCGATCTGTCCGTCACCCCCGGCCCCTCCTCTCCCCCCTAGTGCAGCGCTACGTCACATCATTTGGAGCGATGCCCACCCGGAAGGGTTGACTCCCACTTTCAGACCAGAGCGGGCCAATGCGTTACCTCCAGGCTTTCAATTTTTGCACCAACAAAAATGAAAGCCTGGTACCGAGGCTAGATAAGATAGAACAGTACATAGAAATCACTGGAGAGCCAAAATGTTTGCGGTACAAATGCGTTTTCAGTAGCTTCTTAAAGATGCCAACAGACACAGCGTTTCTCAAGCGGAGTGGTAACTCATTCCACAGCGTAGGTGCAACAAATTCGTAAGATCGATCTCCTTTGGTTCGCAGCTTAGTGGCGGGGACAATGAGAAGACCTTTGTCTGAAGACCTAAGTTGTCTCACATTCACCTTGGGGTGCACCAGTTCACTTAAATAAATTGGGCCCAGCCCATGAAGAGATTTATAAGTAATTAATAAAAAAATAAATTGAATTCTGGAGTCGATTGGTAGCCAATGCAAGGCTGCAAGCACAGGAGTGATGTGTGACCTCCTTTGTGTATTGGTTAACAGTCTAGCAGCCGTAAAGTTGGAGGCGGTATATAGAGCACCGAAGTCCTGACGTAACTCGATCATCCCGACGATTCCCCCTGGTTCGCGGAAGTAATTTCTCTATGGAGAATAACATGGGGTGATCTTAATATCGTCTACTATAAGCGTTGTGGTCCAAAAATAAACAAGCTGTCTCGGCGTTATTGTCAGGGAGGTGTCTCTGTATCGTTTGCAACAGTCAGTCACTCATATATGATAGTCTGCTTCTAGCGAAAATCTAACTAATTCAGCAGCAGTAACGTTAGCGTTTTCTCTCAGTCAGTTGATTCTTCATATCCATATGAGTGAAGCGGCCGCGATGACATGTTTATTTTTCAAACACAGTTGTTATATGAAGCGATCTAAAATCCCCCCTATGGGGATTACAATGCAAATAAAAAAATACATGAACCTGGGGACAGACGCCCTCTACTGAAAGTGACGTCAGACTTAGGTGCTCTATAGAGTAGCGACTCAATGTTGTAAACAAATAATTACAATAGTCCAGGCGGGACGAAATAAAAGCGTGGATACGTTTAAATAAAGTCTTAATTTTAGCAATGTTTCTCAGCTGGAAAAAACATGTTTGGACAACCTTTTTTTACATGTGGTTCGAAACTCATTTTGTGATCAAACAGTACACCTAGGTTTTTTGATACCTTCGTATAATTTCGCTGTAATACCCATAGACTGCTGTATTTCACAGTGGGTGCTCTCGGGTCCTATAATTAGGATCTCAGTCTTGTCAAGGGTTCAACTGTAAAGTTTTGGGACATCCAGTCCTTAATGGAATTAAGACATTCTTTTAAAATAGATAAATTAGAATGCTGAGAGGATTTAAAAGAAAAATACAATTGGGTGTCATCAGACATAAAACGACTAATTAAAACACTAAGAGGTAGCATAAACAGGGATATAACAGGGCCAAGATTGGAACCTTGAGGCACACCAAAGTTTAAGTGCGCGGAGGATGACACATGGTCATTAATGGAGACAGCGACAGTCCTATTGGACAGGTAAGAGGCAAACCACTGTAAAGCAGTCCCCCGTATACCTACCCATTGCTCAAGCCTATTAATAAGTATGGCATGGTCTATTGTGTCAAAAGCGGCACTTAGGTCAAGCAGTAACAGGACCGAACATTCCCCAGAGTCTGCACGCATCAAAATGTAATTCGAGACCCGGAGGAGCGCTGTTTCAATACTGTGCTTTGCGCGGAAGCCTGATTGAAACTTGTCAAATATTGAATTGTTATCTACTGTTATAGGTCTGTAATTCAAAGGAAGTGAAGGGTCAAGGTTGTTTTGTTTTTTTAAGTGGCTGGATGACGGCGTGTTTAAAATAATCGGGGACATAACCGGAACTCAGGGAACGGTTGACAATGGACAGTACATGCAAGCCTAAAACGTTAAAAACATCTTTAAAAATAGTAGTTGGGATACAATCCAGCAGACTGGAGGAAGGATGCATTTTAGAAACAACTTCAGTTAAGTGAGCTATTGACTAAACTCACTTAGAAGCGGTGGGATGGTGGGGCAAATTACTGTAGGAGTAGATGGAGGCAAAATAGAGTTCCTTATATTAGTGATCTTATTTAAAAAGAATGATAAAAACAACTCACAGTCATTGTTAGAAGATTGTTCCTGTTCTTATTTATGAGTTCAGAGAAATAATCATATCTTGCCTGCTTCACTGTTTGATTAAAATGAACGAGCAATTCTTTCATTTGTCCATAATGGACCTCCAGTTTGCTATTTTTCCACTTCCGCTCAGCCCTGCGGCAGTCTCTTTTCAGGCCACGTATGTTTTAATTTATCCAGGGGGAAGAATTGTGAGTAGCAATAGGTTTTTTTTTAATAGGGGCAACTGAATCGATGGCAGACGTACATAAATTATTAAAACAGCCAACTAAATGGTTTGTCTCAGTAGGGAAGGTCACGTTATTACTCAGAAGAGTGAAAATATCTGTGATTTTTTTTTGCAGAGTGGCTATTGAGAGTGCGTGAACGTATGTTGTTGTTTAGTGAGTATCGTGTCAACATCAAAAACTATATTAAAATGAATGGCCTTATGGTCAAATACAAACACTTCATCAATAACAAGGGCACTGAGGTTTAGACCCAAGGTAAACACTAACTCCAGCGTATGACCATGCTTATGTGTGGGCCCAGTTACATGCTGAATTAAATTAAAAGACTCAGTTAGGTGTAGGAAGTCAACAGCAAACTTCTCAGCCTCCAGGTCAACATGTATGTTGAAAACGCCAAGAATGAATAATTGACTATGATTTACTAACACAGAGGATAGGAAGTCAGCAAATTCTGTTAAAAAGTGTGGGAGAATTAGAAGACACCTCTCCTCTCTCTCTGTAATTAGCAGGCAACAGTGCAACACTATCTATCTCTGTTTCTAGCACAACAGTGCCACTTTTGCCCCTACTGGTACTCTCTCTAAACATAGGGACATAGGTAGGGACACTCAAAAAGTGTAAGTGGAATAAAATGTATATTAAAAAAAGTATTTAAAAAAACTGCGTTGGTAGCTTTGTTGTACAGTTGTTGAATGATATTGACAAGGTTAGGGCTGATGTTATATTTCCTCATGGTCGCCCACAGTGCAGCATGCCATACCTGGTAAAATGCTTTCTTGAAGTCTATGGACACATGGTAAAGGTGTTGTTGATGCTGCAGATATCTCTCGCAGATAATTATCAAGTTGAAGATCTGTTGAAGATTCCGCCCTGCCCTAAATCCAGCCTGTTCTTCCGCTATGATCAGTTCAGCTTAAGGTTTTAACCTATTCAGTATTATTTTCAGAAGGACTTTGCTGGGATGGCTGATAAGACTGATGGTGAGGTAGTTTTGGCACAGTTGAAGATTGCCTTGTGTGATGATGAGTGACTGTGTCCATGATGTATGCCAACTCGTGTTACTTGGGGGTTAAAAGTGAGGCCGGAGTCAAAAAGCACACCCAGGTTACAGGCGACCTCTTTTACATTAGGGGATAGGCTACCGAGTTCTGAGATGAATGGCTGAGTGGAATTAAGGGGACCGATGATTATGATTTCTGATTTGGTTTCGTTCAGTTGTAAAAAGTTATTTGACATGCAGTTTTTGATATCTGAAAGGCACGATAGGAGACTGGACAGATTACCTGTGACACCGGGTTGTAGAAGAATGTAGAGTTGCGTGTCATCTGCATAGCAATGGAACTGAATATCATGGTTACGGATTATATTGCCAAGGGGAAGCATGTAAATAGAAAAAAAGAGGGGGCCAAGTATCGATCCCTGTGGTACACCACAGGTGAGGGGGACTGGGGAGGAAGAGGCTTCTCTGATCACCACTGCGAATGATCTGTCCGTTAAATAGGAGCAGAATAAATTTAGGGCTACGCTCTCAATGCCAACCCAAGATTCTAGGCGATCAATTAAAATGGAGTGATCAACAGTGTCAAACGCAGAGCTAAGATCCAGAAGAATTAATATTGAGCAGTTACCGGAGTCCGCAGTGAGCAGTAAATCATTGGTGACCTTTAAAAGTGCTGTCTCTGTGCTGTGGAGTGCTCGGAACCCAGACTAGAAAACCTCAAAAATACTGTTAAAAGTCATAATGACAGAGAGCAGTTCATGATGGATAATATGTCTGGACCAACCGTATGGAGAATCTCTTTGATGAATCTGGTGGGAATGGTGTCGAGTGGGCAGGAGGTGGCGCTCATGTGTATATCTTCTAGGATTGTCGTGGAAATCTGTTGAAACTGGGGGAATTTGGTCATTAATAGGGGACAATCCGGGGAGACTCTGGGTGCAGAGGAGATATTCAGCCTGATGGCCTCTATTCGTTCCACAAAGTGGGAGACAAACTTTTCTGGAGAGGCTTCTAAGGGCTGACTGCCCATTGCGGACTCAATTGTCTGGAACAGTACTCCAGGGTAGGCATGCCACGGTATGAGATTTTACAGTACGGTACGGTGCCGGTATTGATAACCTATACCTCGGTATTCCACGGTATTTATATATTTTTTTAAAGTAAAAAAAAAAAAGGATTGCCCCCCCCACCTATGTCTAGTGACTACCTCCACCTCCTTCTAAGCCCATCTTTGTTCCCCAACATGCAGGCCTACATACACATATGTATATATATATATATATATATATATATCATCATATATATCATAATGATGTGCGACTTATCATGATTATGAATTGATTACCCAGGACCGAATGGAAACAAGACAGCAAGGACTTTTATCAGTGATCCCTTTGGACATGTGTTTGACTGTAGGCCTACCCTATACTGATTACATTTCTGCCAATAAAGTATTCAATCAATGAATCAATAGCTATTCCCCACTGTATTTCACTGTACTATGGCTCCCCCTAATGGCCGTTTTGTACCCACTACGCTGGAGCAGAGGTGGTGCAATCTGCATGCTCACAACTGTCAATGTGTGCCTCGTGTTGACAGTCCACACTTAGTTAGTACATATGGAAATATGGAATATACAATTGGATCTGGGTGTCTTTCAGCAACACTAACTCAAAGGTAGGAAGCAACTTTTCAATCTACTGTAGCTGTGTGGTGAAAATAAATGTTTTGCCTTATTCTGCGAGTGGAGTTGCTTTCCATATGCGCAGCATGCGCCGCCCACCGACGCTGTATTCAAATACCGTATGCTCGGAAATCTCACGGTATCGGCTGTTCCTGTCGCGGTATTACCGAAATTCGGTAAACCGTGGCATGCCTACTCCAGGGTTATGTGGTTGTGAGGCAATGAGCTTTGAGAAATATTGATATATGTTTATATGTTGCATGTCATTGATTACGTCAGATAAAGAGTGAATAAACAGTCAATACTGTCTTGGGCCCAGGCCGTGGCGTAACGGTCTGGGCACCGGACTGGTGATCCAGTCGCGGTGTGCCGCGGGTTCGACTCCCGGACCCGACACGGCCTTTACCGCATGTCATCCCCCCATCTCTCTCCCGTTTCCTGTCAGCCTACTATCTATCCCTTAAAAAAGAATCAATAAAAGGCGTAAGCCGCAAAAAAAAAATCTTAAAAAAAAAAAATACTGTCTTAGGATAGTGCTATGCATAATAACCATAGATAATAACACACAAAGTAAAATACATTATACAATATATACAACAATCATGTCCAAAGGTTACTTCCTTTGAGGCAAACTCATAGACCACGCACACACACACACACACACACACCATATTTAAAAATCCTAAAGTGCTTCATGCTTTTAAAATGCTTGTTGCTTTGTACTAAGCTACATACAGAGCTTGTTGTTCTATGCTCGTTTATCAGAGTTGAAGTATCATATAGCCAGCCGGAGGAGAAAAGGACAGGATAGTTTTGTTTATTTGATATGAACAGTATCAATACAAGTATTCATCAACATAAGGACAATATTGTCTTAAATGTCAGGGAAGCCCGCTGGCCTAGCGGTCCAGGCGCATGCCACTTGTAGGCTCTGGCCTGACGTCGAGTGTTCGAGTCCCGTTCATGACGACCTTTGCGTCTCTCAATCTCCACTTAAAACTATCAATAAAGGCAGAACAGCACAAAAAAAGACATATTAAAAAAATATAATATATTTTATTTATATTATATTTATAATATAGTATATGCCCATATTATGGGCATATCAATCACTGGTTGGCCTGGAGTCCAATTGGACCCTTACGGGTCTGTAACTCTCTCAGAGTTAAATAAACACTGATGAGTTACAGTGCAGTTTGGGCGGGGTCCCAGAGATTATAAATGGTGTCCATTGGGTCCATTGGTCAAATGCATGTCAAACTGTGTAGACTACATTTGACTGTTAACATTAGAAGGCATCTAGTGTTTGTTGACATCAGGTCAATATAGATCCTGCAAGCCCCTATATAAACATTATCGTTATTTTACATTGAGAGCAGTTGCCAGCAGTATCTACCACACTCCTCGTGAGAGACAACTCAGATATTGTTGTGTCAGAGATTTAGACATCCTGGTAAAGTTCTCACTGGACAACGAGGACAGACGTGAAGACTGGACAACGAGGACAGACGTGAAGACTGGACAACGAGGACAGACGCGAAGACAGGACAACGAGGACAGACGCGAAGACTGGACAACGAGGACAGATGCGAAGACAGTGTGAGATACTGAGACGAGAGCAAAGGGAGAGAAACGGAAGAAAGAGAGGTTCCATAATTAAGAGGATTCATTTGTCATACTCGCACAGAAAGAAGCAGTGAGATGCTCGTGTGGCAAAGTCCACAACGCTCTGCTAACAGCAACATCCCAAAGATATCAATCAAACTCAGTCAGGATATTATTGATGTGTGTTTTCCGAGTATGATTATTGTTTTTTTGCGCAATACTGGATATATATCCAGTTTTGTACCTCACGTTACCTTAAATTTTGCATTAACTTATGGGATTAAGTTGGCCGTGTATCATGCACATACACTAGACAGAGACCATGAGTATTCATCTGTGGCGGTGGGGTTCAAAGTGTACTCGTTTGGAGGGTGTGACACGAACGACAGTGATCAGATTGGTGTGTCCGCCTTCGACACAGCATCTCTGCGCTGGATGGAAATATCCCCAATGAAACCTGGAAGAGGAGAAGTACCACTTGAAGTTCCCGCCATGCGCTGCGGCCACACTGCTGTACTGACAGAAGATATAACCTACCTCTGGGGTGGTGGCAGCTTTAAATCGGGCTGTTACTGCAACGTCCTTCATGCATTTGACGTCGTCACCCACCGATGGTTCAAGCCCAGGGTTTCAGGCACTGTCCCAGAGGGGAGGTACAACCACTCAGCCTGTGTCCTGGGGAAGGTCATGTACATCTTTGGGGGATTAAAGTGGAGGAACCGGATGGTAACTGAATATTGTAACGACATCTACAAGTTGGACACCGCCACGATGGTCTGGTCTTTCATCAACACCAGAGGCGTAACACCACCCGCTTCAGAATGTCACTCTGCCACCATCATTGGGACAAAGATGTTTGTATTCGGAGGCAATGGAGGCTGGTCAAAGGCCTACAACGCCATCACAGTGTTTGATACGGTGACCAGTTTCTGGCTGAGCATGTCCCCTGTAGAGCTTCCAGAAGAACAATAGGATCATTCGGCATTTGCCTACAATGGAGAGCTGTACATAGTTTGTGGCCGCTTGCCATCCGTTCGCTACGGTTTGTGGCTACCGATGTTCGTTTTCTACGACGTGTGGAAATTAAATCCGGAGACCTTTGCCTGGAAGAAGATGAAGCCCAAGGGGTTATACCCGCGGTTGTACCCGCCGTCATTGATCCGCTGCTGCATGGTGGGAGATCGCGTCGTCGTCGGAGGAGGAGGAGGACACGGATACTCCAACGACCTGGACTTCTTACACTTGAGTCCTACTCTGAAGACGTTGTGCAAAGTGGCGGTTGTCCAGTTTGGTTTGGAGCAGTCAGAATTCCCACGTAACGTCGGGTGGGAAATGGCAGCCGTCAAAGGAACTGAAATGACAGAAGTCCCACAAATGAAAAGACTAAAAGGCCTAATAAGGTTCTGTGTCCCATGTGGAACTGTGGGATCATATATAGTCTTCATGTGTCTGTATCCTTGCATCATTGTGTCATTGTATCATTTTGCCATTTTGCAAAAAAATAAGAATTGATGCAAATTAATTACCAGCTGCATGCAGTTAAACATTTTCTACATCATCAGTTTCCTTGTAATGTATAGTTCTAGGCCACCTGCTGGTGTAGTTTGGTTTAGCACTTTAGCTGGCAGTGGTGGAAAGTAACTAAGTACTTTTACTTTACTGTACTTAAGTACAATTTTGAGGTATTTGTGCTTTACTTGAGTATTTCCAATTTCCATGTACTTTTACTTCTACTCCACTACATCTCAGAGCCAACATTTGTACTTTTACTCCACTACAATTATTTGAAAACTTTAGTTACTTTAGTTACTTTGGCAATTTTAATTTTGATTAGAAAACATAAATTAACCACTTCAACCCAATACCTTTTGGCCATTTGAAAATAGCCGATCTACAAGCTCACAATGCGTCGTAACGCGACGCATTGTGAGCTTGTAGATCGGCTATTTTCAATAGACTTTGTACACATTTTGAACTTGTGAAGTGGGACATTCTGCAATATGAGTACTTTTACTTTTAGTACTTTAAGTACATTTTGATGCCGATACTTTTGCACTTTTACTCAAGTACATTTTCAATTCCGTACTTTTACTTGTAAAGGAGTAGTTCTAAATTGCAGTATTGGTACTTTTACTTAAGTAAAACAATTGAGTACTTTTTCCACCACTGTTAGCTGGCCATTCCAGAGAGCCAGCTGGCCGACCAGCTTGACCAGCAGTATCTAGCTTAGCCTCACTGGGTGACCAGCTGACCGACAAACCAGCCTGACCAGCCTGGTAAACCAGTTTCTTGTTGTTTTTGTCAAGTGAAACCTAGCCTCGGAAACCCAGACGTTTTTATTTCCAGGGAGGGAAAAAAAGTCTGGGTCCGAGTCCATTTCAATACGGCATAGAGTAGCGCAAATGTCAATCACTCTCTGCTGATTTCTGATCGTCTGCACCTTTGTTAAATAGACGCACACACACACACACACACACACACACACACACACACACACACACACACACACACACACACACACACCCGTACACACACACACACACTCCTCTCTGTCGCTCTAATTAATTAGTCTCATGTCCAGCAGCTGCGCAAAGTTTCTGCCTGGCGGATCCTGCCGGGAGTTGCCTATGCCATAGAAAGGATAGGTGAGTTCCAGGCTAAGTGAAACCTGACTTATGAACGCTCAGAAAATGTAAGCGACCAATTCGCGACCTAGTTATACTGATCCAATTGGCTCCTCTGGCCAATGGGACACCAAGCAACGGCCAAGCTGCCCCTCTGGCCAATGGGAAGGGGAGAGGCAAATATCCCTGGCAAGCCATGCAGGCTGCAGACACAGAGCAACGCAGCAGAGAAGGCAGCCACGCAGGCTGCAGACACAGAGCAACGCAGCAGATAAGGTAGCCATCTAGGCTGCAGACACAGAGCAACGCAGCAGAGAAGCATGCTCACACTGCAGCCACGCAGGCTGCAGACACAGAGCAACGCAGCAGAGAAGCATGCTCACACTGCAGCCACGCAGGCTGCAGACACAGAGCAATGCAGCAGAGAAGCATGCTCACACTCACAGGGTGACGGGGAAGGAAGAGCTCAACGGAGACAGCGCTTCTTTCACCTGACAAATATCACAATGTGATCATTTCTTGTTTTCAGCAGGGTTGTGTGATATTTGGACAAAATCTGTAGGAGAAATATAAAATAAATCACACCCGTGTGAACTGAGTGGTGCAACTCCGTGGGGGGGGGGGGTCCCCGGAACATCCAGACTCCCAGGAACACGCCCAGGGGCCCGGGCCGCATCTGGCAAGCCGCCCCATGTCCGAAACGGTTGAGAAATGACAGAGTTATCGACCCGTGTGGGGGTCTACTGTACTGTACTGTCTCACCCGAAATCATCATAAATACAGTTAATTAGAAAAGTCACACCTGTGAGGGGCCCTCTTATCATCGTACATCATCATGACGTAATGTGTCTATTAGATAATAGGACCAAACAACATACAGTATGGAAAACATAATTACATGATGGAAACTTTCGAAAGCCAATAAAGGTTTCCCTCTCTTGCCTGTCATGTCCGTGCACGGACGCATGCACGCACCTATGCAAGTATCCATTTTGGCAAACTGAAAAGAAATGCCAGTAGTATTATTCCGTGAGGCTACAACGTTTGTCAAGTGTAGGCTACATTAATCACATATCACAGTTACATCGACGATCGTCATGAATGGAATAGGTTTGTAGGATATTTATTTAACCCATTCTTAGAAGTTAAGTGCAGTGCGCTGCATGTTAAAGCAGAAATTGCTCTTTCATAAGCAGTCTACTGTATGTAGGCCTAGTTCTGCTCTGATGATCTGCATGGACCTGCAATTTACCTGAATGACTGTTAAAGCACTTATTTAATCAGGTGAACGATTAAGCACCTAACTTAGCCTATAATATCATGGCAAATAGGCAGGTTTCCAAGTGTCTTTGTCACTTTGAAATGACTACTTCCGGTTCCAGTGGTTGCTGCCACAGCTCCACAGTCAATGGTGGCATGGATTCCCAAAAGGTAGATCGCAGTCTATAAATCACAAAGGCTGTGCAGGTAGACCACATGACATGTCCGTAAAAATAAATATATCAAATATTAAACCATAATGCATGTACAGTAACCCCCAGTAGGACCTGTCACGTACTACAGGGAGACCCCTGAAGGCATCAGTATACACATACAGTATATGGGCGGCTTGGTATTTCTGGACTGGATCTCAATATATGCCTATATATGGGCATATCAATCACTGGTTGACCTGGAGTCCAATTGGACCCTTACGGGTCTGTAACTCTCTCAGAGTTAAATAAACACTGATGATTACAGTGTAGTTTGGGCGGGGTCCCAGAGATTATAAATGGTGTCCAATGGGTCCATTGGTCAAATGCATGTCAAACTGTGTAGACTACATTTGACTGTTAACATTAGAAGGCGTTTGTCTTGTTTGTATATCACAGCAGCCTATATAAATATAAGATGCTGCAGCTGGGGGTGGTTGTAACCAGAGAGGTTATCACTAAATCTCCAAATATCCCAAGGTGTATATCTTACTAACTATAGCATTACAATCTCCATATTCGGACCGGGCTGACCTAGAGCTAAGGTGACGACAGAGACATCTAGTGTTTGTTGACATCAGGTCAATATAGATCCTGCAAGCCCCTATATAAACATTATCGTTGTTTTACATTGAGAGCAGTTGCCAGCAGTATCTACCACACTCCTCGTGAGAGACATCTCAGATATTGTTGTGTCAGAGATTTAGACATCCTGGTAAAGTTCTCACTGGACAACGAGGACAGATGCGAAGACAGAACACAAGTGTGAGATACTGAGACGAGAGCAAAGGGAGAGAAACGGAAGAAAGAGAGGTTCCATAATTAAGAGGATTCATTTGTCATACTCGCACAGAAAGAAGCAGTGAGATGCTTGTGTGGCAAAGTCCACAACGCTCTGCTAACAGCAACATCCCAAAGATATCAATCAAACTCAATCAGGATATTATTGATGTGTGTTTTCCGAGTATGATTATTTCTTTTTTGCGCAATACTGGATATATATCCAGTTTTGTACCTCACGTTACCTTAAACTTTGCATTAACTTATGGGATTAAGTTGGCCGTGTATCATGCACATACACTAGACAGAGACCATGAGTATTCATCTGTGGCGGTGGGGTTCAAAGTGTACTCGTTTGGAGGGTGTGACATGAACGACAGTGATCAGATTGGTGTGTCCGCCTTCGACACAGCATCTCTGCGCTGGATGGAAATATCCCTGATGAAACCTGGAAGAGGAGAAGTACCACTTGAAGTTCCCGCCATGCGCTGCGGCCACACCGCTGTACTGATAGAAGATATAACCTACCTCTGGGGTGGTGGCAGCTTTAAATCGGGCCGTTACTGCAACGTCCTTCATGCATTTGACGTCGTCACCCACCGATGGTTCAAGCCCAGGGTTTCAGGCACTGTCCCAGAGGGGAGGTACAACCACTCAGCCTGTGTCCTGGGGAAGGTCATGTACATCTTTGGGGGATTAAAGTGGAGGAACTGGATGGTGACTGAATATTGTAATGACATCTACAAGTTGGACACCACCACAATGGTCTGGTCTTTCATTAACACCAGAGGCATAACACCACCTGCTTCAGAATGTCACTCTGCCACCATCATTGGGACAAAGATGTTTGTATTTGGAGGCAATGGAGCCTGGGAAGAGGACTACAACGCCATCACAGTGTTTGATACAGTGACCAATTTCTGGCTGAGCATGTCCCCTGTAGAGCTTCCAGAAGAACAATACGATCATTCGGCATTTGCCTACAATGGAGAGCTGTACATAGTTGGTGGCCACTTGCCATCCGTTCGCTACGGTTTGTGGCTGCCGATATTCGTTTTCTATGACGTGTGGAAATTCAATCCAGAGACCTTTGCCTGGAAGAAGATGAAGCCCAAGGGGTTATACCCACGGTTGTACCCACCTTCATTGATTCGCTGCTGCATGGTGGGAGATCGCATCGTCGTCGTCGGAGGAGGATACGACCTGGACTTCTTACACTTAAGTCCTACTCTGAAGACGTTATGCAAAGTAGCAGTTATCCAGTTTGGTTTGGAGCAGTCAGAATTCCCACATAACATCAGGTGGGAAATGGCAGCCATCAAAGGAACTGAAATTACAGCAATCCCACAAATTAAAAGACTAAAAGGCCTAATAAGGTTCTGTGTCCCATGTGGAACTGTGGGATCATATATAGTCTTCATTTGTCTGTATCCTTGTATCATTGTATCATTGTATCATTTTGTATCATTTTGCCATTTTGCAAAAAAATAAGAATTGATGAAAATTAATTACCAGCTGCATGCAGTTAAACATTTTCTACATCATCAATTTCCTTGTATGTAATGTATAGTTCTAGGCCACCTGCTGGTGTAGTTTGGCTTAGCACTTTAGCTGGTCATTCCAGAGAGCCAGCTGGCCGACCAGCTTGACCAGCAGTATCTAGCTTAGCCTCACTGGGTGACCAGCTGACCGACAAACCAGCCTGACCAGCCTGGTAAACCAGTTTTTTGTTGTTTTTGTCAAGTGAAACCTAGCCTCGGAAACCCAGACGTTTTTATTTCCAGGGAGGAAAAAAAGCCTGGGTCCGAGTCCACTTCAATACGGCATAGAGTAGCGCAAATGTCAATCACTCTGTGCTGATTTCTGATCGTCTGCACCTTTGTTAAATAGACGCACACACACACACACACACCCGTACACACACACACACTCCTCTGTCGCTCTAATTAATTAGTCTCATGTCCAGCAGCTGCGCAAAGTTTCTGCCGGCGGATCCTGCCGGGAGTTGCCTATGCCATAGAAAGAATAGGCTAAGTGAAACCTGACTTATGAACGCTCAGAAAATGTAAGCGACCAATTCCCGACCTAGTTATACTGATCTGATTGGCTCCTCTGGCCAATGGGACACCAAGCAACGGCCAAGCTGCCCTCTGGCCAATGGGAAGGGGAGAGGCAAATATCCCTGGCAAGCCATGCAGGCTGCAGACAGAGCAACGCAGCAGAGAAGGCAGCCACGCAGGCTGCAGACACAGAGCAACGCAGCAGAGAAGGCAGCCACGCAGGCTGCAGACACAGAGCAACGCAGCAGAGAAGGCAGCCATGCAGGCTGCAGACACAGAGCAACGCAACAGAGAAGGCAGCCATGCAGGCTGCAGACACAGAGCAACGCAGCAGAGAAGCATGCTCACACTGCAGCCATGCAGGCTGCAGACACAGAGCAACGCAGCAGAGAAGCATGCTCACACTCACAGGGTGACGGGGAAGGAAGAGCTCAACGGAGACAGCGCTTCTTTCACCTGACAAATATCACAATGTGATCATTTCTTGTTTTCAGCCAATAAAAGTTTCCCTCTCTTGCCTGTCATGTCCGTGCACGAACGCATGCACGCACCTATGCAAGTATCCATTTTGGCAAACTGAAAAGAAATGCCAGTAGTATTATTCCGTGAGGCTACAACGTTTGTCAAGTGTAGGCTACATTAATCACATATCACAGTTACATCGACGATCGTCATGAGGGAGACAAAAGAAAAGATGGGAAGATAACATTGGAGAATGGACACACTTGAAACTCAGCGAGGCAATGAGAGCTGCCGAGGACAGAGAGGGATGGAGAGAGCTGGTCAACAGATCGTCTGTGGTGCCCCAACCGGACTGGTGATCCAGTCGCGGTGTGCCGCGGGTTCGACTCCCGGACCCGACACGGCCTTTACCGCATGTCATCCCCCCATCTCTCTCCCGTTTCCTGTCAGCCTACTTTCTATCCCTTAAAAAATCAATAAAGGCGTAAGCCGCAAAAAAATATATCTAAAAAAAAAAAAAAAGACGAGATCACATCACCCCCATTTTAGCCACACTTCACTGGTTACCTGCTAATTATAGAATAGATTTTAAGATTTTACTTTTTACTTTTAAAGCTGTGAAAGGTCAGGCTCCCCAGTATGTCTCTGACATGCTGGCTCCCTATAAAGCCTACACGTTCACTCAGGTCCTCAGACAAAGCGAAAAAGAGACCCCCACAGCCCATCTTAGCACAAAAGGTGGCAGGGCATTTGCAATCCGGGCTCCCAAACTATGGAATGCCCTACCTATTCATTTAAGACTTGCAAAATCTGTGTCATGTTTTAAATCCCTTCTAAAAACCCATCTTTACGTTAAGGCTTTCTCTTAATTTCCTTTTGCATACTTTTCTGTGTATGCTTTTATGTTGTCCATTTATTGTTATCTTGTTGTAGCTGTGACTACGTTCTAGGGCTGACCTCGATTAGTCGAATAGTCGACTAATCGATCGGAACGTTTCTCAGTTGACTAACCACCTCTTAGTCGATGTTCATTAAAAAAATACAAAATATTGTATATAAAAATACAATATTTACAAAAATATACAAAAATATTGTATTATTCCACTAGGTCTGTGGGGGACAATCTCCAATGTGCATGTGGAGTGTGTCTGCCTGTGTGGCAATGTGCCACTGCCTGTGACTTGAATCGCACAGTGCGCTGGCCTGATAGTCCCCAGAATCTCAATCTCACCTGCTGTGCTCAATCTGGCTAATGACAAGCCTCTCAGTCGATGTTCACAAAAAAAAAGGGGGTTTCTTTTTCTTTTTTTGGGGGGGTGGGGGTCAGTCGACTAACAGCAAATGTATTCATCTATCAGTCGACTATACAAATCCTTAGTCGGGGACAGCCCTACTACGTTCTTGTTGTTTTTACCCTGTTATGTAAAGCACTTTGTGACTATGTCTTGAAATGTGCTATATAAATAAATTCATTATCATAAAAACAACAGGTATAAAAGCAGTGAATCCTTGTTGTTCAATGAGCCAGACTGGGTTTCCATTGTATTGACAGGTCATGTACGTTTTGGCTCCTTACTCGTAAAATCACTGTCCGCTGTGTCTGTCTTGTCTCAGTGAGATGGTTCCCAGGCCAGTGGTGTTGAGTGGGCCCTCAGGGGCTGGCAAGAGTACTCTGATGAAGAGACTGATGCAGGAGCATGAGGGAGTTTTTGGATTCTGTGTGTCACGTACGTTTGTGGGCTGCTGCTCACTTTTGGTTTCCCCCTAAGGTCATTTGCTGTCTGGCAATAAGCGTTGCCATCCTATCGCCATGTTCTTTAACTATTAAAAAAAATAGCAGATCTACAAGCTCGTAGCGTAGATCTGCTATTTTTCCAATAGCGTAATACAGCGTAATACACCAAAAGCAGTTCCCATCCTGAATGGGTTAAAGACAAAATATAAGCATGGAGTTCCAGATATGTTGGTGCTTACTGTAAAACTAAATATAAACATGGAGTTACATAAAGACAAAATATAAGCATGGAGTTCCAGATATGTTGGTGCTTACTGTAAAACTAAATATAAACATGGAGTTACAGATAATGTTGGTGCTTACTGTAAAACTAAATATAAACATGGAGACATTAAGCTTGTTAATGTGGACAAACTGTCAGCATCACGTCAAGATGTACATATTTCGTGAATAAGTAGTAGTGTGCTATGCTAATGAGAGCGCTATGTTCTTTGTGTAGCGTGATGTGCATGTGTTTATCGTGTGTGTGTGTGTGTGTGCGTGCGTGCGTGCATATCTAAATCCCCTGCAGGATTTGTCTTTGAACTTCTTCCCGGTGTGTACCCCGCCCCCCCTGTCCTTATCTCTCTCTCTCTCTCTCTCTCTCTCTCTCTCTCTCTCTCTCTCTGTCTTAAGTGCTCCCAAACGAGATCAACTGCAGTGAAATTCCAGTGCTCGACGAAACACACGCACACATGCACGCACGCACGCACGCACATACACACACACACACAGTACGAAAGCACACACACACACACACACACACACACACACACACACACACACACACACACACACACACACACACACACACAGTACGAAAGCACATCAATTACAGAACCCCCCCCCCCCCCCCCCTCCCTTCCGCAGGCGGAGCACTGCGAGGCAATTAGGCAAACACACACACACACACGCGTCTAAGTATGCAAATGCTGGGGGCGGGGTGTGATGTAAGTACCAGGCCTGCTTCCTCTAACGCACTGCTTAGCCCCCATAGGGGTCCTTGAGGGGGGGGGGGGGGTATCCAGCTACATTATAGTTCCTATAGCATCACACAACAGTTTAACGCAATCGTATACACACTTTGGCTACTGTGATATTTCTGATGCAAATCAAACGCAGGACAAAGGGTCAACCAGGGTCTGCACTTTCTCTAGCCACGGTTTTCATTTCCAGTGTTTCTCACAGGGGGGAATGGGACAGTGCAAGACACAGTTCGTGTGGCGAGGCTCTGTGTAGCCCTCGAGAGTCCGGTCTGCAGGGTGAGAGAGGGCACAGAGTTAGACACTGGTTAACCAACAGAGATACATGTTGGGGCTCCCGGGTCCACCCGGGGCGGTCTATACCAACTTTCAAAGAACACCTAATAGCGATTCTCTTCTTAGCTCTTCCCTTTTCGGGCAGTAGTGGCGGCGGCGGAGCACTATAGCGGGCGCTCTCGGGGCCGCCTGACTGCAGGTTGGTGGGTCTAGAACAGGCTTTCTCTCTCAGTTTCGTCTAGGACACGGAAACCCGGCTCAACCGGATCTTCAGGTGGATACGGTTGACTAGGTGGCTCCTTAGTGTTCAGGTATATCTTCAGCCAACAGATAAACAGATAACGGGGCTTCTCAATGTCTCTTAATACCTGCAATCTCTCCTTTCAGATCGAGGCGTCCCATAAACATAAGGGAGGCTCCTGCTCCTTTAACAACATCCACTCGGAGCTGGCCATGCTGGATTTGTTAATCACATTCTTCTTTAACAGTTCTTTATCCTTAGCTTCTACTCCGATGGCCGTGGGCTTGCTTTGGTAAATGGTAAATGGTGCATTTATATAGCGCCTTTATCCAAGGCGCTTTACAGAGATTGTGCATTACATTCACCCATTTATACACACATTCATACACAGCAGCAGCGGAAACCATGCAAGGCACCAACTAGCACATCGTGAGCAATTAAGGGTTCAGTGTCTTGCTCAAGGACACTTTGACAGTAACTCTGGGGGAGCCCGGGTTCGAACTGGCAACCTTACGGTTACCATCCAGGCACTCTACCCCTGAGCCACCGCCGCCCCATGAGAGGTAAAGATTAAAGGTTGGCATACGACCTGAGTTGAACGAAGTTTCGTCCGTAGACGCGGCGGATCAGCTTTCCTTCTCCGCGTCAGGACTGCTGCCGCGCCGTGGAGCCTATGAATGGAGTGGTGAGGGTGTGGACCAGGCATACAGGAATGTGGTACAGAGAAGAGCTGCATTTGTATGCCACTTACCACCCGAGGCCCGCTCTACGAGTCTTAACTGCTCTGCGTGGTGAACCAGCCTACGCGAGTCGGTCAGTGTTTATATAGCCCTCGCTCGTTCAGGCGCACAGGTGAGTGTGCGGTTTACCTGACGAGTAGGCGGCGGCATCAACTCTGACTGGCAGAGTAGGAGGTTCGGTAGGCAGGCGTTGTCTACAACGGCACCTAGGGTGCGTCTCGCGACGCTGTGTGTCTGTCTGCTTGGTGCGCTACTGGTCACCATGGCGACGTATGCCGACGAATGGTGGCTGTCATGGGGGACACCACACTACATTGAAGAAGAGAGCGGAGAATTCCATGGCTAGCAGCCCTCCCCCCCACCACACTGGTACAGTGCAGATGTTGCACCCTGCAGTTCCATTGGACAACCTCAGCCGACATTGTCTGACCAGCAGGGGGAGCAGGGCTGGCAGATGATAATGAAATGGATGATGACGACCTCGACGACAACGGTGATGCCGGGGTGCCATTGCCGTTGTCGCCGCCGTCGGACGACAAAACCCCAAGTGCACCACAGGCCATTTCCCAACCTTCGTTAAGCTTCTGTAAGCACATTGAGAGCTGCATTGCAATTATTTTACCAATAATTCATCACCCCCCCCCCCACACACACACAAACACACAAGGGCAACGGCGTTGCATGACAACAACCTGTCATATTTTCTTATACAACACGAAAGCACGCAAAAGAATAACTGGAACTGAACCACACTCAGGCTTTGTCACATATCCCAGCCAAGCTGCAACGGGGACTATAGTAAACACACGCACGCGCGCACGCACACACGCAAGCACACATGCACACACACACACACACACACACACACACACACACACACACACACACACACACACACACACACACACACACACACACACACACACACACACACACACACACACAAACACAAACACAACCACACACAAACACAACCACACACAGCTCAACCACTTGAGACTCGGCCACACACTGTCAGCACGACAACAACCACAACCATAGCCTATAAAACGATCAATCATCAATAAGCTGCGTTGCATCGCATGCATATAAAGCTCCTTACCATGGCTGCCTCCGTGACCCTCTGTCACAATGGCAAGCCTTTCTTGAAAAGTCCTTCCTTCTGGAAAAATGCTTTGACTGTAAATCCACCACCAAATCTGTTTCTTCTCCTCCTTCAGCTGTTTTCCACCGTTGAGCTCTCTACATTAACAGATTTAACTCACAAACAATCTCAACAACCCATAGATGGGTTGAGATTGAAACACCAGTTCTCTTTTTCTCAATGGACAATATTTCCCCAAAGGCCAGCTAGAGAGCCCTAGCACTTGAAAGAAAACGCCCAGCAGGGCAAACTCGAAATCTGATTGGCTAAGGAACCTTAAAAGGTGCTATCCAAATAAAGCTTTATTAACAGGGCTGCACACAACTTTTTTGGCCTAGTACTCAAAGGAGTTACGTGGTGCTCCTAAAATGCGGCGACCCGTCTCGCCAGATGGATAAAAGAGGGATGCATGAATAACTTATAGCAAAACGATATTAATTCATAAATGTGTGTAGAATCAGTCTGTAGAATCAGTAGTGTAGGTGAGTGGATGTGTGCAAATATAGTGTGAGGGTGTTGGATGACAATTCAATTCAATGTTTCATTGAATTACTGCTTATCTCTTTAAGCATGAAAGTCTGTTCTTCTAAACACACTGAAATCAACTGACTGCTCTTTGAGCTCAGTTTGCTTAAAGCTACAACCTAAACATTTATGCTACAAGCTGGCCATCATCATCACTGCCCTCTTGACTGCTGTCATCACTGTCCTCAATTTCAACCATGGCAGATGATGATGCAGGCCTAGTACTCTTCTCCTGGTTGAGCCTGCGATCAGCTGTTTGCATCCACAAGTCAACAGCTGGCTTTTGGTCAAAAGTCTCTGATGTAATCTTAGACAGGTGGATGTGCATCAGGGATGACAGGGCTGGAGCTGTACTTGTTTTTGTTTTATTATGTTGAGGTGTGAAAACCCTCTCTCACATGCAGCACTGCTCAAGGGCAGTGTAAGGGACAACACAAGGACTCTCTGAATGTTGGAGTAATTCACTGGATTGTTTGTTTTCACTATTTTGACCAAGTCATACACAGAGTTCGGCTGCTAAACGTTTCCCTGCTTGCTTTAAACGCATCCATTCTCTTAAGAGTGGAGTCTTTGTCAACAGACATGCTGGCCTCATAATTCTGGAGGATGCTACTGAGTGTTGTGTTTCCAAAACTGTGGAGGTCTTTCATTTTCATTTCCCGAGGCCAAGTTGAAGGATCAAAAATTTGAAATTTGGTCACAGGCCTTTAGAAATTGGTCACATGCCTTGAGGGATTCATATCTGGCTTCAAACTCCTGACTTAGACCATTCAGTACACCATCCCACAAAAGCTCAGATTTATGGAGGCACCCCCCCCCCCCCCCATCTCAGTTGTGGTGGCAGAAAGAAGACTCCGCTTTGCTGGACACTGCCACAGAGCAGAAGACCAGGTCATTTCGGTTATTCTTCTGTGGAGACTACCCTGCCCATCAAGAGGAACACAACCTCTCACTTTTCCAGATGTTCTGAGCAGGGACACAGGACTGACTGTGAATGAACTTGGTGTGGCAATGAGCAACAGAGACCAGTGGAAGCAGCTTGTGTCGCAGATCTCGAGGGCACTCGAAGGATGATGATGAGTACACCAATCTTGTCCCTGTCAGCATCAGCATGTGCAACAGCCTTTTTCCTGTACTTGCCCTCATCACTGTCAAGAATAAGTGTCAGCTGTCCCAACAGCTACCATCAGCTCATCTGTGCATTCTCCAATACACAATCTATCTTGCTGGAACTTGAGGGAGAGGGACTGTAAGATCTCCCCAGTATCAAGCATGTTGGCTAGGAAACAGTGAAAACGCTCTGTGCATACATGTTTTAGGTCACTGTCATCACTAGTAGCCAGTTGAATTTTAACCCATTCTGACCCGAGATCAGATTCATACGAGGTTTCCGCCGGACACACACTGGTCTGATGAACCCATTCTGACCTGAGATCAGATTTAAAAAATGTCAGTCGTTCTTCGATTTTTTTCAAAAATAGCAGACCTACAAGCTCGTATCGCGCCACTCGGTGGCACGATATGAGCTTGTAGATCTGCTATTTTTCAATAGCTAAAGCATAACATGATGCCGACACCAAAATGGGTGCCCGGTCAGAATGGGTTAATGGCAGGCAACATTCTCCCCGTCTCCATGCAGACCATCTAACGTTGTGAAACCTTCCTAGTTTTACACAGACAATGCCATTCTCATCACATAGTGTCTGTAGTGCTGCAGTTCGTTTTGCACCCCACTTCTGCGACTAAAAGCTTAGCAGCCTGACAACGGAACGATTAAAAGACTCACAGTACAGTAACCATGCGATCATCTGACTTGGCGCAGTTCTCCAGGGTGTGTGCTGTACACAGAATGTGCACAAGGGAATCCCAGATGACGTAGGCAACCAGGCAAATGTAAATTACATCCTGCACATGATTCTGCAATCATTAATGGTTATTATGTATGCATGTATTGTGGGAGGTCGTATGGGTTTCAAGAATCAGATGCAGTATCAAGGGTTTGACACACGGTGGCGCCCCTCGTTTTATTTCACACAAAGGACAATAATGGTTATTATGTATGCATGTATTGTGGGAGGTCGTATGGGTTTCAAGAATCAGATGCAGTATCAAGGGTTTGACACACGGTGGCGCCCCTCGTTTTATTTCACACAAAGGACAATAAAAGTGACTTTACATCAGAGTTATTCATGCATTAAGGCATGCACGAGAGGAGGGAGTTAGCATGAGTTCATAGGTCCAGAGTTCCAGGTTCCAGGGGGCGCCAGGAGGCTCCCCGGAGGTCGATAAGTACTTAGGTAGGTTTCTCTGTCCACAGGGATCGAAAGAGTAGCCTACTTTTTGAGTAAAAGTAGTCGGATACAAGAAGGTAAGTAATCAGAGTATAAATACTTTATCCGGGACCGGGTGAGTATGTAGCATAGGACGCCTTAGGTTCGGCCGACAGGTAGGTACTCAGGTAAAGTATTTATATTCAGATTCAGTTCCCTAACAGTGAGGGCCAGCTCCCTGCTAGCAGCAGCGAAGGAGTTTAACAGAATAGTTAATAATAATGTCTTCTTTCACAGGTAAGTGGTAGGGGTTCTAGTCAACTTAAAGTCTTTCGGGGGTTCACACAAACGGAGGGGTCCTGTCTTCTTTCACAGGTTTAAGGTGGAACAGAACTTAAACATCCTTTCTTAGATTAGCATCAACAGAGAGGGACACGGCGCTCACAAGGTGAGTTTCTTCATTCACAGTCTTTTTTATCCTTAGCTTCTGGGAGTGCCTCTTCCTAAACAAAACGTGTGATAAAGAGAGAACGTTTTCCTTACGACCTTAAGGTGCAGTGGACTGCCAGGAGATGCGCGGTTCCCTTCTCCTCCTCGTCTCAAACCGAGCCAGGTGGGTTTCCAGGTAAGTGCGGCGTTTCCACTCATCACTGGTTATGGGGGGCACACGCTCCGGCGTGTGCTTTCAGCCCCACTCTTACAAGCCTTATATGACGGAGTACAAGGCACGAGTGAGTTGTGGTACAAACAATCAAGCAGTGCGTTTTTACTAACGGCGGGGAATCAATATAGTGAGGTGTGGGGACTTACCATCCAGAGACAATATGTAGACACGCTGCCCGACCGTCTTGGGTGAACCAGCCAGTGTCACAGCTAAGTTTGAGTGTCCTTTATATAGGGCGCGGCTGACAGGTCGCGGCTGTCGCTGATTACTAATGCGAGCGGTGGCCGCATTAGGCGCAGCTGGCGCAGATCCGTATAGGGGTAATAGACGTCCTGTATGACGCGTCCGTGGGCGGACCGAGCCGTCTCCCGCGTCGGCAAGGCCGGTGTTTGGCTGGTTGCCATGGGAACGCATGTACAGTATGTATGTATGTATGTAATGTACAGTATGTATGTATGTCAATTCATAGACATACATGTGGGGAACATCAAATCTTTGGGTGCAGTACTTTAGTGCGACTAGTCATTGGTCCTAAAAACGACAACCCACCTCAAACCCTAACCTAACCATAAACGCAAGCACGGGAGCAGGCGCTAGTCCGAGGTGCGGACGCATGTCGAACCAATGCTCCGTCGGACCATAGTATGCCTCCCCATGTCTTTATGGAAACTGCCCATAGATCCGAAGTCCCGTTAGTCCGAACATGCACTGCTCCCGTGCTTGCGGTTAGGTTTAGGTTTGCTCCCGTGCTTGCGGTTAGGTTTAGGTTAGGGTTAGAGATAGGGATAGTAATTTCGGAACAATGAACCTTCTGACTAATGACACGGCACCGTCTTTAGCCTACGCAATGCTTTACCCCCTCCAACTCTATATACTTTCCCATTTTACCACGAGTTTTGGAATGATGCATTGGGAAATCGCGGAGGCAACAGCATGGTAACGCGAGACTAACTCGAGTCGACACTGGTCGATTATTCGAGCAGTGAGTACATCAGCCAGTCCAGTGTCACTGTGCCAACACACAGAGTTGAAACTTGACGCTACTTGGTCCACTTGGAACAGCATAAGGTGAGTTGTTAATTAATAATAGTTATGCTTAACAGAAACTATATTGGCTATAGTTGGGATGTTTGAGTGCATTTAGCAAGTTCAGATATAATTTCCGTCGAGTAGAAATGTGTAGTTACAATAAGATAGCTAATGTCCCTGCTAATAGTTAGCTGCTAACATCTAACTGATGGGAACTACCCATAGATCCGAAGTCCCGTTAGTCCGAACATGCACTGCTCCCGTGCTTGCGGTTAGGTTTAGGTTTGCTCCCGTGCTTGCAGTTAGGTTTAGGTTAGGGTTAGAGATAGGGATAGTAATTTCGGAACAATGAACCTTCTGACTAATGACACGGCACCTAACTGATGATGTATTGTCCCAACTTCCAGGCACGTTCTCACTTCTGTATGTTGGTTAAATAATGAAATTAGCATCTGTCTAAACAACATGCTATTTAAATAACATTCTAGGATAGCAGATAAACAATGAACCGTGTAGCCTATCTGTCTCATATATGTCTATGCATGTATGCATGCATTCATTCATTCAAAAAGAACAGCATGCCCTGGATGCCAAAAGTCCCCCAACATCAAATTGAGCAATTTAAGGTGCACAGGTTAAGCAGTAGGCCTGATAGCCTACTGTATAGAACTATTCTACATGTTACTACGATGCATACAATATCTTTTTTTGCTGCAATGTTTGTACATCAGTACATTAGTTTAGTTTGGTGTATTAGTTTGTTTTTCTTTCCATACAAAAAACATTCCTAGTTCATCACAGTTTTTTCTTTCTTATTCTGGAAACAAAAGGTATAGACTGAAGCCTAGGCTTATTACTTCTACCCTTTTGTCATTTAACTTAAAATAATAAAACAAATAATAATAATAATAATAAACATATGTATACCCCTTTTTACAGGTTTTCTAACAAAAACAGTTCATGTGTCTTATTTCTACTGAACAATGTAATATTCAAGTAAAATAATGAAATACAAGTGCTTACATGCCTTTCTTTTTTATTTTTCTCTAAAAAGCAAGTAAAACAATATGCCAATAATAGTCACAGTAGTAACATTTTCACAAAAAAACCCAAATGGCACTTCATAGCACTATGGCCAAAAACCCAGTAACATTTGATTTGAGCCTTTACTCTGTGTAGCTATTAAATACTTTGTTTTTGAATAGCTCCAGTCTTTCAGTTCATTATCACATCTATTCCACAGCTTCACACCCTTTATCGTTATACAGTTACTTCTCACGTTGATCCTTTCTTTTTTTGTTTACACAAACATTTTCCTCTGAGTGAATAACAGATCTCTCATTGTGAACAACCCTTGGATACAGTCTCTCATTGTGAACAACCCTTGGATACAGTCTGGAAGTACATCAACATTAGCATCAGGTGAAAACAGTAGATCTCAAACTGGGGAGGGGGGGGGGGGGGCAGACAAATTGGTTAAAGATGGAGTGCCACAATTTTTGTATTTTTCCAGTTTTTCATGTGTATGAGGTGACAGTACTTCATTAGACACCCTGGAGTCGTTTGTATGTGCATTGGTGTATTAACTTTGTATTTAGGGTTTCTTCCTGAAGGATGAACCCTTGATAGTCAAACGGGCCAATGAAAGAAACAGTAAAATAGTGACATCACACTATCAGCCCCTCCCCTAACGCCTCCCCCTTTATCATACAAGTACAACGCCACTGCCAGAGTGCTCACCCGCACAAAACGCTGGCAGCACATCACCCCCACCCTCAAACACCTCCACTGGCTCCCGGTTAAGTTCCGCATTCATTACAAACTGCTCCTCCTCACCTACAAATCCCTCCATGCCCTTGCCCCACAGTACTTGACTGACCTCCTCAAGGACTACACCCCTGAGCGGAACCTGAGGTCTTCAGACATGGAACTCCTCACCATCCGTCACGCAAAACGGCGGACTCTCTGCGATAGAGCCTTCTACGTGGCAGCCCCTGCCCTCTGGAACTCTCTCCCCTTGGAGATCCGCCAGACTCCCACATTGAACTCTTTCAAGTCTGCACAAAACTGTGATTTTGTCTCAATAGACGCTCAATAGATTCAGGACTGGACATGGCCCTTGCTTGGCCAGCCTCCACAAATGGGGCAGTAGCCCAAGCCCACTGTGTGCGTGTGGTGAGGAGCAAACTATGAAGCACATCATATAAGTTTGTCCTCTCCAAAGACTGGAAGGAGGATTAATTACCCTCCACACAGCAGACCAGGAGGCAACTGTTTGGCTTAAAGACTTTGCATTCGCTAAATTAAAAAAAAAAACACCCACCAGGCAAACCAGGCATACTTAATTAACTGGTGGGCGTGTCCACATAAAAGCATGATTTTAACAAATACTCTACACTTTTTGGAAAATGTTATTGCTCCTTATATTATAATAATACCTGATGATCATGTTTTAGGGTCGAAAAAAATCACGGCACTCCATCTTTAAATACGGTTTACCAGATCTTACGCACCTCTGCTGTGCAAGTATAAGGGACATGGATCCCTGCATGCAGAGGTCGCGCGGCGTCGGTTTGCACCGTGTGGAGGGGGCTCATCGTGTTGCCGGAGACGCTGTAGAACGACACCGCGCCTGCCGTGTCGCCGACGTACACGCCGATGACCCCCCCGTCGTCATCGTCGACGACGCCCTTCGCCCTGGAACACGTCGACCCTGACGCCACTTCGGTCCTACGGCGGCCGTGCATCAACCAGTATTTATCGCGGTTGCGCCACAGCAACCAGGACTTGTCGTCGGCTCCGAAGCCCGACAGACACTCCTCCTTTCTGCTGATGTCTTGATAACAGACGGCGACGGACACCAGACATCCGCTCCATTTGACCTCAAAGTAACAACGCTCGGGCAGTCTGTCGCTGCTCATCACCTGGGGGTGATGGGCGAACCTGTCCTGGTTATCGGGATGGCTTGGTTGGTCTTCTTCGGAAGACGTCACCGTCCTGTTGTCCTCCGACAGGCAGAGCTCGTCGTTCATTGAGGAGGGGTTCAGTGACAGCGGACAGGAGTCTGTAAGAACACGCATGACAACATAACATAGCAAAATTAGGGCTGGGACTCTCCAAAAAAAAAAAAATATTTGAGGCATTGCAATTAATGACGTGTGTGTGTGTGTGTGTGTGTGTGTGTGTGTGTGTGTGTGTGTGTGCCTGTGTGCGTGCATGCGTGAGAGAGAGAGAGCGCGCATGTGCATGCGAGATATAGAGATACAGAGAGAGAGAGAGAGAGACATAGATATCTTGGATAATGGGTCAAAACAATGTCACTGTGCGTGCGGTTAGTGTAAAAGCAGTGTACTGATCACCATGGACTCACGTTTTAAAAAGTCCTCCCTGTTGGTGCTCCCAGCCGGAACTGGTGGGACTGCACTGCGATGCATACAATATATTTTTTGCTGCAATATTTGTACATCAGTACCAGGGACTGGTGTAACTGCAGCGACTGGAGGCACTGCAGCGACTGGAGAGACTGCAGGGACTGGTGTAACTGCAGCGGCTGGCGGGACTGCAGCGACTGGACGGACTGCAGCGGCTGGCGGGACTGCAGCGACTGGTGTAACTGGGACGTTAGCCAGCTCCGTTTGCACTTTGCAGACGGCAAGATTAATCCCATGCTTGTGCATCGATTCGTACAGGCGTGTCGTCACATCGGCACATTCTGGGAACAATTAGCACAGACACAAAGTTGATTCAGTTGCTCAGACAAAGTGCAATCAGTTCCTAGACACATGGCTAAGCTTGAAGTCAGTTCCTAGATCGATGACTATGCCTGATACAGTTTTGCAGGTTTACTGTTTGTTTTTCCTTAACGCCATTGACATGGACAGAGTTTAATGTTTGTTTTGTCGTCATTGCAGGGCAGTTTCCTCACCTGTAAAACTGGGTCGGTCTTCCTTTTCTTGGCTCCAGCACCTCTCCATGAGCTCAACCAGCTCCACCAGCCCGTCGGCCTGCATTCCCCTAATGGCCTCTAGGGGCGGCCTTCCTCCGGTGGCGGGAGTAAAACAGGCGTCTAATGTGTGGCCAGTATCTGAGAGAGTGGAGGGGAAGACAGATGGTTTTAACCTGTTCTGGGCGGAAGCCGGGAACCACTGTTGGTGTTTTAAGCCTTATGTTATGTTCTACCTATTGAAAAATAGCAGATCTACGAGCGTGTAGGTCTGCAATCTTTGAATATATATGATGTCAGAGCGAACGTTTTTAACTCAAATCTTTGCTTCTGGGTAACACTATATTTTCAGATGGGGGTCGGCGGACATTTACATTATAATCTTGGGGTTCCGTGACATGAAACACTTTGAGAACCACTGACATAGAAACATAGGGTTTTTCTGAAAACTGATTTAGAAGACATCCTCAGGTCGAAATGGGTTAAACGGATGGGAACTGTAATGCATAGGAGAATGGTTACAGGGCATACTGGGGGGGGTCTTTTTATCGTCTACTGAACACCCCTTTTAAGTTGCTCGATATTTTAAATTAATTTGATTAGACACGCCTGCGAAAAAACATTGTGGTGGACACAGAGAGCGATGAAGAAGAAAGACATGCAAACAGAGAACAGCAAATAAGAAGAAGAAGAAGAAGAAGAAGAAGAGAGAGAGAGAGAGAGAATTATACTCACTTAAAATTGACCATAGCAGCATTGCATAACTAAAATAAAAATAGACATTGATCAGCAATTAGTGTACATATCCACATGTCACACATAGATACACATAGATACAGTTTGCCAAATAAGAACATAAATAACAACTGGATAAAAAAAAATCCCACTCCTACTATTCTGCATATTGTTGTTTTGGGGGTATTTGTGTTTAATCTGCACATAAGTATAGCTACATCTATCTACATCCATTTACTTTGTAAAACAAAACAAACCAAAGAAACAGAAATATCAACATGACTATTGACTGTTCTACTTGCTGGTATGGAGCCTGTCCACTATGGCTAGTCCACACATTGACTGCTAAGCAGCAGTCGATGCATTGTGTTGGATATTGACAGGGCTTTGCAGTGACACACCGGCTGACATGTTGAATTCCAGTCGCACAGAAAACGGCACCGGGAATAGTGCATACCTGTAGACGTCATAGGCACTGTCGGCTCCGCCTTTAAAGGCGTCCGGTGGCGCGTAGAAGGGTGTGCACGCCCCCCTGAGACGCTTGTCTGTGAGGTTGTTGTCAAACCTGGCGAGGCCAAAGTCAGTGATCTGGATGAATAAGATTGGAGAGGAAAAAAAGGAACAGCGAGAGATATAGAGGGGCCATTAGGCATTTTGTATTTCTGACATAACTTCAGCCAGAATATAATTGACAGATAAGTAACATACCGTGAAAATAATAATAAGGGTAATAATAATAATAATAATAGTGACAGATAATGTAAATGTTCCAGATGAATACAAATAAAAAAGGTATATCCAATAAACAAAACAAAATAACAGTTAAACAAACAGTGACATATGGTAACAGACAAACAAAACAAAGACAAATTTGACCATGCTATATTGGAAAGTAGACAAATTTGACCATGCTATATTGGAAAGTAGGCAAATTTGACCATGCTATATTGGAAAGTAGGGGGGGGGGGGGGGGGGGGCAGATGATGGACATGCTTGGCCCATCAATGGTGTTAACCCATTCTGACTCAGATCAGATTCATACGAGGTTTTCCACAGGACACACACACACTGGTCTGATTAACCCATTCTGACCTGAGATCAGATTCTAAAAATCAGTCGTTCTTCGATTTTTCAAAAAATAGCAGACCTACAAGCTCGTATCGCGCCACTCGGTGGCGCGATATGAGCTTGTAGGTCTGCTATTTTTCAATAGCTAAAGCATGACATGATGCCAACACCAAAACGGGTGCCCGTTCAGAATGGGTTAATAATCACCCCGAAACTCTGCGTGAAAAGAGGAGTTAACAGGCAGTTATGGGCACTGTGCATTTTGCCCGTAAACCTCAAGTTTAGCAGGCATATTATACAGTTAATATACGGTTAGTTTGTTGGGACGTTTGACGGGAGTGTCCTGTAATATACACACACATCCGTATTCCATGCTTTTTTGGCGCAGTGAAAGGTGCCTGGGACTCACCTTGGCACTGAGGCCGCTGTCCAGCAGTATGTTCTGAGGCTTCAGGTCCTTGTGGTAGAGAGCAGGCTTGAGGCCGTGGAGGTAGTTCATGCCCAGAGCCACTTGGTAAGCCAGTCGAAAGACCAGGGGCCAGGGCAGCGGCTGGTTTAGTGTTTTCTGGTGAGGGTTTGGGGGTAAAACAAGCGTTGAATTCACAATCACAGACACAGATGTGACCCCACGCAATGTACAGACTGCCATCGCGCAAGTTGCAACTGTTCAGGACAGCTGAAAAACATTTTTTTCCTTTTTTATTGTTCTGTCTAAAATGATCTGAAGCTATATTATTATTCATTTAATGTTTGAGCAGGTCTGAAATAAATGTCAGAGCTTGACTAGGCATGTAAACATGACATAATTGTATTAATGTTTAAGTGTAATGATGTTATTGACCGGATTATCCATAGTCCTCCAGCCGTTTGTATAATATTGCTAATATTATAAGCTAACCGCATTACTAAAGCCAATGCATTGCGGTAAATGCGGCATGTCTGCGGTAAATTACTTATACAAGTGAGTCGCGTTATATTTACCTTAAATACCAGCCAAAGTACATTCCAAATTAACAATTATTAGCCATGTTATGTTGTTATATCAGTTTAATTAATAAAAAACATTGCATTTCTTCTTCGTTGGTATAAGGGAAAATCTTGAAACACTTCCGCATTTCTTTGTCCCAACTTGCAAGTACATGAACCACGTGACCGGGCTGTTTTCTGCCTCCTCAATATCGCAACCCAAATATTTTATAAGATGGCTCTCCGCATCATAAGTGCATAATACTTGTTTATTTGGAGTGAACATGACAATGACAAGTGAATAAATATTAACACGACTCCCGTCGATAAGTTATTTATCCTGGACATTTCCGCATTTAGCTGAAAACGGGCTTAGTAGCCTACTATTCGGCTAGAGGCAGGAGCTAACGGCTAACAGTGTAGTAGCCCTGGTCCAGTGCATACAGTGCTTCCGCAGCCCTCTGGTGATATTCTCAGTCCCGTGAGAGGATTTTCAAATCCCAGCAAATAAACAAAACGATTTGTAGCTGTTGCAAAAGACACAAATCTACAGAGCTACAAATAAGATGAACTGGTTTCAACTTCACCTACAAAGATTCAAAGCTACAAATACGCTGTGTATCTTTGTTTTTGTTCCCCTCTATTGAGAACAAAGGGACGTTTAATTAAAACTATGTGGTAACTGCATTATGTATTCATCTTTGTCTACTATTTGAATCTACCCCAATAACACAATAGGTGCTAAAAACATTGACATTTTCCAGTTACTATAGTTACTTTATAGATTTTGATAATTATTATAAAACATGCATTAACCACTTCAACCTTATATTCATTAGTATGAATAGGGTAGTAGTACTTAACTTAAGTAAATCAATTGGGTAATTTATAGTATAGGCCTACTACTTTTTTAATTTGACACTTTTATAAAGGCTAATTTCCTTACTATACCCTGACCCAGAATTAAAATAGCTTCACTCTTGTTTTTGACTCAATACTGCCCCACCTGGGGGGGTAGAGTACCGCATTTTAGCAATGAAGAGGAAACAGCGCCCCCAAATGCCACTGACCACGGAACTGCATCTTTGAAGACCAAATTCTCAGATTGCTGTAGCTCTGCAAGACATTACTCTATAAGCCATATCTCGAAAACTAGTGGGTCAAACTGCACAACCAATATGTCAATTTGAAGCTATGATTCCCTGCTTTAATATGACATGATAAAAACAAAAATGAAAAAAATCCAATGGCAGTCTCTCGATCAAATTCGGTCACACAGATGACAAATAAAGGCTCATTTAAATTTGAAGTATGTTGGTCGAACAGTCCTCGAGATATATGAATTACAGAGACGTATGTACGCACAGAGATGCTGTGCATTTATCACACGATTATTATTACATTATTATATAAATTGTTGAATCGGTAAAGAGTAGGGGTGTATCGATATAGTAACTGCATCAATAAATCTGAATTTCAAGAATCAAAGTATATCGAAATTAAAACAGCAACATTGACTATCGCATAGTATCGTTTTGCTTTGCAAATACATTTTTGTGCGTGGTATTTAGACATTTTTAGCAAAAAATAATAATAAGACAAGTTGAATTAGGCATACTTGGTTTATACTAATGTCAATGTATTTTAAATAGTTACTGTATCAATTTCAAAACATCAAATCGGATCGCATCGCCATAATGAACAAATATCGTCCATGTATCGTATCGTCAACCATGGATCGTGATACGTATTGTATCGCTGTTAAAATGTATCGTTAGGCCAGGGCCATGGCTCAATGGTCCAGGCACCTTGGCAGTGTGCCGCAGGTTCGACTCCCGATCCCGGCGGCATTTACTGCATGTCACCCCCCCATCTTTCTCCCCATTTCCTGTCAGCCTACTGTCTGTCCCTCCATACAAAAAAATATTTTTTTATCGTTACACCCCTAGTAAAGAGTGAACAGATCTCACCTGCAAGGAGGCGAGGGATCCATTCTCCATCAGCTCCATCACCATGCCCAACACCTCGAAGGCTTCGCCGGGTTTGCAGCCCCTGAACATGCCCAGGACCTTCATGACATACGGGTTCGATGCACGGCGCATCAGCTCAGCCTCATGGAGCAAATCGGCATCTGAGAACAAACTGAGGATGACACGCGTATATGATGAGACCTCTTAGTATAAGTATAGGCAATCAAAGAAAAAAAGGGGGTCAACCTCAAACAAAATAATTGCAACACAAACTCTTTCAAATGTTTCTGTTTCATAAATATGTTAGTAATATTGTAATAAGTCCTAAGAAATCCAGGTAGGGGAACATATTGAAAAATGCTGAAATAGGTGATGTCACAATTTCCCATTGACGGCCATGTTAAACAATGATTTAAACATGTTTTCCTGTCAAATTTTCACACAGAATGTTTAATACTGTCCACAATCAAACATACATATCTCTCTCTCTCTATCTGATGTACAGTGTGGATGAAATCTAGCAGCGAATAGAAACAGTAGTTACATAGCAGCCGATGGTGATAATATGACTATTATGTCATCATATCTTGTTTTCCTGTCATCAGCTGCACTCGGTAACTGCAGTGTCACTCACCCGTTATCTTTTCCTAACAGCTTAACGGCCACGTCCCATCCCCACCGAAGATGTTTGGTCTTGTAGACGGTGCCAAATCCACCTGCACCGATCTCCTTCCAGTCCTTGTCCAAGCTCACGGCATCGATCACGACTACATTTGCAGGTAACTGGGGTCTCACATCTGCAGGTAAGTCCCCACTTCCTTTACGAAATCTATTCCACATTGTCCGCTGAAGAGAGAAATAGGGTGCGTTAATGACAGGTCATTCATCCGACAACAAAGAAAAACTACAGCGTGAAAGTAGAAATAAAACGAGCAAATAGATAGATGGATAAATCCATTACATTACTAATGCATTGATTGATTCATGCATTCATTTTTGGTGAGACTATACAGGTATATATTCACACACACACACACACACACACACACACACACACACACACACACACACACACACACACACACACACACACACGGTGCATTTATATAGCACCTTTATACAAGGTGCTTTACATAGTAAGTAAGTAAGTAAGTAAGTAATTGTCTTTGCTTAAAATAAGTATTTAAATAGATTCGGATAGTAGCCTACTCATGCATTTGCCAGGCATGATACCAATTCTATTCAATCATGATAGAGAACTCAGTCAGGAATGCAGATTAAACAAGTGCTATTGGAAGTGCTGACACAATGAAATGAGCAGACAAAATTAGAACCGGAACGCTATACAAATTAACCTAAAGACATGTTTCTGTTTATTGAAGAGCTGGAGAGACAGGGAGACTATCCTGTTAGGCCTCACTCACACCTAAGACACACGCAAGACACACTTGTGTCCTGTGTGTTCTGTGTGTCATGGATGCACGTCTCAATGCATTTCCAATGGTTGAGAATGGTTTGAAGACACAACCTTGTTGCATGGGGGGGACTCCCATTGGAAATGCGACCATGGTTTTGTCCTCGGGTTGAGTACAGAGTGACGTAGAGGGTGCGCTGTGACTGGCCAGCCGCTGTGATTGACAGCCTACACCTAAACCTAACCCTAACCTCAGAAAAACTATACCTAAACCTAACCCTAACCCTAACCTTAACCTCAGTACAACTATACGCAGTGGCTGGGGGGCGTTTCCAAGAACCCAAATCCGAGGACGAAACCATGCTAGCATTGGAAATGCATTGAGGCGGCCATGACACACAGAAGACACAAGTGTGTCTTAAGTGTGAGCGAGGCCTTACTGAACAAACACCCTATAGCAATGATTACTGTCAGAATATAGTGATTTAATCTTTTAACATACAGTATGTGTGTTTTGTTTTAACCAAACAATAATACGTATACAAGTAGCAATACCACAATGTAAAAATATTAAATACTGGGCAAAAGTACACAAACTATGTAAAAGTTCTCATTTTGCATAACATTTTTCAATGGTTTTCACATTTGGTCAAAGTCTTTCAAAACGTGCAGATCTCCCAAGCTCACAATGTGTCACATCACGAGGAGTTGTGAGCTTGAAGATCTGTAATTTAAAACAAATCTAAATATCTAATATATATATTGTATCTAAATCTTACTTTAAATTTTAGTTTCCAAAAGATTGTAGTGGAGTAAAAAGTGTAATATTGCCAAAGGCATCTGACACAAGAGATCTTTCTAGTGACAATGTGACATATTTCAGATAAAAACATGTCCGAAGCAAAGCCTGCAGTTAAGCACCACATTTTACATAACACTAATTAAGAAAAAATTGATTGAGCGGCCCAGCTGTCATTCACTAAATCGTAACACAATATGTGTGTGCGTGGAAAGGATAAAAAACGAGAGCGAGCGCGCACGCGCGCGCGCGCGCACACACACACACACACACACACACACACACACACACACACACACACACACACACACACACACACACACACACACACACACACACACACACACACACCAGTGGTGGAAAAAGTAAGGCCTACTCATTGTTTTACTTAAGTCTGCGATTCAAAATGTACTCAAATAAAAGTACTCAAAATGTAGTCAAAGTACTAAAAGAAAAAAGTACTCATTATGCAGAATGTCTCATTTCAAGTTTTAATAGCAGATCTACAAGCTCACAATGTATCGCAATGTCACAATGTGTCGCGATGTGATGCATTGTGAGCATGTAAATCTGCTATTTTCAAATGACCAAAATGTATATAGCCTAGGGCTGAAGTGGTTAATGTATGTTTTTGTAATAGTTACAATCTACAAAGTAACTAGTAAATAGAGTTTTCAAATAAATCTAGTGGAGTAAAAGTACAATATTTGCCTCTGAGATGTAGTGTTGTAGAAGTAAAAGTACTGGAAATTGGAAATAATCAAATAAAGTACGAATACCTGAACATTTTCAGGGCAGTTTCACTCTAACCACAAGGCCACTCTCTGTGGCCTTGTGGTTAGAGTGTCTGCCCTGAAACTAGGAGGTCGGGGTTCGGTCCCCAGCCAGGTCATACCAAAGAATGGGACCCCAATGCCTCCCTGCTTGGCACTCAGCGTCAATGGGTTGCATTGGGGGGGTCAAATCTACTAATCTGATCTACTAAATATGATTCCCCAAGCGCGGCACGGCTGCAGCGCACCGCTCCTTGACTGCGGCTCCAAGAGATGCGTCAAATTTCACTGCGGTAACGTGTGTGACAAATCGTACGACTTTGACTTTTTACCACCACAACACAATTCTAGAAAACAAGGCACTTAAATGGCAAAAAGTAAAAGCACAAGTCCGTACTTACTGCGCAACAACAGCAGTGGGATAGAAGAAACGGGTTCTCAGCAGTAAGTGTTGTAGCAATGATGTCTCGTCCGTTCAGGTCAAGTCCTCAAGCCTCGGTGCATGGACTGAGGTTTCTGATGGGCTACTTATAGGCCTACTGTGTATGTGCTGCTGTTCAATCATCTACTGTTCTCTTATAGGCAGCCTGATGAAGAACCCTTTCAGCTGATTTACATTTCTATGACAATCAGCTTGATCAATGGCCCCAGGCTCTCTCTCTCTCTCTCTCTCTCTCTCTCTCTCTCTCTCTCTCTCTCTCTCTCACACACAAAACATAAAAAATAAGACATCGTAGGTCGAATACAATGTGGAATATGTGTAAACAGAGCTGTATTGCGTTGCAACTTGTGGTGCATAATTTATATTAGCCTACAAAACCATACAAATGGTACATTTGCAGTGAGAAACAAGAATTGATGCAAATCAATAAATTACCAGCTGCTGCAAATATATCTCAGACACAAATATATACATGTCATATAATAGCACAATTCTGGAGATATAATGCAGCAGCAGCTGGTAATTAATTGATTTGCATCAATTATTGTTTTTGTTATTATATCAAAGTCCATGACTTTTATATGTGTGGTGGTGGTGGTCCACATAATTAAAAAATAGCAAATCTACAAGCTCCCAACGTGTGAAGATATGAATATGATGCAGTGTGAGCTTGTAGATAGGCTATTTTAACTATTTTATGTATTTTTGATTATTATATATTTTGTAAAGGAACATTGATGTCACCGTTTATTAGTGCATATCATTTTTACTATAATTAGGTGAGAAATGCAGCTTTTGCCTGCATGGAAACTACACAGATATCTATCCATCACTGTTCATGTTTATATATCACTAATCACTGTTAACATTACCAGCTGCATTATTATTATCTGTGGGTCTGCTGCTGACGTTATCACCAGTGTGAACTGAGTGGTGCAACTCCCGTCTATTGGTTCTCTGTATCGTTCCAATTTGTATCGTCCAATTTCTTCTATGTATCGTTCCAATTTCTTCTATGTATCGTTCCAATTTCTTCTCTGTATCGTTCCAATTTCTTCTCTGTATCGTTCCAATTTCACGCATGCGCACACCACTCGTGCAGGCTCAGCAGAAAATGATTAGTGTCGATCTCCAGTGTGTATCTACCAGTCGCAATTTTGGCAAGCTAATATTGAACCCGCCGCTTCTTCGAAGCAGCTGGTAAAAAGGTTATATCTCCACATGGAAAAAGTTAGCTTTACTTGGTAAACGTTTGAACCAAATGGCATCAATAGTTCAGAAACCTGAACAAACAGCAAATTCTTCCCTTTAGCTATTGTTAAGTAATTATAAATCTGTGTAAATTAAGCATGCACATTTTGAAAATCATATCCTGATATCATGCATTTGTTCCCCTCGGTAATAACATTTCTGACAGTCTAAGCATTCATAATACAAACCTTGTATTATGGGCATGTTTTTATTTTCTGTAATTTAAATGCTTAATGTTACACTGACATTGTGTTGCATACTATTATATGAATTACAATAAAACAGAATTGCTTGCTTCATTCATGAATATAAAAATCATTAGGGAATTGTAATTGCTGTTGTCTTGTCTTTAACCCATAATAGTCAAATAACATGATGAACACCTTTCAATCTAATAAGGATCCCTAACCATTGTTGTTACAAACACACACATGGAGGGAGTGAGTAAGCACTTTGACATGACAACAATGAATGACATGACAACAATGAATGCCCTCTCTTTCATAGAGCATAATGGTCTGCTTCACAGTCCTGTGACAATGTAGCTAGTGATCAAAGGGTTTTCAGTTGATTAAGTCTGGCTGTTGGTAAAACTGAGATAGACAATAGCTCTATGCAGAAATTACACTTTAGTTTAGTTTTGTTTATTTGATATGAACAGTATCAATACAAGTATTCATCAACATAAGGACAATATTGTTCTTAAATGACAGGGACACCCGCTGGCCTAGCGGTCCAGGCGCATGCCACTTGTAGGCTCTGGCCTGACAGTGCGTTGCGTGTTCGAGTCCCGTTCATGACGACCTTTGCGTCTCTCAATCTCCACTTAAAACTATCAATAAAGGCAGAACAGCACAAAAGAAATACATCTTAAAAAAAGATATACTCTGTCTGATCTGCTCCTCCAGGATCAATATAAAAAAGTCTTGAAGTTATCTTACTCACAATGTGGCCAATAGGCTATTGGAAAGTACAATTACTCAAGTATTATGCAATAGTGCTATCACTTACGCATTAATAGTTTTTTTTTATACTTTTGTAACCAGTTTTTTTAAATACTTTTTTAATACATACATTTTATTCCACTTAGCCTAGGCAGTAAACATTTGACATTATTGCTTATAGCAGCTTTAATCACTGATTTTGAAATGTATTTTCAAAATGAGCAATCACAGCCATTTTTATTTTAATTATCATGTTTACGTTGACTACAACGTTTGTACTAAACTCTATTTTTGGGCCGCGTCAAAGGGTCCCATACCGACTGGAGTGGGATTCTCTGGAGTCCGTAACCGGATATCTAGGTTCTAAAATCTCCTCTACAAGCCATCTCACAATAAATAGCCCAAATGCCTCCTGTGACTTCTCAACATATATGATTTTGATTTGATTATCTTCATTTTGAACCTTCAGGTAAAACAGTAAAATAAAAATAATAATAAAAAATAACCACAATGCATGTATATTTATTTTTGAATGAAATAATAATTTTATAATGACAACAATGTGATCATTGATCTTCCACCTAAAGTTCAAAAAGGAGTATGAAGTTCATACGTAATATGCCCCAGAATTCCGACGCACATACATTTGTTTTTCTGTTCAAAAAAAGAAAATATACTGACTGGCTATTATTTATACATCTATTTATACATCTGGTCATAAATGCACTCCTACTACTGTCGGCAACTTCACCTCCTTTGAGCTTTTTACTTTCACCACCTCCCATCCCACTGTCCTTTTTTGTCTTTCTGTATCGCCCTCCTAATTCAAAGGGTGACTTTCTGTCAGAATTCGGTCAACTACTATCCATCATCACCACCAATCATAATAGAGCAGTATTTCTAGGCGGCCTAAATATTCACGTGGACTCTCAGGACAACAAATTTGCCTCCGACTTTCTAGAACTCATTCACACCTTTGACTGTATTCAGCTTGTGCACGACCCTACTCATGATCATGGCCATACCCTAGACTTAGTCATTTCCTATGGACTTCAACCAGTAATTCTCCAGACCATTGCCATGCATGTCTCCGACCATGCTGCAATTCACTTCAACATTCCCTCAGCGCCCACGGCCTCCACCCCTAGAGCCCCCCGTTACTTTAGACCCATTACTCCACAGACCATATGGTGAACTTCTGAGACACCTATCATGCTTCTCGGCAGCTTGATCCGCTTAATTCAACCGCTTAACATGCTCTGTTGATGAGCTGACTAGTAAATGCATGCATCATTGCACTGCTTCTCTAGATGTTGTAGCCCCACTTAAGCTCTTAAAACCCTCACTCCTGTCAGCAAAACCTCTTCCTTGGGTAAATGACAGCGTCAGGTCCATAAGAAAGGCATGTTGAAAAGCTGAACGTAAATGGAAAGCCTCTAAGGTTCTTTAAAACCACATTGCCATGACATCACTCTTAACACATTGTATGCTAGAGTTTTCTATTTGCTCAGGCTTGGTGGTGCTAAGCGATTAACATTGGACTTTTGAACTTTTTAGGGGCCCACAGCGAGGGGCCTCTTATAGTGAGAATCACACCGCATAAATCAAAAGAAAGCCACACTTTTCCACTTCAATTTAAAAAAATCCATTCTGGAGATATTGACCTTTTTCTAACACCTGCTTTTGGGTGCACACTGCTCGCTTGAAAAAACAGCAGAGATATGGAAGGTTGAAGTTGACCGACATTTCAGTTCAGTTTTTTTTTCTTTTTTTTTCAGTTCAACAGACCGATATAAATATGAGCACAAATACTATCCTATACATACCATACACCAAATGAAAGCCCTGAATGTCTACTTTTAGGAGGAAAACAGCACACATTGTACACATATACAGTTTGACAGTAATTGGTCATTGAATTCAGCTTGTGCCCACCAGAGATAACTAAGACTAAAACATGGACCTGAACTGCTCCAATATTCATAAAATAAGGCCTATAGCTACATATACATACTATATACCGTATGAAACATAAGACTCTCTGCTTTCATAAGAAAAATACTTCTACTGTAATAATACAAATCACACCCCTGTGAAGTGAGCGGTGCAACTCTGTTCTCTACTTATTCACTACAGCTCGCTACACGGATATACGGACTGAGGCAGAAAGTCATGTAAACCCATTTACAGTTTGGTCTGTGAACTTCTACTGTAATAATAAAAATCACACCCCTGTGAAGTGAGCGGTGCAACTCTGTCCCATATTCTTTTCACTATATACGGACTGAAGCAGAAAGTCATGTAAACCTTTTATTTGCAGTTTGGTCTGTCTGGGGGGGGGGGGGGAATCAACGTGGCCACTATATCAGTGGTTGCTTACTGCAATAATCATAAGAAATACACAATATAAATAAAATAAAGTAAACATAAACATAAAAAAACTAAACAAAATTATTTTTAACAACTAGAACCACCCAAACAAAGATTTATATTCAGATCACTTTGGCAAGATGTTCGCCCCCTTGGCTTCTTACGTTCCTTATGACATGTTGAAGTCAAATCCTGCCAGGGAACACATATTGGGTCAATAAAAAATGTACGACACAATAACCAGTGATTGATAAGGCTGTACTTTTCAACAGGGAACGGTCATGAAAGCGCATCTTGTCACAGCAAAGCGTATGTTATGCATACAAAAGCTGCGAGCGCTGAGGGACACGGGCTACGCCATGGTCTCGTCCCTGGACCTGCACGGAGCTGGCGGTAGGTTCAATGACCATTACAATTATATTAATACTTGTGTGTTGTGTTTGTAGTGGTATTGGAAACCAAAATCTCCCTATCAAATCTATGTTAAAACGCCCAATTAACTGACCCTAAACATAGGTTAATAATGTGTGTTTCAGAACATCCTGTAACTCCACCACCACAGGCCCCCACCACCTCTGCCGCCACCCCGGCCAGCGCCCCTGATGGCGCCCCTGATGGCCCCGACAACCCTTACGTCGCTGTAAGGGTTGGTAAGCGTAGCCCCTGCCGCCTCTGCGCGGCAAGCACCGCCGAGGTGTACAGACTGAATGTGGTGGTGGAAGTCCTAAAAGAGAAAATCAAATATCTAAGAGATTTAGAACGGTGCAGCAACACACCCACGAAGGGTGATGTCGCCACCGCCACCTCCTCCCAGGCGGTGAGGGTTAAGAATTTAAAAAGCTGAAAGAGTAGGTGGAGTCTACAGTACAGAGTTGCTGATAAAGACTGAGTCCTGATGCGTTCTTTTAACTCGTATATCTTCTTTTCACAGTTGGCTAGAGCTTAAGAGCACGGTCTACACGCCGATCACCCTCCGGGCATACCTCCTGGACCTCAAAAAGTTCACTGAGCACCTCGAGTTCTCAGAAATGATGAGCCGGTCGAGGCTCACCAAAATGGACCTCACCAGGATTCGATACCAGCTCGAACATTTCAGGAAGAAATTGTCGCTTAAGGCCAAGAGACAGCAGTTCGAGCATTTAAGGAAGAAAACGAGTTAGTATACTTTCTGACCCTTAAGCAAGAATATATTGTCTTGGAAAACAAATATATCAAAAACAATGCCGCAGCACACATTAAGACTTATATCTCAATCTAATTGTATGTATATCTGGCTAAAGGTAAGGAACTGGACCCGCAGAGCGAGCTCCGGTTCATGAAAGTGGCCCGCGAGGGGATCCAGGGTCTCTTGAGTAAGGGAACTTGTCAGGAAAAAAAACATGTGAAAAAAAAAATGTTACGTACAAGAAGGGACATTCAACAGCCTTTCATACTTTTAGAAACATAAGTTTAAGCTTGTATCCTGTCTTTTTAGCTCAGCTTGACGGCACATTTGACCGGGCCACGCTCAAGAGGGTGCCTGCTGGTCGGCTACTTCTCAATACTAAGCGGCCACAGGTCGGGCGTGTTCAGAAACCTGCGGCAGGTGGAGCTGCAGAAGGCGCAGGGAATTGATGCCGGCAACCATGTGGTCTATTATATGTAAGTCAATACTTTAATTCTCAATGCTATTGTCTAAGTCTCTTCCTATGGAATTTTTAACAACTAGAACCACCCAAACAAAGATTTATATTCAGATCACTTTGGCAAGATGTTCGCCCCCTTGGCTTCTTACGTTCCTTATGACATGTTGAAGTCAAATCCTGCCAGGGAACACATATTGGGTCAATAAAAAATGTACGACACAATAACCAGTGATTGATAAGGCTGTACTTTTCAACAGGGAACGGTCATGAAAGCGCATCTTGTCACAGCAAAGCGTATGTTATGCATACAAAAGCTGCGAGCGCTGAGGGACACGGGCTACGCCATGGTCTCGTCCCTGGACCTGCACGGAGCTGGCGGTAGGTTCAATGACCATTACAATTATATTAATACTTGTGTGTTGTGTTTGTAGTGGTATTGGAAACCAAAATCTCCCTATCAAATATATGTTAAAACGCCCAATTAACTGACCCTAAACATAGGTTAATAATGTGTGTTTCAGAACATCCTGTAACTCCACCACCACAGGCCCCCACCACCTCTGCCGCCACCCCGGCCAGCGCCCCTGATGGCGCCCCTGATGGCCCCGACAACCCTTACATCGCTGTAAGGGTTGGTAAGCGTAGCCCCTGCCGCCTCTGCGCGGCAAGCACCGCCGAGGTGTACAGACTGAATGTGGTGGTGGAAGTCCTAAAAGAGAAAATCAAATATCTAAGAGATTTAGAACGGTGCAGCAACACACCCACGAAGGGTGATGTCGCCACCGCCACCTCCTCCCAGGCGGTGAGGGTTAAGAATTTAAAAAGCTGAAAGAGTAGGTGGAGTCTACAGTACAGAGTTGCTGATAAAGACTGAGTCCTGATGCGTTCTTTTAACTCGTATATCTTCTTTTCACAGTTGGCTAGAGCTTAAGAGCACGGTCTACACGCCGATCACCCTCCGGGCATACCTCCTGGACCTCAAAAAGTTCACTGAGCACCTCGAGTTCTCAGAAATGATGAGCCGGTCGAGGCTCACCAAAATGGACCTCACCAGGATTCGATACCAGCTCGAACATTTCAGGAAGAAATTGTCGCTTAAGGCCAAGAGACAGCAGTTCGAGCATTTAAGGAAGAAAACGAGTTAGTATACTTTCTGACCCTTAAGCAAGAATATATTGTCTTGGAAAACAAATATATCAAAAACAATGCCGCAGCACACATTAAGACTTATATCTCAATCTAATTGTATGTATATCTGGCTAAAGGTAAGGAACTGGACCCGCAGAGCGAGCTCCGGTTCATGAAAGTGGCACGCGAGGGGATCCAGGGTCTCTTGAGTAAGGGAACTTGTCAGGAAAAAAAACATGTGAAAAAAAAAATGTTACGTACAAGAAGGGACATTCAACAGCCTTTCATACTTTTAGAAACATAAGTTTAAGCTTGTCTCCTGTCTTTTTAGCTCAGCTTGACGGCACATTTGACCGGGCCACGCTCAAGAGGGTGCCTGCTGGTCGGCTACTTCTCAATACTAAGCGGCCACAGGTCGGGCGTGTTCAGAAACCTGCGGCAGGTGGAGCTGCAGAAGGCGCAGGGAATTGATGCCGGCAACCATGTGGTCTATTATATGTAAGTCAATACTTTAATTCTCAATGCTATTGTCTAAGTCTCTTCCTATGGAATCTTGGTAGACATTTTGGGGTTCCTTGAGACACTCCTAAGAGGTTTCTGCTTTTTTGGTGAGAGTCTTCACACAATTTGTTCCATCTGTTGTAGGTCACGGAACACAAGACAGTCGGTTCCAGTTTGTCTACGCAGGAGCTGGAGTGGCTCACAAAACTCTGCCGTTGCCTGGAGAAGGCAAACGTCCACAGCCAATTTGTTTTCTGCTCAAAGTCCGGCAACCAGTGCAGGGACCTGCAGCATAGCCTCGTTGCTGAATGGAAGAGGGCCGGCCTTACAGGCGACATCAATTTTGTCCTGGTGCGCTCGTCCGCGGTCACCAAGGTAAATCTTTCAAACCAAACACTTTTAGTTATCCCAATGTCATATCGGATCCATTCACTTTTACCCTGGATTTTCTCCTATCTTCTCCCATGTTAAAAGACCAATTAACCAAACCTGTCCCTAACCCTAACCCTTAAATAAAATGAATAGACCTGATGGGACGTTGGGCAACCAATAACCCTAACCCTAACCCTAAAGTTAAAAAGTATTACATAGTTATTATTTCTTCCTTTCACAGGTGAGACGAAACATGGGGCCACAAGAGCAGCAGCAGGTGGCGGAGGGGATGCACCACGCCCCCGAGACTGCAAAGAGGTTTTACGCCAGCCTCCCAGACCCTGCCAGGCTGTTGGTGACCCGTGGCCTGCTGGAGAAGCGGTTCCTTCCCCGGACGACGGCGGCTCCAGCAGGCGCGGGTCCGTCAGGCACCGCAAAGGCAGGCGGGGCGGGGCCGTTAGTGGCGTACCCTGACTCTGGCTCTGATGACCTGGACCTGGAACTGCAGCCCATGCCCATGCTAAGTGTTCTACAACTACAAGGGGACTTTCTCCGTGGTCCTCTTGGCAGTTGTAGATGCTGACAAATGTTTCCGGGTGGTTGACATCGGTGCTTATGGAGGTTCCATTGACGGTGGTACTCTGGCACACTCTGTCTTTGACCAGCGTCTGTTGGATGGCACCCTCTACCTCCCTGAAGACCCTACGCTTCCTGGGGCAGCACACATGGGCCGTCAACCCCATGTGTTCGTGGCAGATGAGGCCTTCCCTCTGCGGCGCAACGTCATGCGGCCATACCCCGGGAAAAACCTGACCAGGACGCAGAGGATTTTCAACTACCGGCTGTCCCGAGCCAGACTGGTGGTGGAGAACGCCTTCGGCATCCTGGTGAGCCAGTGGAGGATGTACCACCGCACCTTCCCTCTCCTCCCGGCCAATGCAGAGGCCTGCGTCAAGGCTACGTGTGTCCTGCACAACCTCCTCAGGAGAGGCAGGATCCGTGGCCGTGCTGCTGCTCCAACACCATCTGTGGATCGGCCCGTGGAGGGAGAGGTTCCAGGTCTCCGTCGGATTGGAAGGGTGGGAAGCAACAACGCTGCACGGGAGCCCCTCTTCAGAAGAAGATGCTTCACATCCTTCTTCTCTGGTGTGGGTGCCGTTTCCTGGCAAGATCACGTGGCCTAGTCATCCAGTCCAGTCCAAAACACAAAGGCTCTTTTAAGAGCCACCCCAATATTCCTATTAAAGAGTTATATCCATGTATTTATATATATATTTGGCTCAAGCCATTACAATACATTACATGCATATGAATGAACGGAAACATGTATCTAACTTTCAACCCTCAAAATGTTTTTCTATTATCCTCACTTTTAACTATTACATGTCTTCTACAAATTTCCCGTCAAATCAGATGCAATGATGTTTCACACACTTTTGCTATAGAGTTTAATTAGCCTGTCGCTAAGTCCCACCCAAGCCCGTTGTTGGCCAATACCACGTTAGCAACGGTTACTAGGTTTGGATCCTGGTCAAGCTTGCAATGCTGGTCAAAATGGTTTAATAAGCAGTGCCAATAAATATATTTGCTGTACAGCATGTGTGGACCTCAGAAAGAGGGTTTGTTTTCTTACCTGTTATGAGCAAACTAGTCCATTCCATGAATTATTTCGCTCCGTTGTGCAGTTTAATAGTATCTATAAAAATAGGCTCTCATTGACTTCCATTGTAACGGAAACAGCTCTCAAAATCAGTCAGTTAGCACATAAGCGAACACAACAAAAGCTGATTCTGACAGTTTATGACATCAGGAAAACTCATGCCGTTTTATTTTCGTCTTTTTTGATAGATTTATAAACTAACTATAGCCTATTGGATGGAGATATACAGTGAAGCGGTTCTGGTGTTCCTCGATCGTTTGTAAACAAGTCGCCATGCTGTTTGAGATGCACCCAGCTGCAGTCCCAGACATTTATCCTAAAGCGTCTCCCTCAAACACGTCAAAAATTGTGTATGGTGTTTGCGACAAGTGGACGAGATCAGATACATTATTTTGTTTACATCCAACGGTCTGGATGGTAAGTCTGGGACAGAGGCTATACTTCAGGAGTGTGTGTACAGATTTGGACCAATCAGATCGTTTTGTAGGCAAACTTGTCAGGGTTGCCAAGTCTGCTTATTTCCCGCTACGTTTGGCTTAAGGCTAATAATTAGTACTGTAATACATTACCAAAACATTAATTATCATAGACATAGGCCTACATATTATTTATAATGATAAATGCATACAATATTTTTATTAGGATTATATATGGTCATATTATTGTGTTTGTTTTGGCTTGTTTTTCTTGATTTGGCTTTAAGAGTTGGCTTGTTTTTGGAGGTGGGTTGGCTTATATCTCTCACACAATGTGGCAACACCGATGTAAAAAAAAAAACATGTTTTTTATTTTTTATTAAAAATAAAACCGTGAGTTTTCCTGTCATAAACGGTCATAATCTAAAATCTAAAAGAGTGAGTTTGAGAGTTGTTTCCCCGTTACAATGGAAGTCAATGAGAGCCTATTTTTATTTCTAATATGTAGGCTACTATTAAACTGCACAACGGAGCGAAATAATTCATGGAATGGACTAGTTTGCTCATAAGGTAAGAAAACAAACCCACACATGCTGTACAGCAAATATATTTATTGATACTGCAAAACCATTTTGACCAGCATTGAAAGCTTGACCAGGATCCTAACCTAGTAACCATTTCTAACGTGGTATTGGCCAAGAACGAGCTTGGGTGGGACTTAGCGACAGGCTAATTCTGTGTGAAAGTGCACATTCCCAGGAACATGTGCCAAAGTGGCCATTATACCAACCACATGGATGAATGTAGTGATAAAATGTCTAAGATAAATCTTTCTGAGGAAATTCAGGTGTAATAGCAGCAACAGCAGTAGTGAAACAGGCATGAGGTTTCCACCTGATTGACGTTAAACACTCTTCCATCCTTTAACCGCAGTGAAGTTGGTTTCAGGTTGGATGTATTCACCCAGTTGGATATCCAAGTTACGGTAAACCTGCATGATGTATCTTCAAACATTAGCTCATTTCATATAATATTCTATTTTGTTTTGCCACTGAGGTAGTACACCTATCAGACAACAGATAGAGTGGTCAAATGTGGAAGTAACAATAACATGAAACTAAAGAAAAAGGAAAAGCAAGGAAAAATAATTCGGGAGGCATTTAATCACTTCTTTGAGTTTCACTACCAAACAAGGCAAGTTATAAGTTCCACAAGCATGTTGAATAGCATTTATTATTTCAGTGTACAAAAATACAAAATTAAAGCTTATTTAAAATGAAAGGTCTGAAACACGTGCTTCTAAAGGTGCAAGCAACATATTTCTCCGACATTTGGTTCAAGAGGTCTTTGTTTAATGTTTAAACCTATTTATCCCAATGGGATTTCCTTTTTTCAATGTCCACAAGTCTCAGAAACTGTTCCTAAACCCTTAAACAGGTGTCTGTGAACACCCTTTATATTGGATTTTTTTAAACCGGGAAAGCATCAGTCTTTTGGGATTTTAGCAATATAGCAACATATGATTTTCTGAAAACTCTTTAAAACAGTGCATGGCTCTGAAGAAAATAGCCACTTTAAGGCCATTATTTAACTTTTCTTTCACAAACTATGTTGAATATTGAAGAATTGATTATCACTTCTGGGGGGTCCCTGGCACAAATCTGCAGATGGGGGTCCACAGCCATAAATATAATTTTGGGGGTCCCTTTAATTGGCACGAAAGTTTGAGAACTATACTGAAGGCATTGGTAGAATCAGGACAGCACAATTAGACAACTGGAAGCACCTGCTGCCAGTGACTTAGCCCTGCACTGCTGATTCACTCCCCACTGCAATCTTGAGTTTACCAAGAAAACTAATGCTAATATATAGATTCATGGATTTAATTTGGGCAGAGTGAAAAATATGTCTTAGTCACTCTCATGACATGCACTTCATTCAGAATGACTCATTTTAAAGTAGAATTTAAACTCAGGAGTCAATCAGAAGAATAACCAAAATTGGATATGTCAGCCAAAATGGAAGAGAAAAGAAAGGAGAGGAGCTAGGCAAGTCCCACATAGGACCATTCTAACCACTCTCCTCAACTAAAAACATCTAAACTAAACTAAACTAAACAAAAAAACCTTTTTGATTTTTTGTAAACCCCTACAGTTCCATGAAGTGAATTTAACCTCCAATTCTCTAGACATAATCACATAACTCAAATTACTTTTCTGAGCCTGAATTTAAAGCAGTGCCTTCAACAAACAAATACACACATAACATGAAAACAAAGGCTGCGATAGTGAGCCTGGAAAACAAAAACCCCAAACCCCCTGAGCCCATAGAATAGGCTTGCCCACCCCCCCCGCCCACCCCCCCCGCTTCCCACTTCCAAGTGGTTAAGGACCAATCCACACACTGTGAGGAATAACCCAGCATCACCATCCGCCTTGTGATGAACTCTCCCTCCCCCAATATTTAAATGCAAACTGAATTTATACCATAGTATTAGACCTTGAGCAGAAAAATGAATGAGAAAAATAAATAAAAATAAAATACAACCGAAGTTCAATCATTCCACCGCCCCCAATTTTTTCTTCTTTTTTCTTTAAAATATAATTATCCTTTATTATTTTTATTATTTATTATTTTATTTTTATCAATTGTTTTTATATTGTAATATTGTATATACACATGCACATACACGCACATGCATGCATATACATACATGTGCACACACACAAGTGACACTATTATTAGTGAACTATCCAAAAATATAGTTTTCCTGGTTTTATTAAATCCCCCCCCACCCACCCATTGACTTCTTTTAAATTTAGATTGTTTATTTTAATGTAAAACGAAATATAAATGTGTACCAAAAGAGTACTGTTATGGCTGGCTCTGGGGCCATAACGAAGAAGGGGAAACCACACCGGAGGACAATCGAAAAATAAGTATTTTATTTCATACTTGTGATAATAGAAATAGTGATTAAATAATTGAACTTAGAACCAAATGAACAAAGGAACTCTCCTGCAGCCGCCCCTGCAGCCTGTGGAGAATAGCAGATCTGTAGTGCTGTGAAAGCAGGTGTCTTAAATAGTGTTTGGGGAGGACACTGGCCAGGTGTCTCCCCTTCCACTCATCATCTCTGGCTCCGCCCTCCAACACTGCAATGGAACTGTTAAAGGCACAGCCACACACACACACACACACACACACACACACAGAACTCCATATAGTAGACTAAAGGCCCAGGGGGCCGTCACAGTACACTCTTCTACAATCTAACCCTTCAAAGTTGTGCCATGAAAGCCCTGTGTCAGGGGGCACTACAATGCTATACTATAAATCCGGGTGTAGTACCAGAGGGTACCAGCAGTAACGCTCCCTCAGAATTTAGATGACCCTTAGGTCTGTACAATGAACCGGAACTGAAATATAGACCCGGGACCCCGATGCATCATGGGAAACCGAGTCCCGTGTCGAGACACGGCACTATCATGTCAACATTCATCCCCAATTGCTATATTAAGTACAAACCATACGATCTAGCTATAGGATAATAGCAATATAAAGCTTATCCCAACCCAGAAAAACCATCAGCCTGAATCATAAACAAAGAGGGAAAGCGAGAGGGAAAAAAAAAAAAGAGAAAAAGAAAGAGCCCCCCCCGGCCCCAGCTTATTAGCCTTCAGCTAGCAGTAGCTCCAACATAACAAGCTAGCATATTATTCAAAACAAATCGAGACATTAAAACCAAAACCTTTAACGTCATTCAGAGTACAACTCAGTATAAAATGATATTGCGTGCCGAGCACAACTATAATCTGAACATATCAAAATTATATCACGGTTTACTGTATGTAAGTAAATACATTAAAATAATATATAAAGTTCTGTGACCCGTGTTGTCTTAGCTGCCTCGGGCCAGCTAGCTAGCCAGCCTACCTCGTATGTTTTCCCATCGTTGGCTCCGCTGCTCCAGACATGTCTTTCATTCGTTGAATAAAGTCATCCACGTCCGCTGGTTTGTCAAAGGACTGAGTTTTGCCATTGTATGTCACCAATAGCCTAGCTGGAAACATTATTCCTTGACGTAGCCCAGGGATCTCTCGAAGTTTCTGCCGGACCGAGTCGAATTCCTTCTGCTGCTTGCGCACCTCTTCAGCCAAGTCCGGATAGAGTTTTACAGATGTATCCCCGTACTTGATTTGGCCCTTGGTTCGAGCAGCCCTCATCACCTTCACCTTGTCTCGATTGCCCAGGAACTTCATGATGAGAGTCCTCGGAGGAGCGCCGTCCTCTCTTCTCGGCCCAATCCTGTGGGCCACTTCAATGGTTAGCTCTGACGTTAAGTCCAATGTTTTTACCAGCCACCGCTCGAGAAAGTCACAAGCATCAGAACCTTCTGTCTTCTCTGGCAGGTTTACCAATCTCACATTGGATCTTCTGGACCTTGTTTCTCCACTCAGAACCTTTAGCTCCATTTGCTTGTATTTCTTTTCCAGGTCCAGGATCTTGGCCTGTAAGCTAACAACAACATCCTCGGTGCTAGAGATGCGAGTCTCCGCACCTTTGACTCGTTCTTTGCAATCTCCGACCTCTTTCTTCATACCTTCAATCGACGACATGACTGAATCTAATTTTTGTGAGAATTCGGATCTCATCTCCTTGATAGCCTCGAGAATAGAGCAACGACGGCTTGTCAATTCCACCTCCGCTCCCGAGCTCTCAGCCTCATCCATGTTGCTAGCATTAGCGCCCCCGCTTTCCTTGGACCCAGGAGAGCTGAAGCTCAACTTGGGTTGGTTTTTGCCACCTCGTTTGGGCATTCTTTTGCTATTTATCAGGTTGCTTAAATAAAACTGCTCACTTTTCCATTAGTCTGTTTTATTTGTTAAGTAATTTATACCAAGCTGCGGAGATGAGAGACACACGTCCGTCTAGCTTGCCGCCATCTTGCAAAAATTACTACTATTCTACTGTTGTGTGGATTAAAATGAACCCTTCACAAAACAAAACAAAACAAAAAACTGAAGGTGTTTTTGTTTTTTTCTTCCTTGCTAATGAAAGTTACAGGTATGGTGTGTGCGATATGAAGTGTGAGATTACCATAATGACAGTAATCCTGAATCATATTCCATCATATTCAAGGGATTTGGAGAGAAATGACTCAAATGAGACAGTCACTTTAGACTAGAGACTAGAGTACTGCAGAGGGTGTGTGTGTGTGTGTGTGTGTGTGTGTGTGTGTGTGTGTGTGTGTGTGTGTGTGTGCAAATGCAAGGATAATTGGAGCCACCTCGCTAGTAATTGTTTCACTATAGTTAAAGTACTTTCTGTAAAAAAAAAAGTGTTCAAAAGTACATTCTTTCTCAAAATCGACTATTCTATTCTATTCAGGGTAGTGACTCATTGGATGTGTTCCCGGATCCTCCTGCCGAAAGCTCCACTGCACCATATGGCCCTGACTCAACTGTAAGGATGTCGGATGAAGAATATAGCAGAGAAGAAATCACCTCACCATCACCTCAAAGTAATAACAAGAGCTCCAATTACAGCAGTGCACATAGCGGAAAAGAATGCCACCCACCACCTCAAAGTGATGACAAGATATCCAATAATGACAGCAGCGCAAATGTCGGGAAAGAATGCCACCCACCACCTCAAAGTGATGACAAGATATCCAATAATGACAGCAGCGCAAATGTCGGGAAAGAATGCCACCCACCACCTCAAAGTGATGACGAGAGATCCAATAATGACAGCAGCGCAGATGTCGGAAAATAATGCCACCCACCACCTCAAAGTGATGACGAGAGATCCAATGACATCAGCGCAGATGTAAAAAAGGAATGCCACCCACCACCTCAAAGTAATGACGAGAGATCCAATGATGACATCAGCGCAGATGTCAAAAAGGAATGCCACCCACCACCTCAAAGTGATGACGAGAGATCCAATGATGACAGCAGCGAAGATACCGATGAAGAATACCTCGCACCACCTCATAATGTTGACGAAAGCTCCGATGATGACAGTGCAAGAGAAAGTGTCTCAGATGACATGAGCGATCTGATTCCAAAGCCGAATGGTCGTAGAAAGAGCACCACAACTCCGAAAGGTTCGGTCGGGTAAGAGCATTAGAAGAGACTGTGTACTGCGACACACGTCAACATCAAAACAGCCATCCGGTACGGAACATGACGCTACACCACATGAAGTTCCAACAGTGTCTGTTTTGGCATCAGAAAGTCCACCTGCTACGGAAGACGATGATGTTCCACCAGATGGTGTTCCACCAGATGATGTTCCAACAGTGCCAGAAGTGGCTTTTTGGCAGTCTCCAAAAAGCCTGATGGAAAAAGTGTGACACTTATTCTAAAATATGCAAGACATCTGTATCGTTGTCACAGTAACGAGGTGGATGTTGCCAAGGCCTTAAGCTTCAAGAAGAATTCAAAGGAAAGAAAAAGACAATTGGAACTCTTAAGAAACAATGGCAACTTCCTGCACAATGCATCTGTGCTTAAGAGTGGAGAAAGGTGCCTCATTGCTAGGAAGAGACCCAGTAAAGATGCCACAGGAAGTGGGTTTGTTCATTGCAAGGACTGCTTGGCACTGGTAAAAAGAAAACTGCTGTGGAAACATGCTCAAAAGTGCAAGAACCAGAAACCAGAAGAAAATGCAGGGCAGACCAGATGTGGCAAAAAAAGATTGCTGTCCGCCAGCTTGTTTGCAGAACCAACTCTTTCAGGCAGTTCGGAGCAATTCAAGGAACTGGTTAATGTCATGCGTCCTGATGAAATCACGTAAATCATCAAACGTGAACCTGTATCGAGAGATTTTGCCAACCATTTGATAAATAAGACCATGTCGAAAATGTCACCAAAAGAACATAGCAAACATGTCCGACAGAAGCTGAGGGATCTTGCGAGACTGCTACATACAGCAAGAAAGGAGACGAGCGGTCTCCTTTCTTGCTGTATGTAGCAGTCTCGCAAGATCCCTAAAGACAATCCTAGACCTGGTGAACCCTGCAAATTTCATGTCGACCATCACAGCTGTACGAAAAGTAGTCGGTTTCAACATCACAAACGGTAAGACCAAAATACCAAGTCTTGCGAGAAAACTTGGTCACACATTGAATAAACTAGCTTTGTTCTTAAAATCAGAAGCACTGATTAGACAGGATCAAGAAGCAGCACTGCAGTTCCAGAATCTTCTAGATGTTTCAGAGTCGAGATGGCATGAACATGTGTCAGGTCCAGCCGCGAAGACCCTTAAGGTAACCAGCTTCAATGCAGAGAAGCTCCTGCCATTGACAAGGGATGTCCAAGCTCTTCATGCACATTTAAATAAGTTGCAAAACCAATACATCATTAACTTGAAAGCCAAGGCTTCACCCAGTAACTGGAGAGAGCTCGCTGAGGTTACACTGACAAGTGTGCTCATGTTCAACCGTCGAAGGGAGGGTGAAGTCTCGAAAATGAAAATGTCTTACTTCCAATCAAGAAAGATTGACTTATGTAGACAACCTCCCAAGTACTTACGTTTATATCTTCTCTTGTTAGACGTTGGTCGAGCTCTGACTTAGAGCGGACAGCCCTGTCATTGTATGCATGTTGGTATACAGGCTGCTAGAAACAAAGGTAGGCTTGCCTCGTACGGCGAAAGCACAAACAATCCGTTGAATCTAAGAAATGGTGTTCCAGTTATTTATGTCAATGCTTATCTCTTGGTAGATGCTGTGAACGAGAGACCTGATATTGTGTGTGTGTGTGCGTGGTACACACACGAGCTGGAACGAGAGGCTGCTAGTGTGTGTGACATGAGTCTAGAGGTAGGCTTAACGTCTGTATTGCGACAGCATTACGTCTTTTTGTGTATAAAATGTGAGTTCTCATGGTGCATTTGTATTACACAGATGGCGTTCTGAACGAGCAAACACAAATGGCAAACGTCTGACCACGACCATGGACTCACATGTCATGACCACCAGGCCAGATGACATCTCCAAGCTGTACAGGGAGCTCGGCCTCTACCCCTCTCTGAGCAGGGCCGACGTGGGGCCTGTCATCACCTCTCAGTATGGGGGCAAATACAGCAATGTCTACACAGAATGGAGCCAGCGTGACCTGGAGAGGAATGCAAATGTCAAATTCTGCCGGCAGTACATCGTGTTCCACAACGACAAGTCGGTGGTCTACTCTGGACCGTCAGGAAACTGCACTGAGATCAAGGGAGAGTTGCTGAGTAGAGATTCCCCTTCCGGAGACATGAAGGCTGTCGTCAGAGAAGTCTCTGTCAAAGGGGAAGACAAGCAGTTTCTGGAGATCTGGAGTAAGAACCTAAAGGAGAAGAGCATAAACCTGTCTGCCTTGAAGAAGCACGGCAAGGTCTATGATGATGACCAGTTTGGCTGTCTGGTGTGGTCCCACTCTGAGACACATCTCCTGTACGTGGCAGAACGGAAAAGACCAAAGGCTGAGTCTTTCTTCCAGACAGAATCACCAGAGTCGGCCTCTACTGGAGATGAGGAGGACACTCTGAAAATGGGGAAGAAAGAAGAAGCCACAAAGGGGGAGCAGTTTGTCTTCCACGAGGACTGGGGAGAGGCTCTGGTCAGTAAGAGCTGCCCGGTGCTCTGCGTGCTGGACATTGAGGGCAGCAATGTCTCCGTGCTGGAGGGAATACCTGAGGACATTTCCCCTGGACAGGCGTTTTGGGCTCCTGGTGACACAGGCGTTGTTTTTGTGGGCTGGTGGCACGAGCCGTTCAGACTGGGCCTCAAGTACTGCCCCAACAGGAGGTCATCTCTGTTCTATGTGGATGTTACAGGAGGGAAATGTGAACCGCTGTCGTCAGGCACCAGTGCGGTGTGCTCCCCGAGGCTCAGTCCAAACCAGTGTAGAATCGTCTACCTGGAGTGTGGCGTCTACGGTCCACACATGCAGTGCAGCAAGCTTTGTATGTATGACTGGTACACTAAGAAGACCTCAGTGGTTGTAGATGTGGTGGCAAGACCTGGGCCAGATGGTTTCGCTGGTATCTACAGCTCTCAGTTGTCCCCTCAGTGCTGGTCTGCAGACAGCCAACGTGTCCTCATCGCCTGTCCCCAGCGCGGCCGCAAGGACCTGCTGCTGATAGATACGACCACAGGGACCGTCGCCTCTCTCACTTCCAAGTCTGACATTGGAAACCGGTGCCTGCTGAACATCCAGAGAGACTTGATGGTGATCAGCTGCTCTTCTCCAAACTGCCCACCCAGCCTGAGGGTGGGCTTCCTGCCACAGAGGGGTTCCCCAGAGGAAGTGGACTGGGTCACGCTGGAGGAGTCTCAGAGCCACTCAGATATCAGCTGGCAGATCCTGACCTTTGACCCTCCCCCAGACCAAGACAACAGCCAATACCCTGGTCTGGGTTTTGAAGCCTTGCTGGTCAAACCGACCGAGGTGAAGGATGGAGTGAAGCTGCCTCTCATAGTCACCCCTCATGGTGGTCCCCATTCTGTGATCGTAGCAGACTGGATCCTGTCCTCCTCTGTGCTGTGTAGGATGGGCTTCGCTATATTAATGGTGAACTATCGGGGCTCCATCGGTTATGGTCAGGACAGCATCCTCTCCCTGCCTGGCAACGTGGGCACACAGGATGTCCAGGATGTTCAGTTTGCCGTAGAGAGTGTTCTGAGAGGTGGGGGATTTGACGAGCAGAAGGTTGCAGTGTCTGGGGGTTCCCACGGTGGTTTCCTGGCCTGTCATCTGATTGGCCAGTACCCAGGCTTCTATAAGGCGTGTGTGTCGCGCAACCCTGTCACCAACCTGGCCTCCATGATCGGCAGCACAGACATCCCAGACTGGTGTATGGTGGAAGCTGGGTATGAATACACCACCGGCTGCCTTCCGACGCCTGCCGTTTGGGAACAGATGCTGCACAAATCTCCCATTAGACACATTGCGCAGGTGAAGACTCCAGTGCTGCTCATGTTGGGGGAAGATGACAAGCGTGTGCCCAACAAGCAGGGCATGGAGTACTACAGAGCTCTGAAAGCACTGCAGGTGCCCGTGCGGCTGCTGTGGTACCCAGGGAACAACCACTCCCTGTCCAAGGTGGATGCCGAGTCAGATGGCTTCATGAACATCGCTCTGTGGATGACTCAGCACCTGTGTTGATATAGCGGGGTTGCCATGTGAGAGACCTAATTGTTTGCCTAGTGTGTGTGACATTCAAGTCAAAGCCGAGTTACGCTCTTTCCTTGGTTTCGCCTCTTATTATAGAAGGTTTGTGGAGGGGTTTGCCAAGCTAGCAGCTCCCCTCCATCACCTGGTGGCACGGTTGAGTGGGCCCATCAAGAAGGGTAAGACCCCTAAAACCCCCCTATTGGACTTCTGGGATGAGCGCTGCGAGCATGCATTCCTTGCGCTGAGGGAAGGCCTGACTACAGCCCCAGTCCTGGCTTATGCAGACTTCCAAAAGCCTTTCATTCTTGAGACCGACGCCAGCCATGGTGGATTGGGCGCAGTACTCTCACAAGACCATGATGGGAAGCGCCAGCCGATAGCCTTTGCGAGCAGACCTGTTCGGAGTCCCCATATGTATTCCGTATGTATTCCGGGTCTCCCACCCTGTAATTGGGAGTGGCGTAGTAATACTGTGACATTAGGAGTACTTAGCGACTCCACTTGGTTACAATTGCCTCTCAGGCCAAGAGATTAAGTGAACGATGTTGGTATAGCTTTTTTTGTTTTGTTTTTACAGATAAAAGACACAAAAATAAACTTACCCGCGGCCAAGGGTGTTGAGACTGCTGGTTGAAGTTGCCATCTTGGATTCTCTGGGCAGAGACGTTGGTTGATGATTAAAGTTTCTTTATTAGGAAAAAGACTGTTCAGAATCGGCAAAAAACACGATGGAAACCACAATTTCCTAACATGATATATGACCTGACAAGGTCTCAAAACTCAAAACTCAATGGGGCAGTTCGGCAAAAAATAAATAGAGCTGTATTAAACACTGCTTACCGTGGACTATACAACCAGTACACAGTGATATATTTCAAGGATCTTCTACTTCTAAGATATCCAATCAATTTAGGACTGTATTCACGCCTCGGTACCCAGGGTTTTTCCGTTCGCATTGGCTCTCATAGGTTAGGTTGAATTTAGGCCAGGGCAATCTGAGAACACCAGAAAATCACTTACCCAGTTAATAAAATCGCCAGTGGGGCAGTCGGCCAACCGCCCAGGGGGCCAGGACCTGCAGGGGCTGGGGCCAGGGGGCCAGGACCTGGGGCCAGGACCTGGGGGGGGGGGGGGGGGGGCAGCAGCTGGCAGAATGGCCAGGGCCGGGTGCTGGGGAAGCGTTCAAAGTAGCACGTTGTGAACGTTTAGGTCTGTTACTTTCTTATGTTACATAATTTACTTTCCAAACCTTTTCCACGAGTCATGGCTGGAAAAACGTCAAACGTGAAGTCCATGGGTACACTCCCGTTTGACAATTCAGGGATGACAATTCAAAAAAGAAAAAATGTTAATAAATTATAATGATGCTTTATGATACACGTTTCATAGAATACACTACACGGTTAGAATAAACAAATATTCAATAAGAATTTCATTAATTTATAATTATTTAGAAACAAGCTGTGACACCCTGCATGTCCCCTGACCAGAGTCCTGCAACGGGTCGGATACCCGTGATTCCCCGTGGGCAGGGGCGGAGCTACCGGGGGGATGGGGGGGGTGGTCACACACCGGCCCGGGACCTCCTGGGGGCCCGGGCTGTCAGATGATCGATGGACGATTTTTTACACAGTCACTCACGACTGATAAAACCAGCGGGCCCCCGCGAATCCCGCAATTAACCAGATACAGAGCTTATATAGCCTATAATAGCCTACACTTTAGCAAAATATCATGTCTGATGAGAATGTACTGCGCTGGACTGTACAAGCACCGTGGAGTCTGTCTCACACTCTCTCCAACAGACATCCTCAGCCACGCTCCAAAAGTGGTAGCCCTGGTCCAGGGCTTACAGAGTCTCTCTCTGACGCCCTGTGGAAGTCCCTTCCGCAGCCCTCTGGTGATATTTTCACTCCCGTGCGCGGGTTTTCAAATCCCAGCAAATAAACAAAACGACGTAACTACTCAACAAAAAAAGCCTGCTAGACCTTGGTAAAAGTCTATTCTCGGAGCTGGGAAGTATCTCAGGTCCCCAGTTTCTCTCTAAAATGCACTTTGTGCCATTTTAATAATGCAATGTACCCTGAATTTACCGGGCAGTCATTTCTTCTACTATGGCATTTTCGGGTTTTGCCTGCGCCGATCTGGTTGGATTCATTTTATTCAATGATTAAAATAGTGCATTTTGTAGACAAACTGGGGACCTGAGACGCTTCCCAGCTACGAGAATAGACTTTTACCAAGGTCTAGCAGGCTTTGTTTCGGTGAGTAGTTACGTAGTTTTGTTTATTTGCTGGGATTTGAAAACCCGCGCACAGGAGTGAGAATATCACCAGAGGGCTGCAGAAGGGACTTCCACAGGGCGTCAGAGAGAGAGACTCGATGTAAGCGGTCCAGGGCTACAAAAGTGGCAGCACCTGTCACTCATTAGTAGGCTATTCACTCTGTGAGGACTTAGGAGTGCATATGTGTGGACTTCCTTTTCTCCACAACGGACTGTTTCGATTCTAAACCCATTCTTGTTGCTTTTCCCTGTGTGCGATCACTCAGCAATAAGGTGAAACGGAACACAAAGATGAGTAGTCGCCTATTTATTTTTTAACACGCAGCACCTCGCTCTCTCTCTCTCTCTATCGTGTGTGTGCCATAGGTGTGTGCACTGCTGCGCAATGTCAGACACAGACGCGATCAATAATATATATGTTACGGTCCTATGTGGCCCTAGTGTTGTTCTGGTCTGTGCATAATACACTCTTAGTGTTTTCCAGTGTTGATGATGGATGGTGGGAGTGGCCGTAGGGATTGGAGGCGTGTCGTGGAGATTGGGACACACCTGGGCCTCGTCACCACCCACTATAAAAGGAGAGAGAGAACAGCCCACAAGCCCTCTTCTGCCATTGTATCAACACCTCATGCAAACACTGCTGCTTGAGACCCTGCTCTTTTGTTTTCCCAATGAAAGCATAATTAGTCAGATAAAGTTACTAGTCTGACAAAGTTGTTAGTCTGACAAAGTTGTTAGCCACAGTTACTAATCAACTCAACTCATAACCACTGTCCAAGTATCCCAAACCCCAGGGAAGCTGTATGGTAAGGGTGCCCCAGTTTTGACCCATTGTTTAATGTTTAGTCAGGGAGCCTAGATTGTAATTTTCTTTTTGGTGTAGTTTAGGATTGTTTCTTTTCTAGGTAGGGTTGGGGGGTGTTTTGTTTGTTATTTTTAGCATTGGCCACCTTGAAGCTATATATACATGCTTGCCCTGTTGATGTGAATATTGTGAAGATTTTCAATAAATGTACACCTTTTTGCCTGAATTGGTTTGTGATCCTTGACAGCCACAATATATATTCCTCCGTTGGAGCCAAGACCCCATATAGGGTCAAAGGTCGTAATAATATAGCATAAATAATAGGCAAAATATAACACTTTCCCTCTATCTGTGACTGTGATCAGCACCTCACGCACATAAATCCTCTCTCGTGGGGGGGGGGGGGGGGGTGCTGTTGGGAGTCAGATTTGGCGAGGCCGGGGTCCTCGTCCGTGTCTAGTCTGATAGGCGTATCTCGCACGCACCACACATTGTGGCCAGTTTCAGAGACGTTCTGTGCATTTTCTGGGTTTTTCTTTTTTAATTCATGTAAATTTCAGTTCTCTTCAAACAGGTCCGGGGTCCTTGTCTGTGTCTAGTCTGAGAGGCGTCTCTCGCACGCACCACACATGGAGGCCAGTTTCAGAGACGTTCGGAGCGACGGTCTGCACCCTTGCGACACATTTCACCCGAGTTGAACTTCCAGGAAAGGGCGATAGGAACGTTCCTGTCCTACTTAATGAAGAAGCGCTTGAGCTAATGTGCAAGAAGAGAGAGGAATGTGGTGTGGCGAAAGAGAATGATTACTTGTTTGCACGGCCAGGGACCTTAAGCAAGCTCAGTAGAGGTGGGAACTTTCGTTCTTTTCAGTGAACGGGTCGGTCGTTCACTAAAATGATTCGTTCATTTCGTTCATTTCGGTCCTGTTAGTATAGGATCTCCCGTACGGACCATACTCTATGGCACGGACCCACCAGTCACTCGAACGAGTCGTTCATTTCAATCATTGGCCGAGCCAGGCCGATCGTCCTTCCAGGCTATGGGATTTTCTCTGGGAGGGATGGGGTCTAATCTCCTCTTGTACGGCTCAGAGTAGCCATTTTTTCCCCTGCGGTCTATGGTAGTAGCATAGTAGCACTGTCAATTAGCATCGGACATTTGCGCTCGTTATAGCTAAATACGGTATTAAAAAATTATGAATTATGATCGAAAATCTTTGTTACAATGAAACTGAATGGAGGTGTTTTTTTTAAGGGTAACTGTTCTGTTTTGGCTGAGTCAGACGATCCGCAATGTCAAGTTGTCAACACCATTCACTCCTCCGAGTCAACCCCAGTTCATGATGCCTTCTACCCGGGGATAATTTCCTCTTGCGTCCCCTGGGCCCTGTCAGTGTCTGCCAATTATCACAATTTAAATAAATACGCATATAGAAACTATTTCACAATTCACATCACATTAACAATGTTGGTAAAACTAAGATATTTGAGGGGAAATAGTTTAAATTGAAAGTAAATTAGTAAAAAAGACAACGTCCTGATGAAGATGTTATAGTTTTATCAAAACGTATTTGGAACTGGTATACCAGTAATGATAATATCAGTTGTGCTGTGCACATTGCACATAACATCATGTTGTCATTATCACCATTATTATTATTATTATATACGCAAATCAAATCAGTAGGACTATTTAAATTGAGGGTCTGTCAGTCAAACTATAGTTCAATCTCCCCGAGGGCCCTCAGGCCCTGTGAAGAAGAAAAGGCCCTCCATTTCCTCAATATAATTCTAATATATACATTATAGATATAGGCTATAGGCTATTGAGCCTAAATAAAAACAAAAACAAATATTAAATGTGCAATAAAAAAGAAAATACACAACTTCAGTGCAAACAAATATGAAATGAAATAAAAACAATATTTACATTAATGCAACTAAACAATATAGCCTATTTAGCAGATTTCAGGTTGAAATTGAGGAATGCCAGCTGAGCCACTTTGTCTGGACCGAGCCGACTCCTCCTAGCCTCTAACAGCTGCCCTGTCTTGCTAAAGACCCTCTCTGATGGCACTGATGTTGCCACAATGCAAAGTCTAGTCTTCATGACTTGACACAGCCTAGGATAGGCGTCCTTTCGCTGTTGCCACCACTTGAGAGGGTCTGAGGTCCTGGGCAGTCGAGCCTCCGACCTATAAGCACGGACCTCCGTAAGTGCATCGGCCGTCACCCCCTACTGGTCTGAAGTCCAGTTATGTCCTCATCAAATTCTCTCCAGAGGCTGCTGTCCTGTGTGGAGCTCCCTTGTGCCTGAGCCAGCTGTTGTTCCTCCTCTCCCTGCTGGCCAGGCAATGTCACCACACCTGCCAGATTTGAGATGTGCACAAAGGTTCTCTCAGCATCCTGTGGTCGCGTGAAGACCTTCTGCTTGAACCTGGGGTCTAATGCTGCTGCCTGATGATATAAATCATTTCTTTCGATTCTGGTGAATCTGGTATCCATTTCTTTGTTCAAGGTGGCCACCAGTTTCTTAACTTGATCTCTTAGTTGCTCCTGATGACAGTATTGTCCAGTCAACTTCTGGAGGGTTCTCATCAAGATGACCACCTTTGACATAGTCACAAATCTAAGAGAAATAAATAAAGATTAGTCCTCTTATTTTTTTTTTTTAATAAATAACATTATTAATGTTTTTATTAGTAGTAGCAGAAGTTGTACAATATTTAAGCAACTAGGCAGTAGTCAAGTCAGTCAGTCAGTCTGCCTGTGTATCTTATTACTATATTATTATTGTTATATATTACTATTATTATTATTATTATTATTATTAGAACATTACAATACAATAATATTAAAAAACACATACCGTTCTGCACTGAGCTCAACTGTGGCTTCTTCAAAGGGCTTCAGGATGTCACAGACAATCTGCATGTCCTCCCACTCGTCTGGTGTTGGGATGGGCAGGCTTGAATGTGACAAAGCCATGCAGGTGACCACAGGTTCCCTGAGTTCCAGAATCCTTTTAAGCATGAGATACATGGAATTCCAACGCGTTGGGCACTCTTGTTTAAGATGCAGGGGGATTTGAATCCCTTTTTCAGCCTGTATATCAAGGAGTCTGGTTGTTGCTGTGCTGCTTTTGTGGAAAAATGGCACAATGTCTTTCACTTTGTCTACTGCATCCTTGATTTCTTTAATGCCATTTTGGACAAGGAGGTTCAGGATATGGGCAAAGCAAATTGCATGGGGCCATCCTGTTCCCCCATTAGCCTTTCTGTCCATAGCTTTCAAAATGTTGGATCCCCCATCTGTGATACAAGCAGCAATTTTGTCCTCAATGTTCCACTCCACAGCACACTGCAGAAGTAGTTTTGCCAGGTAGACACCTGTGTGACTCTCGGTCAGCAAAATGCAGTCCAGGAGATAGGAGACCACCTCAAAGTTCTCATTGATAAAATGACATGTTACAGCCATGAACGAAGAGGTGGTCCTGGAAGTCCAGCAGTCTGTGGTTATACAAACTGACTCTGCTCTATCCACACCGTCTTGCACCTTCATAAATGTCATCTGGTACAAATCAAAAACAATTTTTTTTGAAGAGCAGCCGGGCGATTCCCCGTCATTTGCAATTTTGCATTTTGAACGGATCGTTCACGGAAGTGACCGGATCGGTTTCGTTCACCAAAAAGAACTAGTTATTTTGATTCGTTCGTTCATGACCGACTCATCTCTAAAGCTCAGAGGATGTGACTGTGTTCAAAAATATTCCAATGAGTGTGGTGCTGAAAATCCCCATCTCCTCCGTTCAACACGTCTGCGTAAACAATGTGCAACTCTTTCCAACGTACTCAACCTCAAAGAGAATGACCTTGACCAGTTGGCAGCATACCTGGGCCATAACATAGATGTCCATAGGGATTTCTATAGGCTGGACATGGACCATCGCCAAGGTCAGCAAGATCCTGATGGCTTTGGAGCAGGGGCGGATAGGGGATTTTGCCGGGATGAACTTGGCAGAGATTGAGATCTCTCCCACAGGTACCACATGACCTGATTGTATATTGATTCATGAATGATGATTTTACTGCTCACAACTTTTACTGCTTTAACCCAATTATGACGGGAACCCCTTTGGGGTTCTTGTTGCTAGGTACAGTGTATAGCCATGTTTCTAAAACCTTTACATTCCATAGTCTCCCTTAACTCTGTCAATGTACAAATTGAACCTTGAGGACCTGTCGGGGTTCATTTGGTTCCAATTGTACACTCAGAGTTAACGGTATATGTCAATTTAGACCCCCCCTGAAAAGTTATGTCGGGGTATTTTCAATATTTGAAAATGTTTATAAAAAAATAAATAACCGTAATAACATTGGACATAAGTCACCTCAAGATAGGGCCCCAAATCTCTTGGTCAACATTAGCCCATCTGCAAGCTCACTGTGTGGCCACGCATTGTTTCCCTAACATTCTTTTGTGTGAATTCTACAGAGCTTGTACCAATGCTGGACAGTGAGGATGAAAAACAAGCCGAAGAAGAGAGCGAGGATATGTTGGGTAATAACATTGCAGCAACATTTTCAGTATTAGTATTCAGTATACAGGCAACATGTGAAGTCTTGAAATGGTTCTGTAACCGGTATTCCGACAATGGACCGGTAAAGTATTTTCTGTTGTTCGACTGTCATACCACAATGTGCAACATATGAAGAGCACAAAGTGGAGGTTTATTCTCCCCATCTGAAGTGGGTGTTTCTCAACATGGACCACTGTCCAAGTGGTCCAGGCACATGCCGCATATACTGTAGGCTTTGGCCTGACAGCGTGTTGCATGTTTGAGTCCCATTCATGATGACCTTTGCTGTATGTCTCTCCCCTTCTCTCTCTCCCTCTTCCCTGTCATTCTTCACTTGATACTAAAGGAAAAAATGCCAAATACAAATCTTAAAAGAAAAGAACATAGTGTCTGGTAGGGTTCCAAACCGTCCTTGAAATAAGGAATCATATCTTTTTTGGAAACTAAAAGAAATTGTTATTTTGGGCAATTAATGACAATTAATTACAAGTTACACCTAGATTGTAGATGTACTATAATACAGGTTGTAATATACAGTCTAAAACATGAAAACTGCGTACTTTTAGATCTTAGCATTAACCTGTACTTCACTCCAGATTTACAGATCTATAAGTGTCCATTTAGCTGGGGACCTTGTAGAACCACCGCAATGACCACTGGCAGTGATTGTGTTCTTATAACTGTTTTTAGGGACCAGATCGAGCGATGTGGAGGTGTCCAGTTCATCTTCTTCCAAACAAGGTGAGCAAATGACGGTCTTGATCAAATTAGGTTGTACAGTTGTACAGTTGTACAGTTGTTTTAACCCATTTAGGACTGAGGCCGATTCTAAAAATGCCTTCTAAATCCTGAACTAAGTTTTCAGGGGGGTCTAAATTGACCCATACAAGTGGGTCCATTTGGTTCCATTTGTACACTGTCAGCGTTAAGGGGAGACCATGAAATTGAAAGGTTGAGGAAAAAATGGCTATGTACTGTACATTGCAACAAGAAACCCAAATCCTGTCCTAAATGAGTTCATGAACTGTACACACTGTACAAGATGTGTAGCCTACTAGCGTAATAGGATCATAATCTGACATTTTATGATTTCAACAATAAACATGCTCCTCATTAGCAGCGGTGTTCTGCATGATGCCCCAACTTTTGACATCGTACTGTAGCTGTTCACAATGTGGAGAAATCAAATATAACACTGTTATTTCTTTCTTGAGTCTTGAAACCATTGTATAAACAGTATTTTGGGACATTGTACTTTTTTCTGACAGCCAGACATACACCCCATATGTACTCTACTTGTCCCTTTGTACATGCCTAAATGGGGGTACATGTAACACTATGATTACTTTGAGGCACTGTAGGAGGTATATAAAATATTGCTGAACATGTGGTGGTCATCATGCATCGCAACACATTCTGGCTTCTGCGGGAATTAATCAGTGTTTGGCAGCTTTGAAGTGACCCCAACTAACCTAACCTTCAAAGCACCACAAAAGTGATTAGTTTTGACCAAACTTAGACATTTGAAATGTGTCTGAAACAGTCTTTTACTTTCACAACTCAATTATCTGCTACTTTGGGCATTAGAAAATAATGAATTTAACCATGATTTATGAAAAATAAAAGGTTGCATTGGACTTAATATGCAGCCTTATTCCGCCATTATTCCCATTATTCAGACTTTTCTCTTTTTCACCTAGGTGGCCGCCAAATGGTTGTAAAGAGGCCATGTACAAAAGGAGAAGCTGCTGCTGTGGAGGGGAACCTGGGTCTATTCCTAAAGAAGATGGAAGTGCCACAGAAACAGCATCGCATGGCCTGCATCAATGCAAACCCAGAGACTCTGAAAGGGCGGGATTGGAAGGCTGTAAAATATTTTGTAAAGAACAAAATCACAGCCATGAAGAGAGATGCTTTTAAATGAGCTCACTGGGCTGCTGTAGCGAGTATATTCTTTCTACGTCCGAGCATAGACATGGTAACGCCCCGCCTGCCTCTGATTGGCCTACCGACACTTGCCTGTCCTCCGAGATGCAAGGCTACAAGAGAATGTCAACACGTGACAGTAATTTGTAACTTACATTTTTGTAGAAGAGGCAAACTAATATTGTTTGTGCCGTTTGCTTTGATTGAATAATTGATTGAACATGTAGGCCTATGTACTATGATTTGATTTGGCTGTGTTCTAAATCAAAGTGTTAGTGTTGATTATCGTGTATTAATCTAAACTAACACTAAACTATTACTAATAAAGATCAAGGGAAAAGAGACTTTTTCTTTTTACAGTACAATAATGTTTAAAGTTTACACATGTATACAAATAAACAGGCCAACGGCATAAACTATATTAGTTTACCTCTTCTACAAAGATAAAAGTTACTGTCGCGCATGCCGGGAGGCATACTATCATCCGACAGAGCATTGCTCCGAGGTGCGCTGCGGGTCGGGAGAGGGTTGCGGTTAGGTTTAGGTGTCTGCCCCGGGGGAGGTTAGGGTTAGGGTGAGGGAGGAGGTAGGTTGTCGTTAGGACCAATGCTTCGTCGGATGAAAGTACTGCACTCCACGCCAAGCTGTCATTCTCTTGTAGCTATTATATATTGCACTTGACTTTTATTATTTATTTCCCACCACGGAGTAACCTTGCGCAGCAGACTATCCAGCATATCTTCCACCTCAGACACCGGCAGTGTCGGTAGGCCAATCAGAGGCAGGCGGGGCGTTACCATGTCTATGCTCGGACGTAGAAAGAATATACACTGCTGTAGCATGCCCCCATTCCCACCAAACAGACATACGTCCATCACACATTTTATCCATACATCACGCAAATTGGTTTACACTATCTATATCTGTCCTCTTCCCCATATTCCATCCCGATTGGCCAAGATTGCCTTCCAAAGTTTGCAGGATTGGTCCGTTGGTGACCCAATATTCTTCGGCAGTTGCTCCTTTCAAGGACACTCTTTGCGGTGACATAACTTGTGTAATCTTCTAGTGAATTGCCATGTTGGTGCTCCTCTCCGCTGCGTACATTCTTGACACCTCCACATCGCTCGATCTGGTCCCTAAAAACAGTTATAAGAACACAATCACTGCCAGTGGTCATAGAGCACCGAAGTCTGACGTCACTTTCAGTAGAGGGCGTCAGTCCCCAGGTTCATGTATTTTTTTAGTTGCATTGAAATCGCCATAGGAGGATTTTTAGATTGCTTCATATAAGAACTGTGTTTGAAAAATAAACATGTCATCCCGGCCGCTTCACTCATATGGATATGAAGAATCAACTGACTGAGAGAAAACGCTAATGTTACTGCTACTGAATTAGTTACATTTTCGCTAGAAGCAGACTGTATCATATATGAGTGACTGACTGTTGCAAACGATACAGAGACACCTCCCTGACAATAACGCCGAGACAGCTTGTTTATTTTTGGACCACAACGCTTATAGTAGACGATATTAAGATCACCCCATGTTATTCTCCATAGAGAAATTACTTCCGTGAACCAGGGGAATCGAAGGGATGAGCGAGTTACGTCAGGACTTCGGTGCTCTATAGAGGTGGCTCCAGGTGGTCCCCATTGCTCACCTTGTTTATGAGAAGATGCAGCTGCGAGGTCAATCTCTCGAGCAAAGGGTTAACTAGGGACAAAGTTGCTTCCTCTCCACTCGTATAAGTCAGGGTGGTGGTCCCTCCTCGTTCACAATCAGTTGAATACCCCTGCTCTACAGCATCTGCTATTTGAAAATAGCAGATTACAAGATCACAACATTGTGATCTTGTAATCTGCTATTTTCAAATAGCAGATGTATTTCAATTATACTGGGCACTCAACCTATATGATGTATAGTTGCTTATATTCTGGGCTTGCTTTCATGGACCTGGTTGCTTATTTCTCTCACAAACCCTGGCAACACCGGGCAGGCCTTTTTATATACAGCCCTGTATGTAAGACACAATAAAAAACATTGATTGATAATTTCTTTCACAGTAAGTATAATCAGTTCATTTCAAACAAAAGCACATCTCTCCTTGCTTGGAATATGTCTCACTCACAGCCATTACAAGGGAATGTCTCATTCACACGAATCACACCATATCATGAATACCAGGGTTGCCATGTCCGCTTATTTATAAGCTACCTTTGGTCTTGTTTTAGTTATTTTCATGTCCAGGACCCCAACATTATTTTCCTTGCCTAAAGGGGTGCTCTCCTCACAACACGTCACGACGCGACGCGCTGTGAGCTTGTAGATCTGCTATTTTCAAATAGCTGATGTATTTGAATTATACTAGGCACTCAACATATATAATGTATAATTGCTTATTCTGGATTTGCTTTCCTGGAGCTGGTTGCTTATTTCTCTCACAAACCCTGGCAACACCGGGCAGGCCTTTTTATTGTATTTTCATACTGTGCTAAATCAAATCAAAGGCTTTGATTTGATTTAGCACAGTATGAAAACACAATAATGCATACAATATAAACAGGTATACAGCACTGTATGTAAGACAAAATAAAAAAAACATTGATCATTTATTTCACAATAGCAATAGTATAATCAGTTCATTTCAAACAAAAGCACAGGTCAATACAAAACTGCTACTTTGTGGACGAAACCATGATAAAGCACTAAGTCTTGTTTACAACAGGGTCCACCTTTTTCAGTTCATCAGAAAATAGGACATTTACAGCATGATTGTGATAGTAGCAGAAGTAGGAAAATCACATGATTGCAGTATATAAAAAAGACAATATCTACAACATGACAGAAGAGAAGAGCCTTTTGTAAATTGCTTTTGTGTACGATGATGATTTTATTTCAGATGATGAGTGTGCTGATGGGGAAGCTGGAAAGCTGGTGTCAGATGCTTTACCATCTGTTGGCCCTTGCAGAGGTAGGAACCTTACAATTAAAACATTTAGAGCATGAATGAACAGGATAAATATAATTCACAAAAGACATGTCACATGATTGCAGTATATAACATATCTACTACATGATAAGAGAAGATACTTGTGCTAAATGTTTGCTAAAATGCCTACATTGATTTTGTGTACTATGATTTATTTTTTATTTTTCAGATGAGTTTGCTGATGTGGAGCCCAGTCAGCCCACGTCTCATTCTGATTCTATTGGCCATAGCAAAGGTAGGAAGGAACTTTGTGCGCATCGTTGTCTCTGCCTGTGATGTGCTCAGGGTGGAAAAAAATAAGGATTTTCTGTTCATCATTCCATCTACTACTATTTCTACTGTCAGATCCAGAGGAAGGGGACAGAGAAGAGCCTCCCACATCCCCTGCTGCCGTGCCATCTGCTGGCTGTAGCACAAGTAAGAATTTACTTTATTATTCAGAAATGTAAACAGTACAGAATACAGTCAAACATTTACCACACAAAAAATGTATTCCTATAATTCCAGGTGGTAACAAGCCAGTTCAGCTGTCCACACGTCCTGCAGTCCCACCTGTTCGCCGCAAAGGCAGTAGTAAGAAACGTAAGAACCTTTTCTGCTCATCACACATTTAGCACACAAATAAAAAACATGTATTTATGACAAAATCATGTACTTCTATAAATTTCAGGGCCAGCTGATCCATCCACAGCGTCCACTGCACAGCTTCCCCGCAAAAGCAGTAAAAAACGTAAGACCCTTTTCTGCTCATCACACATTTAGCACACAAATAAAAAAACATGTATATTTATGACAAAATCATGTACTTCTATAAATTTCAGGGCCAGCTGATCCATCCACAGCGTCCACTGCACAGCTTCCCCGCAAAAGCAGTAAAAAACGTAAGAACCTTCTCTGCTCATCACACATTTAGCACACACGGCAACTCTGTCATTTCTTGACTGTTTTGGACACGGGGCGGCTCGCTTGAACCGGGTCGCCCCCCTGGGGGCATCTTTGGGGGTCTCAAGGTTCGGGGACCCCCAAATGGTAACTCTGTTATTCCTCTACCGTTTTGGACGGGGATGGGGTCATTTGAATCGTGTCGCCCCCCTGGGGGCATCTTTGGGGGTCTCAAGGTTCGGGGACCCCCAAATGGTAACTCTGTCATTCCTCTACCGTTTTGGACACGGGGCGGCTCGCTGGAACTGGGCCGGCACCCCGGGCGCAGTCCTGGGGGTCTGTGTTGTTCCAGGGAAACCCCAGGGACCCCCACACGGCAACTCTGTCATTTCTTGACCGTTTCGGACATGGGGCGAGACATTCCTGGGGGTTTGGATGTTCCGGGGACCCCCACAGCAAAATAACAATAAAAGTATAGTTGGTAATAATGTATTTCTATCATTTATAGGCGTGCCAGAGACGGTTTGGTCTGACCAGACGTCGGACTGGCGTCCAACAGACCTCCCCTTCACAGGCACTCCCGGGCCTCGTGGTGCTGCTGCAGAGCTCCAGTCGAACAACCCTGCTGATTTCCTGGAGCTGTTTCTAACAGATGAGCTGCTCCAACATATATGTTCTATGCCGAACAGCGACCCCCGACAGACCTGCCACATTCAAGGCACCACCAATGGGTACCAGTCACAGTGGTGGAACTGAAGAGATTTTTTGGGCTGCTGTTCCTGACCGGTCTGGTACATAAGCCAGAACTGGAACTATACTGGTCAACGGACGAGCCAACAGCCACCCCCTATTTTAACCGGACCATGTCCAGGAACAGGTTCCAAATCATTTGGAGCAACTTACATTTTTCAGACAATGAGAATCTTGCGGAAAATGATAAGTTGTCCAAAATCCGCCCTGTCTTGGACTACCTGCTGAACAAATATAAAGAGATGTACCTGCCAGGCAAGGACATCAGCCTGGACTAGGGGACCCTTCTCTGGCGTGGTAGGCTAGGCTTTAAAGTTTACAATCCGCTGAAACCCATAAAATATGGAATAAAATCATACATTCTTGCCGACACAAGACAGGGTTTTGTTGGGCCATGAAACCCTACACTGGCGGATCTCTTGTACCTGAGCCTCGTACCATACCTTTGGTACAAGAGGTGGTGGTGTTCCTGCTCCAAGGACTGACCGGTTTCGGTTACCGTCTTTGGATGGACAACTTTTATAATTCTGTGCGCCTCTGTAAGGTTCTCCTGCAACTGCAGATCCACACCTGTGGGACCTTACAGAGGTATAGAGGGGAACCGGAGAGCATAACAGTGTTGACACCGGCAATGCTAAAACTGGGGGACACAGTCATGCGCCACGATGAAAACGTCATGGTGGTGGCATGGCGTGACAAAAGAGTCGTGAAAATGGTCACCACTTTCCACCAGCATACCATGGAGCAGGTCCTGCAGAAGAAGGTAGGCCATAGAGAGAGGGTGGCAACAAAACCAGGATGCGTTGTGGAGTACAACCACTGTATGAACGGTGTTGACAAGCTGGACCAGAACCTGGCCTATTACTTTTTTGTGAGAAGAACATGCAAGTGGACAAATAAATTTGTCATGTATCTCCTGCAGATCACAATGTTCAACGCATATGTCCTTTTCAAGGCGAAGAACCCGGCCAGCAAGAAAGCATTATACGGCTTCATACTGAGTGTGGTGACCACATGGACCAACCTGAAAGAGAACAGGAGAGAGGAAGAGGAAGAGGAAGGGGAAGAGGAAGAGGATGAGCCCTGCAGGTACTTCCCGAGGGCACCACGCTGCGAGCCACCTGGTCGCCTGGATGGGAATAAAGCTGCCCATAAACTGATGCACATCCCATCGACCAAAAAGAGACTTTACCCAGCCAAAGTGTGCAGGGTGCACATAAGACGGGGGCACCGCAGAGACAAGATTTCAGTGCGGCAGATGCAACATACCTCTGTGTCGAGGCATCTGTGACATCATTTACCACAACACAGAGAAATATCAAGACATTCCTGTAGAATAAACTGTTGTCCCCCCCAACACACACAATCCAATTCAATTCAAAGGGCTTTATTGGCATGAGAAAGCATACGTTTACATTGCCAAAGCAGAAAGAACTAGAAAAAGTGCCCTTCTGGGCACAGGTCTCCACCAGGAGGATAGGAATGTTTAGGAGTAATATAAACATGTTTTTTGTTTGTTTGTTCCAATCTTTGCCAATCAGGATGGAATATGGGAAATGGTGCAGATCCGTGTTGATCGCACGCATGCACAATCCACCTGTTGGTGGCGCTATAACAGGCCAATGTGAAATGGGTGGGCTATATTCCTCCGCCTAGTAGGAAAGTGCGTGAAAGATTTCACGTCAAATTGCACGCTGCGTTCATGATTTGAGGCTTTTTGTTCAAAACAGGCCAATCCTGCAAAATTCGAAAGCCAATGTTAGCCAATTAGGATGGAATATGAAATATCAGACACATCCGTCTTGAGCACATGACTATGGAGATACTGTGTAACGATTTGCGGGATTTTTGTAATATCCAAAAATGTGTTTTACAAAAGTCGGCCTCCTGGTGGCGCTCTAAAAGCCAGATGTGAACTAGAGAGACTGTGTACCAATTTGCGCGCTGTTTGGACAAAATCTGTAGGTGTACTGTGCAAAAACTTGTTTTGCACAAAGCGGCCTCCTGGTGGCGCTATAACAGGCCGTTCTGGAAACACACACACGGACGGACACACGGCCGGACGGACGGAGTGCAAAACATACTCTCCCCCCATGCCTTCGGCCTGGTGGAGACAACAATACAACAATACAGCAATACAATCAAAACAAAAATGATGTACATTTGAAGGTCAGAATCTTCAATAGATCAAATTCTATGTACCAAGGTCACTCAATGCAGGTATATTGCATATTGAATATACACAATGATTCGTCTTTAGGGTGGTTGTGTTCCGTTTGATATCCTTCTCCTATCACAGCAACTCACACATGTTGCTGCTGTGTTTGCACCTTGTTGTACTTCGCCCAGCAGATATGGGAGTTTTTTGTCATTGGTCATGTTTTCAAAATATCTGTGTGTGGTTGTAATCTGTGGGAAGTATGTGTCTCTGATATCTTGGTACAATGGACAGATGGTTAGAAAGTGTAGCTCGGTTAGTCTGTCTTCTCTCGGGATACAGGTCTGCCTATGACGGCCTTTCTCGATTGCACACACACACACACACACACACACACACCAGTGTTGTTTTTGGCAGCAAATTTCTATTTTAGTTTAGTCATAGTCTTTGGACTGAAACTTCATTTAGTTTTAGTCACATTTTAGTCACCTGGAATGTCTTAGTGTTAGTCTAGTTTTAGTCGACTAAATGTCATAAGATTTTAGTCGACTAAATCTGCAGTTGATTTAGTCGACTAAATTGTATTTTGGCGGGTCTTGATGCCGTCATAATGAGTGTTTTTACACTTGCTGAAAATAGCTGATCTACAAGCTCACAACGCGTCGCAACGCGACGCGACCAAGTGTAAAATGACTTATACTGGATCTATACTTGTACACTAGTCCCTTCCTAACATTTTAGTCTAGTTTTTATTTGTCGACGAAATTGTCAGTATATTTAGTCTTAGTTTTAGTCATCATAGCTTAGTTTTCATTTAGTCTTAGGGCGCTTTCACACCCAAAGTTCGCTTAGAAGGTCCGGATCAAGGACCAAATATTAGCATTTTGATTTTGGTCCGTTTGGCGTTCACACTGGACTTTGTAAAGCGTACCAAATATGTAAACAAATGACACGTGGACATGTTAAGCGAATCAAATAGTGAGGGGGAAAAGAACATGAGGGGAAATCATTGTCTACAAATTTTGGGGCAACCTTCAGTCACACAGAGAGAAGAGAACAGCAACATGACAGGCAGCAACAACTTGCTATTGCATTCATTCATATTAATTATTTTATTAGCCAAATAAGAGCAACAGATGAACAGAGGAGTAGGTGTTTGAACAATAATGTGCTTGCTGCTGATGTATACAATTCACGGAGATGTATAGCCTACAACAAGGTATCCCCGATAAAAAGGACTTTTCTTCCATGTACCTTAACCCGATTAGATATATATTTCTGCGCATCAAATCGGCGGGCATTTCCATGTCATCTTATGGTTTAAACTTGAAGGTGGTCAGTTAGTATTGAGCTTCAAGTCAGAACAGCTCCGCTGCAGCGAATTGAGTAATTGAGTTGACCTAGTTTTACGTCTTTTGCTATAGTGATCGTGATGTAATCAATGAATCATTTGGGACCACCTGTGTATAGCCTATTTAACATTAAATATTTCTCTGTCTCTCCCCCTCATGTACACACACACACACACACACACACACACATGAAGACTCACATGCTTTGTCATAACTTGCGTGGCGGCGGCACATGCTTAAAATAAAACAGCCTGTCGGAGTGGACCAATAGCAGCCAGCTGCAGCCTCGCCAAAAGCCAAAAACAACGAAGCCTGTTAGCAGAAAACACCTCCCGAGGCAACAGAACAGAGAAGACAAAAAAATATATATAGTTTGATTCACACCGTCAGCTTGTTCTTTTGTTGTTCTCACTGTCTTTGTCATTGCATCGCTTTGATTACGTTAATGGACTTCTGGTATCGTCGCATTATTATTAGTAGTCTATTTGAGAAAGCCCATCAAGTCAAGGGTTGCCTTTAGTCTTAAAGAAAGAGAATAATGACTGTGCTGGCATTATATAGCCTACTGTATAGCCTAGGCTATACAAGTCAAGCATTATAGCCTAGGCAATACTATTTTGATCAACTCACATCAATAATACCGGGTGAAAGAAATATGTCACATATTGTACAATAGCCTATGAAGTTAATATAGGCTATATTTAATGGTTTGCACTGCAATGACATGACAATGATCTGAAAAATGAATGAAAATCTATTGTGCCGTGCCGTCGCCCCGGATCGCACACAAATAAAATAAATTGCCAAGACCACTAACATTTTATTTAGGCATATCTCGCTCATTTCTTATGCGATTTTTAAAATTTAAATATCACCATAATCCTTGGGAACTCTACTTTCAATTGGTGTTGTCAGCCAAGACTGTATTGTCTTCCAATCTAACGATATAGTCACATTACGCACAGGTGCGCACAGGGGCTGCATGCGTCTTCCTGTGCTGTCATTACACGAGAGAGAGAGAGAGAGAGAGAGAGAGAGAGAGCGAGAGAGAGCGAGCGAGCGCATAGTCTGATATAGGCTATATTAAAGGCCTGTAGATATAATTGCTTGCATGCGCTGAGAGAGAGAGAGAGAGATGCGCTCCAAATTTACCATACCGTACATACCATTCCGTGTACATCTGTACAACTTGTACATCTGTTATTTTTGCGCATGTGAACCACGCTGCCATTACATTTGCGCTGCGCAGTGCGCCTCGACATATATGCGTCTACTATTAAAATCAGACTGTCAGCTCAATAGTGATCCCCGTAAAAAAGACATGCTTTTATAACTAATTATTAATGCAGCCTCACAACTGCCGACGCCCGACGGCTATTTTGGCTATCGTACTGTATTTGGTCCTCTATAAAGTCCGAATGCGTTCACACCAGTAACGAACCGCACCGTGGTTCGTTTGGAAGCGAACCGAGTCCGGCCTTTTTTAGCGGACCATGGTTCGTTTCTTTGATCCGCACCAGAGTTCGGATGCACGTTCACACCAACCGAACCAAAGGGGTAAGCGGACCATGGTTCGTTTTAAACGAACCAAACATGTCCGGTGTGAAAGCGCCCTTAGTTTTAGTCGACGAAAACAACACTGACACACACACACACACACACACACACACACACACACACACACACAGTGTTTTCCACAACCCCTAATGCCTAAAATAAAAGGTTCACTTTCAGATCACAGTGCTGTCTATTGTATTCACTATTCCCATGTTATTGGTTGGACAAAGCGGTATTCAACTGTGAATAACTAGAATCCTAGCGCCATGCGATGCGTCGCAAATGGGAAGAAGGCAATAGCAGGAGGGCGATGCGAGTGCTGTACTGTACTTTGTACTGTACTGTACTCCTTTGTACTGTCAAAAATAGTTCGGTGACACTCATTCCGGCCCTCATTGAAATACCATGCTGCATTCAGAGCCTCATATGTACTTAGTGGAACATAATGGAATAGTGTTCTTTTTTCCACATGAAAGTAGACAAAATTATCTTTAATTTGAGCTATGGCATGGTTATGTTGCAATAGTAGAACGTAATTGAAATTCAGTTAGAAGCTAACTGAAATGTAAAATGGCTATAACTCAAACTAGTGTTTTCCAGAGTCTTGCATCCACAGAAATGTAAAATGGCTATAACTCAAACTAGTGTTTTCCAGAGTCTTGCATCCACAGAACATCATCTGCTGGGACTCACCATATAGCAGATGAAAGATTAGGATGTTTACTTGAATACAAAAGAAAGCATGAGTTTGTAGCATTTACCATTGTGAAGCTATAAGCTAGCTGTCAAAGATAGTTTGGCGTCACTCATTCCGGCCCTCGTTGAAATACCATGCTGCATTCAGAGCCCCATATGTACATAGTGGAACATAATAGAATAGTGTTCTTTTTTCCACATGAAAGTAGACAAAATTATCTTTAATTTGAGATATGGCATGTTTATGTTGCAATAGTAGAACCTAACTGAAATTCAGTTAGAAGCTAACTGAAATTTCAAATGGCCATAACTCAAAATAGTGTTTTCCGGAGACTAAACCACCATGTATTCAAGTGTTGATATTGTGGGAGGTCGGGTGGGAAACAGTACTCGGAATGCAGTATCTGAGGTTAGACACACGATGGCGCCCCTTGTTTTATTTCTCAAAGAGGTTCAAAACAAAGTCAGTTTCACATCAGTTTTATTTCTCAAAGAGGTTCAAAACAAAGTCAGTTTCACATCAGAACTCAAACAGTCAATATTCTTTTTCATGAGGTCCCGGCTCCGAGGAGGGAATCGTCACTGCAGAGGATGAGAGAGGTGGTTAGCATATGGTCAGAGTACAAGACAAGTATATAGTTGGGGCCTGAGACTCCGGTCTAGGCAATTCTACCAACTAGTCTTTTCTGTAACTTTCTTTCTTCTTCTTTTCCAGAGGCGCCAGGAGGCTCCCCCGGAGGTAGGTATAACGGTGGGTACTTGAATACATAACGGCGAGTAATCAGAGTAAAAGTACTTGGTAAGGGGACCGGGTGAGTATGGTAGCTAGGGCCCCTTAGGCTCGGCCAACAGGTAGGTAGGTACACAAGTGCTTATATTCTGATTTATCTCTATACAGTGGGTGCGCCGTAGCAGTATACTGCAGCAGCCAATGTGTTAAGTGCCAGGGACGTAATCCCGTATCTAATCCAACTATGCACTGGTTGCCATGCCCGTAAATACGTCATTTATCACTTTTAATTGGATTTCAATATATGGGACTGTTGCGCAACTTGTCACTGCGACTTTAACTCGCATATATTGTAGGAACACTCTGAAATCACGTGCTAAAAAAACCACCCCCAAATGGTTGCTTTTCTGCCGCCCCCTTGTCGTTGGTGGTAGGAAAAGCACCGGAAAGACATGTTGGTTTGAGAGCGAAAGAGATAGAGAGAGCGCGCGAGAGAGAGACATATTTAGTTGGTTGGTTTGAGAGCGAGATGGTTTGAGAGCGAGAGAGACAGACACATTTGGTACAAACTACAAAGGGAATGGAGTAATCATTATGGAACAAAAAAAAAGCCCCCGAAACCACATCCGAGCGGCGCAAATCCCCGTGGCCGTGGGACAGCGCGGAGCCGAGGGAGAGGCCTGGTTCCCCGGCCAGCGAACACTGGACGGCTTGTTCAGTGTGGTGGATCGGCGTGCCACTACTAGTACACATATTTCTGAGGACGACAAGACGACAAAACGAGAAGGCATCGCCTCAAGAGGACAATGTAGACGTCAAGACGACAATGGCGGGGGGGAGAGAGAGAGAGAGAGAGAGAGAGAGAGAGAGAGAGAGAGAGAGAGAGAGAGAGCACATCGCCTCAGCCTACAGTCAGTGGCCCGCTGACGAGGGGTAAAAGAAAACCTTTTTTAGCGGACCATGGTTCGTTTCTTTGATCCGCACCAGAGTTCGGATGCACGTTCACACCAACCGAACCAAAGGGGTAAGCGGACCATGGTTCGTTTTAAACGAACCAAACATGTCCGGTGTGAAAGCGCCCTTAGTTTTAGTCGACGAAAACAACACTGACACACACACACACACACACACACACACACACACACACAGTGTTTTCCACAACCCCTAATGCCTAAGATAAAAGGTTCACTTTCAGATCACAGTGCTGTCTATTGTATTCACTATTCCCATGTTATTGGTTGGACAAAGCGGTATTCAACTGTGAATAACTAGAATCCTAGCGCCATGCGATGCGTCGCAAATGGGAAGAAGGCAATAGCAGGAGGGCGATGCGAGTGCTGTACTGTACTTTGTACTGTACTGTACTCCTTTGTACTGTCAAAAATAGTTCGGTGACACTCATTCCGGCCCTCATTGAAATACCATGCTGCATTCAGAGCCTCATATGTACTTAGTGGAACATAATGGAATAGTGTTCTTTTTTCCACATGAAAGTAGACAAAATTATCTTTAATTTGAGCTATGGCATGGTTATGTTGCAATAGTAGAACGTAATTGAAATTCAGTTAGAAGCTAACTGAAATGTAAAATGGCTATAACTCAAACTAGTGTTTTCCAGAGTCTTGCATCCACAGAACATCATCTGCTGGGACTCACCATATAGCAAATGAAAGATTAGGATGTTTACTTGAATACAAAAGAAAGCATGAGTTTGTAGCATTTACCATTGTGAAGCTATAAGCTAGCTGTCAAAGATAGTTTGGCGTCACTCATTCCGGCCCTCGTTGAAATACCATGCTGCATTCAGAGCCTCATATGTACATAGTGGAACATAATAGAATAGTGTTCTTTTTTCCACATGAAAGTAGACAAAATTATCTTTAATTTGAGATATGGCATGTTTATGTTGCAATAGTAGAACCTAACTGAAATTCAGTTAGAAGCTAACTGAAATTTCAAATGGCCATAACTCAAAATAGTGTTTTCCGGAGACTAAACCACCATGTATTCAAGTGTTGATATTGTGGGAGGTCGGGTGGGAAACAGTACTCGGAATGCAGTATCTGAGGTTAGACACACGATGGCGCCCCTTGTTTTATTTCTCAAAGAGGTTCAAAACAAAGTCAGTTTCACATCAGTTTTATTTCTCAAAGAGGTTCAAAACAAAGTCAGTTTCACATCAGAACTCAAACAGTCAATATTCTTTTTCATGAGGTCCCGGCTCCGAGGAGGGAATCGTCACTGCAGAGGATGAGAGAGGTGGTTAGCATATGGTCAGAGTACAAGACAAGTATATAGTTGGGGCCTGAGACTCCGGTCTAGGCAATTCTACCAACTAGTCTTTTCTGTAACTTTCTTTCTTCTTCTTTTCCAGAGGCGCCAGGAGGCTCCCCCGGAGGTAGGTATAACGGTGGGTACTTGAATACATAACGGTGAGTAATCAGAGTAAAAGTACTTGGTAAGGGGACCGGGTGAGTATGGTAGCTAGGGCCCCTTAGGCTCGGCCAACAGGTAGGTAGGTACACAAGTGCTTATATTCTGATTTATCTCTATACAGTGGGTGCGCCGTAGCAGTATACTGCAGCAGCCAATGTGTTAACTGTTTAAGTGCCAGGGACGTAATCCCGTATCTAATCCAACTATGCACTGGTTGCCATGCCCGTAAATACGTCATTTATCACTTTTAATTGGATTTCAATATATGGGACTGTTGCGCAACTTGTCACTGCGACTTTAACTCGCATATATTGTAGGAACACTCTGAAATCACGTGCTAAAAAAACCACCCCCAAATGGTTGCTTTTCTGCTGCCCCCTTGTCGTTGGTGGTAGGAAAAGCACCGGAAAGACATGTTGGTTTGAGAGCGAAAGAGATAGAGAGAGCGCGCGAGAGAGAGACATATTTAGTTGGTTGGTTTGAGAGCGAGATGGTTTGAGAGCGAGAGAGACAGACACATTTGGTACAAACTACAAAGGGAATGGAGTAATCATTATGGAACAAAAAAAACCCCCCCCGAAACCACATCCGAGCGGCGCAAATCCCCGTGGCCGTGGGACAGCGCGGAGCCGAGGGAGAGGCCTGGTTCCCCGGCCAGCGAACACTGGACGGCTTGTTCAGTGTGGTGGATCGGCGTGCCACTACTAGTACACATATTTCTGAGGACGACAAGACGACAAAACGAGAAGGCATCGCCTCAAGAGGACAATGTAGACGTCAAGACGACAATGGCGGGGGGGAGAGAGAGAGAGAGAGAGAGAGAGAGAGAGAGAGAGAGAGAGAGAGAGAGAGAGAGAGAGAGAGAGAGAGCACATCGCCTCAGCCTACAGTCAGTGGCCCGCTGACGAGGGGTAAAAGAAAACTTTTAGTAACGAATCCGATTGCATCGTCTCAACATGGCGGGGGGGAAGAGAGAGAAGAGATCGAGGCTCAGCGGCCTTTAGCTGCAGTGAACAGTACTCACAAAGGGAAGGGAAAGGGAAAAGGGAAACTCGCAGTAACAGAGCCTCAGCCTACTGGAGTGAAAAAAAAAGCACAAAAAAAAAAAGAGTAAAGAAGACAGTCGCAGATAGCACCACTGAATCCGACCTGTCTCTGGATGAAGAGGAACGGGAGCGGGAGGACATTGAAAGTCCATTCAATAGCCCGTTCAACAGTCCTCAGCCGTCCCAGTCCGCGTTGTCACAAACATCTGATCCTGGCGCCTCTGATGAGGATTGGGATCCATTGAGGAAGGATCTGGACCAGTGCTTTTCACGTCTTGGCCCCCCTGCCCAGGGTAAGTCATGTGTACGCTCGTTTGTTACAATGTTGCAAAATAATCACTTACTCTGTCTAGCGCCCGCGCGTCAAAATGTTACAAAGTATCAGTCACTCCACGCAAACACAATTGATCAAATGTAGCAATCACTCCACTAGGCGCAATGTTACATTACAGACGCAAACAATTATCCTCCCACGTCCTCTCTCCTCCTGTTTTTGTTCTTTAGATAGAAGTTTTTGCCTACTTCAAAATACCCTTTTTTTACCTTCTGTGACTGGGTACGTGGCACATAGCTAGCTATATAGCTAACTAGCTCTGGATACTTGGCAAATAGCCAGCCATGCCCCCAACTATCACCTCAGAGGACTTTCAGAAACTGCTTCAAAAGATTGCTTTGCTGGAAACGGAATTACACCTCTTGGCTCAGATGGAGCTGTTCTCCTAGCGCCAGCCTGTCCCGCAAACTACAGTTTCATTCACTCTGTTCGCGAGGCTAAGAAAGGAGGTGGACTGGCAATTATTTTTTCAGACACGTTCAAATTCAAGGCTCTGACCCTTGGCAGCTTTACATCCTTTGAATACCAGGCCACTATACTACATGGTCAAGCCTCTATGCCAATGATTAGCATTTATCGCCCGCCAAAATGCAGTAAAGCAATATTTTTTTAACAGAAATATCAGAACTTTTATCTATCTGCTCCACTAACTATGACAGAACTCTTATCTCAGGTGATCTTAATCTTCACCTGGATGATGCTACAGATGCTATGGCTATGGGTTTCTTAGAGTTATCGCACTGCTTTGAATTTATCCAACATGTTGTTGGGCCTACACATACACATAAACATGGGCACACCCTGGACCTGGTGATTTCTAGAGGGCTGAACATCACTGTGGAAAGGACTATTGAAAGGCCTGAGCTATCAGACCACTATCTGCTATGTTTTAATATGATTGTCTCTGATCTAGAGAAAAACATCACTGAATATACCATAAAAAAGTGTTTTTTTAGCTCTTCTGCAGCCGACGAGTTCTCTCGTCACCTGCCATCTAAAGCTAAGTGTAATGAGTTTGCATGCTTTTTTGACAACAACATTTTTAACATTAGAGCTGATATTATGAATGGTGCTGCTGCTAGCGCAAACCCTCACACAGCAGCTAATGGTCCCAGGGTAGATCTCTCCAGGGGGAGCCTATTATCGTTCTGCTCTCCGCAAAACCATATCACAAATGACATCATCCTCCTGTTCATTGGATACAATTCCCACCACCTTTCTCAAAGAGGTCTTAGACAGTGTGATTGGAGATATCCTAAAAATTGTAAACACCTCGCTACAATCAGGCGTCTTCCCAGACTCACTGAAGACCGCTGTAGTTAAGCCCCTTCTCAAGAAACACAATCTTGAGCCCTCTGTTTTGGGTAACTATCGACCCATTTCAAATCTACCCTTTGTGGCGCTGAATATGGCTCAGCGTTGGAGTCCTATGATAAGATGTGCATTGCAAAATGTACCAATACATACTGTCACTTGTGGGCCTCTGATCCCAGAGCTGGCCTAACCTTACTGAGACAAAGAGGTGTGAATCAAGACACCGGCCATAAATACCAGCTTCTCCCGCAAGCAACTGCCACAGCGGGGGTGCCTTGGTAACATCTCCAGTCCACTGTCCCTTGGAGCATGACAGCCACAGGGCACATGTGTTTCACTTCCTGGAGGATGGGACACTCAAAGGGAGGACAGTATACCAACCGTCAGTACACCAACTATTTCTACTACTAACAAGTTATAATAATCACTGGAATGTAATTATTGTAAAGCAGTAATGTCATGTGTTGAACTGCTTATAATAGTGAAGTATAGTCATACAGGGACTAGAGGTTGGGATGTCCTGTCCCAACCCTCACAGCACTGATAAGGATATCCTTATCTTCACTATCTCCACATAGCCAGCGCATGTTGAGCACACGGTGACCACATGTGTGCTCGATTCACTTCCTGGTTCCATTGCCTGGGGGTGACAAACAGCCAGTAAGCTAACCAATGGCTGAGGGCCTGACACAAACAGCCAATCACAGGAAAGGCTGATGCCCAAGGCAGAGGTTCTTATGAGTGAGCATGGGTTATCTTGGATCAGATTCTGTAAACCAACTAAGGGAATCCACATGCCTCGTGTACCTGCACGAAGGACAAAACCTGTGTATTACACTGCACAGCTACTAAGCAGACTCACACTGACCAATGGTAAATATGAATTCATGCAATATGAATAATGCTATATGTGTTAGTTATGCTGTAAATCTGTATTTGACGAATGTATTATGTGTATTGTCTTTTATAGGTTTTTTACCTAATCAAACGGTTACTAATCACTAATCTAAAGGCCTGAACAAGGGCTATAATCACTATCCCGATTTAAAGAGCTAAGCTCGTTGTGCTAAATGTATGTTTATGAAATCAATATAATAAAAATATATAAAGACAAATGAGTTATGTTATTTAGGTTGCGAATGGCCTGAGGAGATTTGAGTAAATACTTTGACCCTATGTGAAGCTGTAATCCTTTCAGAGGGGCTAGATAGCACGGTTAATGTTAAAACTAACAAAGAAATCGTAGCAAACTATAAATCTGAACAGTAAAAAACCATAGAGTGTAGTTATTATCATAACTACGGTTCATTTAAAACTCCATAACAGTAGAAAACCATAGATAGTAATTATTATCATAATTACGGTTGACTGTAAACAAACAAAATGTTATAATGTAGAAATATCACAGCTAGACGCAAAGTCTCAAAGCATAGTTGGTAAATTGGCCTGGAGCTAAATCTACAAATAGGACTAAACAGCAAAAACAGTACAGCTAGAAATCCAATGTTTCGCACAGAGCTCCAGACAGAGCCAGCAAACTTAGATAAAGGGCGTTAAAGAACTGAGCTGAAAGTCCACTATAACTAAAAAACTGGCGGACTAATGATTCTGTGCTCTGGGTTTTGATAACTACTCCAAAATCAAAGACTATTAGCCTCTGGTTCGAAGCAAGCTAACGGTCATTGATCTGGGGTGAATTGTTGTAGCTAGGAGCAAAGAAGCATTAGGTCCATGTGTATTCTTGCCTTCAACAAGGATAAAGATGGCCGCCAAAGCTAACTGCTAAAATTAGCAGTAGCATATTGTCCTCATAGGCCTCCACAAACCTGGAACACCACCCCTAGCTAAGAGCGGGGGATGGGCAGTGTGGCAACAGGCACTCCTGACTTATTCTGTCAAGCAGAAAGCAGGGGGAGGGGTAGGTAAATTGTCCTCAAAGCCTCCAACAGTGGAACACCATACCCAGCTATAAGCGGGGGATGGGCAGTGATGGTTAACAGGCACTCTCAAGCTGAACACAGCAGAGGGAGGGGTCGGCAATAAAAGTCCCCAAATATGTTAATTGCAGGCCTAAGCAGGAACATGCATGTAAACCACAGGGGGTCCAGCACACAGGACTAGATAAAATGCTAAACACGAATTGATTGTAAAACAAGGGAGCGGGTATTAATCAATAGTTAGGAAACTATAAATACTTAAAGCTATCTCAATCTGGGACCGTTAAACAAACGCCATCCAGGTTAAACCTTGTCAAAGGGAGCGGGTATAATCAATAGTTAGGAAACTATAAATACTTAAAGCTATCTCAATCTGGGACCGTTAAACAAACGCCATCCGGGTTAAACTCTTTGTCAAAGCTAAAAAACTATAAAACCGTGGTGATAAATCCATTAAAATACTAAAATCCCAAAGATTCAGGCCATTCCTGATAGGTGAAGTAAAATGGCTGATTTATTAATCGACGAGTTAAAAGTTAAAAGCGAATTAGACCAATCAATATTCGATGAATTAGCTACTAAGTGTCTAGTGTTGGATACAACAAACGCCGAAAAGGCAACCACATTTGTGAACCTCAAAATAGCCTACGGAAATGTGGTAGATAGCTCCACAGATTATTCGGAAGGATTAATCGAAGCTAAATTGACACAAATCGCTGGAGAAGTGGAAGATCAAATTAAAATCTACACTAACAAATACCAAAATATGAGACAGTTTGTAAAGGCTGCGTTTTGGATAAAATTAGAGCCAAAGTGGACTGAGCTATCTGACAAATTACACAAATTAGTTTGTACAGGGTCGATGGCGATAAAAGAGCTAGAGAAAACTCTTAAAGTCTTACATTTATTAATGGAAGAAAATAAAACTCTCATAAGTCCGGAAAAAGCTATAAAAATGCTTGCCGACTACAAAATGTTCGTAAAAGAATTAAACAAATTCAAATTACTAACGAAAGACCACCAACTGGGATCAGTGGAGATCGGCAGCGGACAACCGACTGCTAACCCAGCAGGGGCGAAAGACCACCTGCTGGGACCAGTGGAGAGCGGGGGTCCACCGACACCGACAGCTGAGTCAGCGGGAGTCAAACGCCACCAGCCAGTGGAGAACGGGGGACCGTCAGCTGGGGTGGGGGTCAAGGAGGAGGGACCGGAAGCCGCTGATGAGAGCGCCATCGGTGCCAGGCGCTTCCACAGCCTTCTCACACAAGATGAATCTCTACGTGTGGCTAGCACGGAGGACATCAACGAAGCCTGCCACAGAGCCCAGCAGAGTCCCAACACGGAGCCAGGGAGCCCGGAGGACGCCAGGACAGCAGTGCTAAACCCAGAGGAGCATCAATCCTGCGCGGACCACGCAGAAGAATCAGCGCCCTCAACAGCCGTACAGGAAACAGTCGCCAGGAAGCGGCTGATCACGGCGACACAAAGCCCAGCGGAACCTACGTCCGACGTGGGGTACCACAGGACGTCAACCGCCACGGAGCAATGGCAAAACCCACAACGGGATCCTGGCGCTCCTGTCAGTCAAACAGAACTGGACAGAAGTGTCAGGGGTCAACCAGACATCAGTAGAAGGCATCACCCCGCTCTGAATTTCACCGGGGTGGAATCTGTGATGCCGGCCCTGCGATGTCCCCCAGTAACCACCACTACCCAAAGTGGCGGATTGGGGGTTTTAACAGACATTAGCCCAACCTTCACCCCGTCGAGGAAACCGTCGAAGTTCACCGGGGCGGAGATCGTCGTGTTGGGATTGCTAGGTCTACCCACTCCTCAACAGCTCAAACCAAGCGGGAGTTGGAAAAAGATCTGCAGAGCTCTGTCGATCAGTCCTGCCGGTGAAAACATCACACCGGGGACGGACGTTCAGAGCAGAAAAGGAAAGGTCAAAATGAAGCCATGCAGTGACTGCGGATTCCGTCATGAATAAGTAAAACTACATGACGCGCACACACACACACATGACCCCCCCCCCTGCATTGATCCAACGGAGCCAAAAGATGGCTGCTGAAGTCGCGCACACGCGCGCACACACACACACACACACACACACGGCCCCCCTCTCCTGGAACAGGGAGGGGTCTGCTCAGCAGACTTCGCATTGCAGCTGTCAAGAACAGTGAGAGACAGTGCGATTGATTTGTGTAATGTTTTAAAACAGTTGTATGGTGTAATTGTGTAAGTTGTGTAAACATTTAAAATTGTTCAATTGATGTGTCAAAACCTCTTCCTCCCGGAACAGCATGGTGGGAGGAGAACGAGGGAACGATTTTAAAACCCATAAATTTGCATGCCAGTTTGAGTAGTCAAGTGGAGAGCTTGCTAAAACAGAGAAGTAAAAAATCCAGGGGCCTTTTACATCAAAACAGGTATTTGCTAACACCAACAGTAAAAGTTAACCAAAAACCCCTTGTGATTATCTTATCTACAATCAGCAGACAGGAAAGAGAGCTTAACCAACCTCTTATCACTGTTTAGAACACTGAGTTGTAAGTGCTTCTCTTCTCTAAATAAAACCTTAAACAAATTAACTTTATTTAACAGTATGGGATGTTAAATAAACTTAAAAGGTTAAAATAAGGTTTCACCAAACAAAGATTGACAAAGAACAATGTTACAATTCCACTTAATAGTCATTTCAAGCCAATTGGGTGGTGAATAATTGTAGTGTTGTGTTTATCTGAAACCTCACTTTGCACAGATCATGTATTGATGGAAACTGAACCGTTTCTGCATAACCAACCTTTGCACAGATAATCGTGTATTGAAGTAATCCGAACCCTTTATGACGTTATGAGAGAAAACCTCTCCATAAGTTTATGAATAGGTTTTGGTGGGAGGTGTGGTGCTGAATATGGCTCAGCGTTGGAGTCCTATGATAAGATGTGCATTGCAAAATGTACCAATACATACTGTCACTTGTGGGCCTCTGATCCCAGAGCTGGCCTAACCTTACTGAGACAAAGAGGTGTGAATCAAGACACCGGCCATAAATACCAGCTTCTCCCGCAAGCAACTGCCACAGCGGGGGTGCCTTGGTAACATCTCCAGTCCACTGTCCCTTGGAGCATGACAGCCACAGGGCACATGTGTTTCACTTCCTGGAGGATGGGACACTCAAAGGGAGGACAGTATACCAACCGTCGGTACACCAACTATTTCTACTACTAACAAGTTATAATAATCACTGGAATGTAATTATTGTAAAGCAGTAATGTCATGTGTTGAACTGCTTATAATAGTGAAGTATAGTCATACAGGGACTAGAGGTTGGGATGTCCTGTCCCAACCCTCACAGCACTGATAAGGATATCCTTATCTTCACTATCTCCACATAGCCAGCGCATGTTGAGCACACGGTGACCACATGTGTGCTCGATTCACTTCCTGGTTCCATTGCCTGGGGGTGACAAACAGCCAGTAAGCTAACCAATGGCTGAGGGCCTGACACAAACAGCCAATCACAGGAAAGGCTGATGCCCAAGGCAGAGGTTCTTATGAGTGAGCATGGGTTATCTTGGATCAGATTCTGTAAACCAACTAAGGGAATCCACATGCCTCGTGTACCTGCACGAAGGACAAAACCTGTGTATTACACTGCACAGCTACTAAGCAGACTCACACTGACCAATGGTAAATATGAATTCATGCAATATGAATAATGCTATATGTGTTAGTTATGCTGTAAATCTGTATTTGACGAATGTATTATGTGTATTGTCTTTTATAGGTTTTTTACCTAATCAAACGGTTACTAATCACTAATCTAAAGGCCTGAACAAGGGCTATAATCACTATCCCAATTTAAAGAGCTAAGCTCGTTGTGCTAAATGTATGTTTATGAAATCAATATAATAAAAATATATAAAGACAAATGAGTTGTTGAGAATGTTATTTAGGTTGCGAATGGCCTGAGGAGATTTGAGTAAATACTTTGACCCTATGTGAAGCTGTAATCCTTTCAGAGGGGCTAGATAGCACGGTTAATGTTAAAACTAACAAAGAAATCGTAGCAAACTATAAATCTGAACACCCTTCCTGGGCAAAGTTTTAGAAAAATGCATCTTTCATCAATTGGATGTGTTTCTACAGAACACTAATGTGCACAACAAATTCCAATCTGGCTTTAGGAAAGGTCACAGTACAGAAAGAGCACTTGTAAAAGTAATGAATGATCTTAGGGTGTCTGCTGACAAGAAACATGTATCCGTTCTCTTGCTTCTAGATCTAACGGCTGCATTTGACACGATTGATCATTCAATTCTAATACAGCGTCTGGAGCACTGGATAGGCCTGTCTGGTACGGCCCTGTCCTGGTTTTCCTCCTACCTATCAAATAGAAGTTACTTTGTCAATCTAGCCGAGTTTGACTCAGACAAACACGACATCAGTTCTGATATTCCACAGGGCTCGATTCTTGGCCCTCTGCTTTTCTCCTTGTACATATCGCCATTGGGCGAACTCATTGCCAATCACAGAGTCAATTTTCATTTATATGCTGATGATACCCAACTATATCTTTCTGTGGCTCCAGATGATCCCTGTGCTTTAGACCCGCTGGTTACCTGTCTGTCTAGCATCAAATGTTGGATGAATGAGAACTTTCTCAAGCTAAATGAGGATAAGACAGAAGTTCTTATAATCGGTTCTAGTGAACAGAAAGAATCAATATTAAGCAGACTTGGCAACCTGACTGTAGAAAGTAACAGTACAGTAAAGAACCTGGGGGTTATTATTGATTCTGAATTGAATTTTAATTCACACATTAATCATGTTACCAAGATTGCCTTTTTTCACCTTAGAAATATTGCACGGATCAGAGCCTATATGTCCTTGGACGATGCAAAAACGCTAATCCACGCCTTTGTTTTTTCTCGGCTTGATTACTGCAATGCACTTTTTTCAGGACTGCCTAAGAAAACAACTGACAGATTACAACTTGTCCAAAATGCAGCAGCCAGAGTTTTAACTAGAACTAAGATGAGAGAACATATTACTCCAGTTTTGGCATCACTGCACTGGCTTCCGGTTGTTTTTAGGATTGATTTTAAAATTATTTTACTTGTCTATAAAGCTCTCAATGGTCTCGCACCTTCGTACCTACATGACTGCCTGCCTAAATATGTCCCAAACCGCCCCCTAAGGTCTTCCACTGCTGGCCTGCTCGCTTTGCCTAAAAAAATGGCAACTAAAAAATACGGGGAAGCAGCTTTTTGCTTCTACGGGCCGTCGGCATGGAACAAGCTCCCACTGTACCTTGGTCAGGCAGCCTCTGTAGACATTTTTAAAGCTCAGCTCAAGACCCACTTCTACAGCATTGCTTTTAATTGATCTTTTATTTTTTATTTTTTTGTTATTCATGTCCTCACTGTATTGCATTACTGCTTGTTTTTTGTCGTTGCCTTGCTTTTCTTTTATTCTCCATTGTTCTGTAAAACACTTTGAGCTGCATTTCATGTCATGAAAGGTGCTGTTTAAATTCAAATAAAGTTTTATTATTATCTCTCTCACAGTCAATGTGTTTTATACTGTCATCTATGCATGTGAAATATTTCATGTATGATTATTGTACTCGTTTGATCAAATGACACACACACACACACACACACATCTGCTGTGTGTGTGTGTGTGTGTGTGTGTGTGTGTGTGTGTGTGTGTGTGTGTGTGTGTGTGTGTGTGTGTGTGTGTGAGAGAGAGAGAGAGAGAGAGAGAGCAAACTACTTCTCCTCTCCTCCCCTCCCGGATTGGGAACGTGGGAGCCCTCCCCCCCCCCCCTTTTTGTGGGGGGTGGGGGGGGGGGGGGTGGGGATCTAGCTGATTGGGCGCATGGGACCTTGGGCACCAGGGGGCACTTTTTTTTTTCTTTTTAGACTGCAGCTGAAAAGATCTGTTCATATCTTGCTATCATTTACATCATAGGCAGATGTAATATTTTACTACCGTGTCTGATTTCAGACTGCCAGTCTAGGCGTATGGAGGAACAACCTACTACAAGTTCTGCAGTGCCATCAGAGCCCACTGCAATGCCATCTGTTAGCACAGCCACAGGTAAGAACAGTTTATTTTTGATTGAATGATAATAGATAAATAATAACAAATAAATAGATAATAAATAAATAATAATAAATAATAATACCTTTGGGGGAAAAAATCACACCTTTGTGAACTGAGCCAATACATATACTCTGGTCTAGGAGATCAACTCCATTCAGGCTTCTGTACCTTCAAAAGAAATCACACCTTTGTGAACTAAAAATAATAATAATAAAAGGAAATCACACCTGTGAACTGAGCAATGCAACCTTCATAAAAAAGTAATTGTTACATCATTGTGAAGTGCAACCAATAATAATAAATAATAATAAATAAATTAATAATAATAATACATAAATAAAAATAAATAAAACATAATGATACATAATAAATAAATAGATAATAAATAAATGAATAATACATGAATAATAATAAATAAATAAAACATAATACATAATAAATAAATGGATAATAAATACATAATAGATAAGTAAATAAATAATACATGTATAATAAATAACATCATAAATATATAATAAATAAATAATACATGTATAATAAATAACATAATAAATAATAATAAATAAATATATAATAAATGATACATAAATAAAACTATACATAATCATAATAATGAATAGATTATAAATAAATAGATAATAAATGATGATACATAAATAAAACAATACATAATAAATAATAAACAAATGGATAATAAATACATAATAAATAAATACATATTACATAATAAAAAATAAATATATAATAAATAACAATAAATACAAAATAAATAATTAAATAATAATACATAAATAAATACATAATACATACATATATAATAAATAAATAATGATAATAAAAACAATTAGTAATTATTATTCTATAATTTACAGCTGCAGTGCCAGATCTAGATGCAGCACTTGGGTGGAAGAGCGAGGGCTTTCAGCCAAAAGACATCCTGTTCACTGCAGACCCTGGACCTCTCAATGCTGCAGCTGATATCCAGTCTTACAATCCAGTGGACTTTCTGATGCTTTTCCTGTGCGATGAGCTGCTGAACAGTATCGTTGAGCAGACCAATTTGTATGCCAGTCAGTGCATTGAAAAGGTCAGCAACCCAACCCACACGCTAGATCAAGGGCATGGAAACCTCTCACCCTGTCAGAATTCAAAAGGTTTTTGGGACTTCATTTTCTTACTGCTCTTGTCCACAAGCCTACGCTTAGCATGTACTGGACCACTGACGATATGCTCGTAACCCCATATTTCTGTCAGGTCATGTCTCGTAATCGTTACCAGCTGATATGGCGGTATATGCACTACCGTGATAGCACCAGTGTAACACCTGAGATGGTAAAGGCTGACAGGATGTACAAAATCAGGCCAGTCTTGGATTTCTTGTATTCAAAGTTCAGAGAGATATGTACCAACCACACCAAAATATCTCTATTGATGAAGGTACACTTCTGTTCCGTGGCCGTCTTAGTTTCAAAGTATACAATCCTATGAAACCAGTTAAATATGGGATAAAATCTTATGTACTTTGTGAATCAGACACAGGATATTGTTTTAACCTTCAGCCCTACTGTGGAGTACATTATACTCTTCTTCGCACTGTTGAATCACTCCTAGATAGGCTTTCAGGTTGTGGGTATCATCTGTTCATGGACAATTTTTATAATTCAGTAACCATGTGTAGGCGATTACTACAGCTAGACACTCATTCATGTGGTACACTCCGCAGGAACAGAGGGGGACCACCATCTATTGATGGGCTGAAAAACAGTAACCTGAAAAAGGGAGAAAAGATGTCACTTCACAATGATGAAACAATGATTTTGGGATGGCGGGACAAGAACATTGTCAGAATGGTGTCAACGTTCCACCAGCCAAATGACACGCGTTTAGTGGCGGAAAGGCATCGCCAATAGAGTGGAAGTACAGAGGCCTGGTTGTGTAGTAGATTACAATATGCACATGAATGGAGTTGATCTCCTAGACCAGAGTATTGTATATTATCCATTTGTCCGAAAGTCCACGAAATGGACAAATAAGTTCATTTCCTATCTCTTTGAGATATCAATTTTTAATGCATTCATCCTGTTCAAAGCGAAACAACCACAGAGCAATTGTAAGTTCCTGCTCGATTTTATGCAGTGCGTGATAAGGTCATGGACCACAACAAGCGATGGTCAGAGGATAAACCGACGGGCACCAATAAAAGACACCGTGACCAGGCTGGATGGCTCATGTTATGTACCTGGCCTAGGGGGTGCCACGATACACAACAAAAAACAGGGGAGACGCAGTTGACCAAATAAATATAATTTATTAACTAAACAAAAATAGTAAATTAAGGAACAAATCATGATTGAACAGATGAAGTGTGGAGATCAGTAGTCAGTGGTGTAGTGCGTGTATGCATGAGTGAAATGTATGTGTGTGCGTGTTGTATGGATTAACATAAATGTTGAGAAGTGTGCATGGTGGAGTGCAGGAGGCAAATGAAAGAAACAGATCTGGGGAAGGACTGGGGAAGCAGGCATTTATAGGGCGTCGACACCCGGGCCCAGGTGCGAGCCACTCAGGCTGATCATCATGACTAGCTCTGCTCCCCAATCCTATTGGATACAAAGAACAGAGGTTATTATAGGGCAAACAGTAAACACAACATACCTAAACCAGACAACCTAAGAGTAATATACATATAACACACAATATAGGGAACCGTCACACTCACCAGCCCATGAACTAGTACCCCTCCTAGCCACTAAAAAGAAAAACCCCAGCAGAAAATGCAGGGTTTGTGCTAAGAACAAAGTGAGGAGAGAGAGCAGGTACTACTGCAAAAGCTGTGGTGTTTGCTTATGCAAGGGGGAATGTTTTTACAAATACCACACAGAGCAGGTGTACCACACAGAGCAGGTTGTGGAGTGTGTCAGGTCTCGCCACAGTGGGAGGGGCGCGTTCCTATGGCAACCAGACAAGCACCGACGCGGCACGCCCACGGCCGTGTCATAGACGCCATCTACTATCCAGAGCAATCCTAAACCAGCTGCGTCTAATCCAGCCACCGCCCGTGTTAGCAATTAACGGCAGACGCAACCTGTCAGCCGCACCCTTTATAAACGACCCTCACGTCTAGCAGTATCACTCGCTGCTACACACCAAGACGCGCAGGCAGCATATGCCGTCCACTTGGCGTTGGATGGTAAGTCCACACTGCTCTCGCTTATGGATCCAGCCATATATGACCTAACCACATTGTTTGATCGCTTGTACCACCACTCAATGTACTCTTGTATTCCCACCTCATCAGGCTTGTCGGAGTGGGGCTGGAAGCACACACGGGAGTGTGTACCCCCCATAAAACAAGTGTCAAATGGAGAGCCGCACACATACTTCGAGACCCACCTGGCTCGGATCGGGGACGAGTAGCAGAAGACGGGACCCTCGTAGGGAACGGCCGCCCACCTCTCGTTAAGGTCGCAGTAAGACAAACGTTCTCTCTCTATCACCCGTGTTATTAACACATTGAGTACGCCGACTGCCTTCAAAATATAGGCTATAGAATACCGGAGGTGTCTGATCGCTTTTACTTTGAAAGCCATGAACCGGAAACACTTTCCTAAAAAAGTTGACTTTACAAAGTGACCTCAACATCCCCGATCATCTTAATATATTGTTTTACGCTCCAAAAAGCGTTCATATTTTGCGGGAGAGACGGATGAGGAGCAGAAAATAAGCGCCAGCATATCGCTCTATTCATCACCACGGAGAGCGCCCTGGATTAGGAGCTACGAGTCATTCTTTCCGTCTCGCTAACGTGGGAGTCAATAATAAGCTAATAGTTGCACTGAGCGTTAGCATACGGCAAGCGAAAAGCGAAATGCCAAAAAAATAAATAGGAAAAATTCTGAATATTAATATCTCGCCCCGCATCGCTGGGATGTCGCTAGGACGTCCTCACACGTCCTTAGAACTCTACTCTACTCTATCCTATGACGTTCTCAGGCGTCCTACGTGCTGTAAGTGTTAAGAAGAGGCGCTCGCAGACGCTTGAGTAGCTAAGGATAATAACGAAGATTGTGAATGAAGGAAGTCACCCTGTTGATGCTTAATGAAGACTGTGAATGAAGAAAGTCACCATGTTGTTGCGTACTGAAGACTGTGAATGAAGATAACCCGTAGATGGTTGTGGAAGCTAGCATGCTCTAGATAAAGTGTCACATTAAACCTGTGAATGAAGACAGGCCATGTTATGTTTAGCTCACCCTTTGAAGAGACTTTAAGTTGGCGAGAGCCCGCCTTGCACCGGTGAAAGAAGACCGTTAGAAACTAGAGTGCTCAGGTTCTGTTAACCAACTGTATTCCATTTTTCACTTCAGACCATGCCGTTTGCTGTGGTCATATTCCTGGAGGAAAATAAGGTTGCCGTTGTACCACTGTCCTGGTGCACTGAGACAGGGCAGTGTTATTGGCCAACATATACATCACAGAACCACATTAACAGATCAGTGACTGCACAGGAGGAAGCGGCTGACTCCTGGCCTCTGTATTCGAAGTGTTAAAGTGTTAAAGACACGAGGTCAGTGTTTTTCTTTTGAATTTAATATATTCATTGAAGATTTGTAGTTCAACCCTACTTAATTATGCCTCGTCTAAACTTGTAGACACGGAGGTAGAAGCAAGGCAGTGCCTTCAGCGGGCAGAAGCTGGCTCAGAGATAGAGTCGGACATGGACGGCAGAAGGAAACGAAAGTAGGTTAACCCATTCAGGGCGGGAACCCCTTTTGCTGTTTTAAGCATTATGTTATACTTTGTGGTGGACATTTTGAATATATTCTAAATGGGTTAATTAAGCTGGGTCAACAATGGCATGGCATTCCTAAACTTATTATCTTTTCTAGACCAAACACGCGCTACGACTCAGTTGAGGACGCCGCACCACCCAGAAAGCACCACCGGTCCATGGGCAGTAAAGAGAACGCACACAGAACACACATCCTCCAGTCGAGCGCAGGATCTCAAAGACAAGAGCAGTAATGAATTACTTTATCGATATGCAAATTGAAATGGTCTTAAGCAACAAAAAAAACTTTATTTGAATTGCAAATTGTATTTGTCTTTAGGAAATCTACCAGTCCATGTGGTGAAGACTGCAGGTGTCCCAGTGTTGAGTCCTAGTGGTGGGTAGTTTAGTTTTTTGTGACAATATGTGCTTATTATTATTGCAGTGTTTAAAATGTATACACTGTTTTTACAAACTGCCTTAACTAATGTGTTTTAGTGTCTGAATCACCAAACACTATGTGGCGGCCACCAGTGAACCATGATGGCAGTAGTGATGGTTAGTAATTATTTGATCAGATTTTTGTTTATCAATAATCAGTGCTTGGTGTGTGTGTGTGTGTGTGTGTGTGTGTGTGTATATATATATATATATATATATATATATATATATATATATATATATAATATTTCAACAATCAGTTTTGAGTTGTATTTTCAAATGTGTCAACCGTCTGTGTTTTAGCTCGTCCAAATCCTAGCTATCCTCCTCACAGAGTCTATATTGGCCATGCACACTCTTCAGCCCAGTTACATCATTGAGAGAGGATGACAGTTATGACACTGGTTAGTTATTTTCTTTTCTGACCGTATTTGTATACAGTGGGAAGAAGTGTACAAATCACTGCTTATATTGTAGTGAAACAATCACTGCAACTCTGCATTTATTGACCACATTTCCTTGAGTAGGTGCCATTCTGAAGGAGATTCTGCTGCAGAATCGTCTTCTGATGAAGGAGGTGACTAGATTCACAAAGACGGTAGCCACTGTACATCAGGAGATGCTGGAGAAGAGATGAAGGACCTGAGAACTGTTAACTGTGAGTATACGACCCAATAAAGCATTACACTTGTTTACAAGAGGGTCCGCCTTGTCCAATTCATCAAATCACCTGAAAACTAAGGATTAACCCATTTTGGGCGGGAACCCCTTTGTTGTTAAGCATTGTTATACTTAAGCCATTGAAAAATAGCAGATCTACAAGCTCATAATACGGCATGCTATCTTTGAAAGATAAATGGGTTAAATCCTAAATTTCCTCACCTAAAGTCCAGCTTCATATACACACCGTAAAACAACCCATTAAACCTTTCCCTCCCCCCCCCCCCCCCGTAGGTGGACACATGACTGAGGTAAAGGAGGATGTCCGTCATCTGAGGCAGGATGTCCATCACTTGTAGCAACTGCCACACAAGTTAAAGATGATTTATTTTAATAACAACATTTAAAAGTACATGTTCTATTATTTAATATTTCTAATTAACGCCATCTGTCAAGGGTAAGGTCCTATAAATTCTGTGCTGTCTATTGTGTGATTTTGTTATTATTTGGGGGGTTTTAAACACTATGTTTATGATTTGATATATTTTGAGTGACATGGGTCTGGAGTTGGACGGACGCCCATAAAGTAGGCGGAGGTTACCGGCCTGTCAGGTAGACGGAGAGAGACAGCCAAACAAACAGGGAGTCTACGAGGGACCTGGACACGTTTGTTCTCTAAACATCTCTACTAAAGAAAGCTATAGCTACACGAACGATAACGCTCACGGTGGGGAGAGGCGCGAGACGTTCTGCCACCGGTGAGATCGTTCGTCCTTTATTTATTTATTTACTTCAACGTCCCGCGGGGATCCGAGGGTTTTCTTCCTCTTCGTTTGGAGTAGCAGATACCTGGATTACGTTCGCTACGGGGATGGATTAAGTTCTGTTTATCACCTTTACTTTACTTTGGAGGGAGTTTTACGTTGTGAACGGAACTCTGGGGGCAACAGACTTTGGTTGTAAACATCCACGGAACGATAAGAAACAATAAGAACGGGCGTGCGTGTGTGAGACACGGACACTCGATTTCATTAATTTACTCATTCATTTCATTCAACTCTGTATAACTGTTGCTTTGAACTATAGATAAAAGGTTGACGTGAGCTTTGCTTTTGACTGTGTTTTCTGCTGCTTATTTAGGTATTTTCATTACATTCCACTTTATCAGTTGTGTCCTAAGAGGAGATCATTCACAACCCGTGATTTAAATAATTAGTAGCAGTGATAGAAATATCTGACCGTTACACACTTACGGACAATGCATGGCCCTACCCACTTGGCGCCACCAGAGAACCTTGGGCTCCGCTTGACCAGCATCGACGCATTGAATCAGCTCGAGAAGACGCTCGCTGAAGATGACGGCACGGTTGGTGATGGCATCGTAAGTTTTAATTTGCAGACCATGTAATGCTGAATCTATTTATTGTACTTATTTCCATGGTGTTGGATGTTTGTCTTAAAGATATTTTTGGGGACTTCCGGTACGACCGCAGCAGAGAATGGCAGGCTGAAATAGCGCTCCTCCACTTAGTTGTTAATTTTCCCCCAGCATCATTTAAACAAGACTCATGAACCGTTCAAAAATAACCGAAGGGGAGAGATTAGGGAGGAATGAAGTTGGAAAGCCTTCACGTCGGCAAAAAAACGAGAATACAGACATGGAAAAAGACGACCCAGCTAATGCTAGCACTACTAGCATTGCAGCTAACAATAACAACACTGAAGCTAACTTGCTAGCCTCGGTGCTGGCCGAGATCCGGGCAATCCGCCCCGAAATGAAGAAAGAACTAGACTCCTTCCGTGATATACTGAGAGAGGATATGAAGAAAGAACTATCAGACTTCAGAGACGAGATAAATCAATCCCTGGGCACAGTCAGAGGGGAATTGGCAGCCACAACAACACGGGTAGCCGACGTCGAGCAACGTGTTGTTGAAATGGAGGACCGCAACGCTGAATTGGAAGAAGCTCTCCAGGCTATGTATCTCCTGCAGGAAACCGCTGATGCAAAGCTTCTTGATTTTGAAATGCGAGCACGGAGAAACAACATGCGCATATACAATGTTGCAGAGGGAGAAGAAAGTGGCGACATATTGGACTTTGTGACCAAACTCCTGAGAACTGAGGTGGGTGTACCAGCTGATCTCATCCTGGGGATTCAGCGTTGCCACAGAGCCCTGGGGCCGAAACCACAGATGGGAGCCCCACCGAGATCAATAGTTCTCAATTTTCTAGAAGACATCACCAAGGAGCAAGTACTATCCACTGCTTGGAGAAAAGGAGTGGTCCTCTACAAAAACAAGAGAATTTATTTTGACAACGACTACCCAGCAGAAATAAAGAAGAAAAGAGGAGAATATGCAGGAATAAGAAAATTTCTCAAAAATGCAGGGATAAAATTCCGTACACCACCTCCTGCCAAACTGAAGGTACTCTTCTCTACTGGTCCCAAAATCTACAACGATGCAAATGAGGCTGCGGAAGACCTGAGGAAGAGAGGCTTCAGCCTACCAGAAGAGGGAGCCCCAGCACAACCTACTGGAGGAGCACCATCGTCTGGCCCACAGCAGCATTCATGGATGAAGGTGGGAAGCAAGCGCAAACAACAACCCACCTATGCAGAGCAGATGCGAGAGAAGCTGCGCCGCTTCCAACACAATCACCAGGACCGGGAGAAGACGGAGGGGACATGATACACCAACAAGGACGAATCAGAATCCACCCTACTTCCACCCCGCCCATACACAAACGCGTCACCACCCCCAGGAATTCCAGGAAACCGGAGGCGAATTTGAAGGCCCCCGAATATCGCCTTAACCATGACACAAGCACAGACACAAGCACAACATCGCTGGGAAGTTTTGGAAGCCGGATATCTTGAGTCATTGGCATCAGTGGAGAGAGAGAGAGTGGAGAGAATAGTGAAATGGAAATGGTATGGTGGATGCGTGGGGAATGTTGCGGGGTTCCCGTTGGCAGCGCTTTTACTTCAAGTCCCGTTTCTCGATGAACCTGGATTTCTGGCAACTTTGGTAGAGATCACCATTGTGCCCCTGCTTACCACGGGTGTTGGGTACCATGTTGGTACCTGGGTGGCTGAAAAACTTGCACTGTTGATGTGATATAAGTGACTTTTTTTTTTTTTTTTTTTGCTATTTCTATAGTTTTTTTATTGAACCATGGAAATCAACCATTTTCATAATTAACAACTGTATAAAATTGTCTATTTGTACGTTAAACATTTTTTGGCAGGAAACATTGTTGTAAATGCAATTATTCTTTTTGTTAAAAGACAAAGACAAACAAATAATATACCAAAACAAAACAAATCTGAAACCATAATAATTACAAAAAGGTAGGCCTACATTCATTTTTTTCTTTTCAAAGCTTATGTGCTCGCTTTCACTGAGAGGTATAGAGCAGCGTTGGGTTCCCCTGAGTTTAAACTGTAAAGCCGGAGTTAAATACTTCATTCCACACGCCCTGACAGTTGTCGCACAACGAAAAGTTGCAGAGCTACAAGCTCACAATGTCACAGCGCTGCTATTTTCTGGTGCGCGACAACAAAGTAGATAATCTAACTTTGTAAATGACCCACACTGACTGCTCCACCTGCTGTGCAGCTGAAGCCACAATGAGCACATTTATAAAAACCGCAACGTTACTGCAGAAAGGAGACCGTGAGCATGTCAAATCAAACACACTAAACCCTACACTATATCCTTTTCAATTCACATCTGCTCAAAACAGCAGAAAACACTGTTCCAGCAGAAAAAGGAAAAGAACAATACGTTTCACCGATGTCCATCTCACAAACATTCATGCTGACCTTATATTGTTATCAGCATCTAACATCATCATCATAATAATAAAACAAAAAGGTAGAATAATAACCTGACGTAGTGGGTAACTTCACAGACTGTATTAAAGTCTTTTTTTCAACATCTAAAAAACAAGATGTGTATGTAACTATTAACCAGAATGAACGGCTACAGCTGACAGCTCCACTAGGGGTCAGTATAGCAACAACCCAACAACAGACATAACCTGATATTGTTCACAATCAGAGTTTTGATTGAAAATTTTAACACAAATCTATTAGCACAAAAATATGTTATTCTGAGTTTGTGGATTGGGAATTTGTAAGCATTAATCCTAGTGGGATGTTGCCTGCCTTTCACTGTGGAATATTTTTGATTATTTATGTTGTATTTGACTATTTACCAACATTGGATTGCAGTTGGAATACCAAACAAATCTTTATGCAACTGGAATACAAAAAAAAAAGAAAAGCTTGACACAGTTTCAGACATTTTTTGTGTCAAACATTCTAATATTTTAGGAATCAATTTCAACCCAGAAGTTACATTATTGGTAAATTACAAATGATTTGGTAAAGAAAGTACAAGCTCAGTGTTATACCATTTTCATCTGGGCTTGTTGGTTGTCTAGCAAAAAGCACACACAGTTGTAATCAAATGATAGGTATAGTGTAGGTTTGAGGACATTGAAAATGACAAAGTAATACACAAAGATAGAATGCATTTTTAGACTGAGCTCTTGCCAATACACAACGGTGACCTCAACAATCTTTGGTTTATATTGTTTGCTTGTCAAAATAAAGTTAATGTTGATTGTGAAAAAAAAAAAAAAAAAAAAAGATATTTTTGGATTTTCATTGTAGGTCTCGCATCTAGCAACGAAGGGTGGGAGGGATGTGAAAGACGCAGTGTATAGGATGATGCCCCTCTTGATGACAGATGCTGTGGCGCAAGACATCAATTGGACCGGGTTCAAGAACACCCGGTTCAAAGAACTGAAACTCAAGGACATTTTGCATAGTAAGTACTGATTATGTGGACTAAAATGAAGTAAATGTACAGTAATTTGTTCAATGTATGACCTTGTTGTTCTGTCATTCCAGAGGCTTTGAGATCTATCGAGAGCTGCAAGGGGGTGACCGAGGCGGTGTTTCAAGACCAGCTGCAGCGGTACCTGAAAGGAGCTCAGGAAGAAAACAACCACGCACGCCAGGCAGCCCCGCAGCTCAAACGGTGACCGCTATATAGCAACAAGTTGTCTTTTTAAATAGCGATGCAACACGTTGTGAGCTTGTAGCTATTTTCAAATAGCCAAAGACGTGTATGTATGTGTTTAATGTATGTGGTTAATGTATGTTTTGAAAATTAAAGAAAAGAGGGTAGGTACCCTCACAAAAAACATGCAGTAATCCTGGTCACTAAACTGCCTCCCCCTGGCCAGCCAGGGCGCCTGATGGAGGGGAAAGGAACTGGTTGGAATAACGTGTTCCTTCCATGCGCTACGTCCAACCAGGGAAACTCCCCCCTGTCAGGTGTAAAGGAGCAACTTGGACACTCAGGCATTACTGATGTGTAGCAAAATAATAATATAACATTTAAGACCCAATATTTTTACAAATGTGCAGCAAAATATAATATATCTTAAATTTGTAATAACATTTAAGGCATAATATATATTTTTAAATGCTATTTTTTAAATGCTAAATGCAGAGACGGCAAGGAGCTGGGCATCAGAGACTCTGATATGGACTACGTACATACTGACGCCATTATTAATTATAGCAATTATGGAGGACCTCTCATATGCGTCTCCTAATGCCTAATGACTTTTGACCTCTGACCTTTAGATTACCTGCCATTTTGAATTATATATAAATACAATAATAATGTCCATAATGTCTTTTAAAAACACATGATTTCGAAAATCACCTAATTTAAATATGTCCCTGTGACCGACTAGTCACTACCCAGGGCAAGGAAGGACACAACACAGTGCAGCTTTCTTAAATACACTGGTTTATTCCTCTCAGTTCATGAAATAATTCACGTTAATATTACTTTACACAGAAGAGCAGATAGCTCTCCATGCACAACAGGTGCACAGCCACACCCACCTCTGAGCCCAGTTCTAGTTTGACTCAGGCCAGGTGTGACTGCTTAAATCAGTCATCCTCCATCTCACAGTTCCACTATAAATAACTTATTTTTATTTTTAGGACACCACAATGCTTTTCCAATGGGACACCATTGTCCCATTGGACAGTTTGACCAAACATTTGTGTTTGATTGCTGGTCTGATCGTCTGTACCTTTGTTAAATTGACGCAGAATGATCAACATTTGCCCTACTCTATGCTGAATTGAAGTGGACTCTGTCCAATACTTTTTTTTTCCCTCCCTGGAAATAAATGTTTGGGTTTCCGAGGCTATACAACACTGACCATCATCCATCAAAAGTATAACTAAATAATATACTAATGTATTTTCTTTTCTCATCAGATTGGACAGATCACCTTCACTGTAATCAAAATACACCCCTGCACACCCGGACTCACACGCACAAATGGACCCATGAACTTACAACTGGTTGACATTGCACATTGCACATCCTACACCATCACAGACAGCTGTACGTCAACCGTTAGAGACAGTCTCAACGTGAAACACGATAGTTAATACAGTCGTAAACTCGATCAGTCAGGATCATGGAAGGTTTGGAGGTGGATTTCACATTACAACGTGCTGTCGAGACACTGAAGACGCCGAGAGACAAGTCTCTACAAACGGTGGATTTTATCATTTATCTCATTCCGATCACTCTAAAAATAAGAACATGGCTGTTTTAAACTGTTCTTTTTAATACACCCAGTCTGTTTTAATGATCGGAATCACAGTTTTTATGTACAAGACATACAACCGACCAGCTCCCACCTGGGCTGCTGTCAGTAGCCTACCACCGCTAGCCTGACAGGTAGCAGAGGCTAGTCTGACAGCTCTGCTCCTGCTGCGTTTTTCTACCGTCGGTATCTCATCTTATCACTACATCAACCTGGATCTCCACCTGTACCATCCTGTCGGGGCAAACTCTGTCCTGGCATCAGCGGAAGCTAACCAAGAAACCGCTACCGACGGGGAGCCTGACGGAAACCGGCTTTCCTGAATCCATCAACGCGGAGACAACACACCGGACCGGGCCACGTACGTGGCCCTCGCGGGTAGGTCTCACTCCTGCACAGCATTACTACTGTTCATAATCCTGCTTTGAGTCAGCTCACCGCACCGGGCCACCACTTGTGTGGCCCTCGCGGGTAGGTGCCGGCCCGGGCTACTACGTGCCTTACCCCTAGCCTCATTTGATAATCCAAAACCACACTGTTAATTTCACAATTTACTCGCCAAAGATATTTTTTTACCCTCAGCCACCATGCCCACGGGCATGGCTTCACCTACCGTGTCGCCCGACTGTGGCAGTTGTCATGGGCTGTTCCAGGAGGTGTCCGATCTAAGGATGAGGGTGTCACGGCTCCATCAGATCAAGGACGACGAGACCTTCATCGACTCCATGTGGCCGGACAACGATGATACAGCCTCCTGGTCACTGGTCACACGTGGTAAACACGGGGGCCCCCAGCCCCCTGTACTTCCATGCCATGCCCAGCCTCTCACCACCAGAAATAGTTTCCTTCTACTGAGCAGCATTGAAGATTTCCCTCCACTGTCCGCTCATAATGTTCCACCATCAAACCCGGGACAGTCCAAAGGCTTACTGGCCCCTCCGCCCCTTTCTGTTAGATCCAAGCTGTCAGCCTCAGAACAAAAAAAGAGTCGGAAACTAATGCTACAGGCAGCCGTACGATTTAGATCCCAGTCGTCGGTGTCTCAGCTACCGGCCTCTCCGAATGTTATACTCCCGTCTCCAAATCCCAGTGAAATAATCCCAACTCTAGCCAATACCTGGGAATGGCCTAGGAGTACACCAACGCAGCATAGGCTCCCATCTCCACAAAATAAGCAATATTCTCAGGTCGCTCCAGGAGTCCAACACCCTAAAAACAAGGGTCTAAATAAGAATCCTCCGTCCACAGCGACTCCATCGATTGCGATAATTTCTGATTCGATCCTTAGAAATGTAAAGGTTCCACGTGCTGAAGTGTTTTGCTTCCCTGGAGCCACCATTCCTGTCCTGATCGAAAAGCTACCAGGTGTAATCGATTCACTACCTATTTCAATCAAGAAAATGATCATTCATGTCGGGACCAATGACCAATCCCGTTGTCACTCGGAACTGACGAAGGAGCATTTTTTACAAATGATTGACATTTTAACTAGCAGCAAACTGCCCTGTTTTATATCTGGTCCCATCCCAACGTTGTCTCGCGGCGACACGTATTACAGTAGAATCCTTGCTTTTAACACTTGGACCAAACGATTCTGCTCCACCCACGATTTTAACTTCATAGACAACTTTAACTTGTTCTGGTGCCGTCCCTCCTTTTTTAATCACGACGGACTCCACCCGAATAGACAGGGTGCCCAGGCACTATCAGCTAATATCGGTTACAATGTACGCATCGTGGACCAGTCCACTCTCAGACGTCTACAGCTTGTCCAAAATGCCGCTGCGCGCCTACTCACTGGCACGAGGAGGCGTGATCATATCACTCCGGTTCTTGCCTCCCTCCACTGGCTTCCCGTTAAATTTAGAATTGATTTTAAGATTCTATTATTTGTTTTTAAATCCCTAAACGGTTTGGCCCCCCTGTATTTATCGGCACTCATGGTCCCTTACACCCCATCCAGGGCCCTGAGGTCAGCTGACCAGCGGCTCCTGACTGTGCCCAATTCCAATTACAGGTCCAGAGGTGACCGCGCCTTTTCGGTGGCCGGCCCCAAACTCTGGAACTGTCTGCCCCTTCATATTAAGTCTGCTCCCTCCTTAGAGACATTTAAGTCCTTACTCAAAACCCATTTCTTCTCCCTGGCTTTCAATGTTTGACCTAATTAACCTGTGTACTTTTTTTGTGTTGCTTTGATTTTGTTTTACTATGTCACTTGTGTCATGTTTCCTGTACAGCACTTTGGTTGGCCTTCTGGTCTTTGAAAATGTGCTCTATAAATAAAATTTGATTTGATTTGATTTGATCACCAATGTCACTCACCGCACATTCCCCAATTCATCACTAACCACCACCAAATCCTCCACAATCACACCCCTTCACACACCACTGTCATTCCCCCCTCAATTCACGCATCGCCACTAGGGGGCGCAAAAAAGTACCTGAGCGCCAGTTTCTATACTTTTTTTTTTTTTTTTTTGCCCAATGTTATACACGTTAAAGACGTCGTCGGCGCTGTGGGAGTATCAAAAAAAGCAGTTAATTAAGTCCTTGGCAGACATTGAGTTAAAATAGACACCCCATGCACCATCGAGCACTATCACGGGAGAAATTGTAGGAGAACTAAACACTGATAATATTGCGTGTGCACTTTGTAATCACATCCACAACTCATTTGACCACAATAAGACCACAAACACCTGCACTAACTGTCACATGACCCAAAGAACTCACAGATTTATCACACACAATTCCGGCACAGTAGTTATACAACCCCCACAACACACAGAACTCACCAGACTACACTCACAATGGGCACTATACGCACTTATTTAAACACATATAAACTCACTCACCTCACAACAGCAGCCACTATCACAGAGCACCTTTTGGACCAAGAGCACTCACCTCACAACAGCAGCCACTATCACAGAGCACCTTTTGGACCAAGAGCACATCACTATTCAATACACCCCATCACTGACTATTATATCCATCACACACTCCCAAACACCCCCAGAGCACGAGAGCACCAGCCCCACCCACTCCACCACATCATCAACATTTTGAACTCATTGAACAATTTTTTTTTTGCAACTTTTTATTTATATTATGGAAATTGTTTTATTTTTATTTTTTATGGTTGAAAAACTGTTTAAAAATATATATAATGAATTCAATCTTTGTTAATATGTTGTCTTATGTTTTGAAGAAAGTTATGTTCACTTTAGCACTTTTTGCATTTTGCAGTCAACCTAATGAACAAATAATGTTCACCTACTAAAATGGTAAATGGTGCATTTATATAGCGCCTTTATCCAAGGCGCTTTACAGAGATTGTGCATTACATACACCCATTCACACACACATTCATACACCGATGGCAGCGGAAATCATGCAAGGCACCAACTAGCACATCGGGAGCAATTAGGGGTTCAGTGTCTTGCTCAAGGACACTTCGACAGTAACTCTGGGGGAGCCCGGGTTCGAACTGGCTCAACTAGTGAATAACTATAGGGGCTATGTCACGATCACCGATTGAAATAACCTCTTAAATGTAGACCTAATATACCCACATACTGTATATCAACTGTATGGGCAAACTTTAGTGTTAGTGTTTAATTGCAAACGTCTGAAATTGAATTGGTTTATCATGAATCCATCAGCCATACAGTCGACTCGACCAATATGGACCTGGCATCACCATTGATATGCATCCAAGGTCGGTCATTCCTATTGTTTCAAGCTGTGACAAACATTAGAAAACTCTGAATTGAATGGCTGTGCAGCGGGCAACGTGCGTCTTCAAACTAGGGCGGCCTCCAGGGCAGCCCCGTACGTCATTGAGTGATATGTCGCAACATCGAGCAGAAAAAGAAGTGTGCATGTATATTAAGGGCGCGTTCGGAAATGCGCCCTGAACGCACTGGTGTGCTCTCTTGTCGTTCGTTTATTCAGTGCACTCAGTGCGTTGTCGTTCTAAAATCCAGTGCGCTGCGCACCGGGTGTGCCGAGTGCACGCACCCTGAGCAACCCTACCCTCAGGGTAGGGTTGCTCAGGGTGAATGGTGTGTTGTAACTGGTCGTTCGTAAATAAGGCACACTGAACGCACTTTGTGACATCACCGCCCACCACACTCAACAAACTGACCACATTCCCGGTGCGCATAGCCGAGGGAGGGAGGGAGGGAGAGAGAGAGAGAGAGAGAGAGGAGGGAGGGAGGGAGGGAGAGAGTGAGAGAGAGAGAGAGAGAGGGGGGGAGGGAGTGATGGAGAGAGAGAGAGAGAGAGGGACGGACGGACGGACGGACGGAGACGGACAGACGATTTGGGATGGGGGAGGAAGGGAGAGAGGGGGCCGGGCGAGAGAGAGAGATGTATGTGTAACGATCTCTGACAGAAAATGCATAATCTTTATAGTTTCATAAAGTATTACTCAAGTGTTAATGTAACAGCTCTGTTTACACCTTTATTTCATAAGTTGTTTTTATTCCACTTTTGCTTTGGCAATGTAAACGTACGTTTATTATGCCAATATGATAATATGCCAATAATAATTAATTAATCTCCTAAATAAACTATCGTTAATTGTTTTGTTGGTGAACGGTGTCATTCTTTTAGAAGAAAAAAGGGGGAAAAAAGTCCAGTCACACACACACACACATACACACGTAAATTGCTTCACCTGTGGAACCAGCTGCAACTAATTATAATTAAGCCTATATAGGCAAGATCATTGTTGCGCTTGCTTCATTCATCTCAAATCATTCTACGCAACAAGAACAACGGCAATAACATGGAGAGTCGACACACAAAAAGGGACAAAGAGCTCCACAGCTTACGAGTCGACATGGATCGTCTTTTAAGCGCAAGCTTGAAGGCCGCAGAGCAAATGCAAGAAATGCAGGCAATGCTTAAAGCTCTGCATCTTCACGAGGATCAGCCGTCGAAAGCCACTGTGGCAGCGTCTACACAGACGGACCATGGGGCCATGCTGGACGTCGCCTGCTCTGCAAACCTGCCGTGGAAGCCAGCGCTGGGAAAAGCTGAGAGGAACCGACGTCTTTAATAATAATTATTTTATATATATATATTTATTTTAATGTGTTATAGATCATCCAAGTCCCTCACCAAGACATCCTCCGGGGCTTGTTCACAGCAGTGATGGTTTGTATCTTTTGTAACTCATCCTGTGTTAGTGTATCAACAATCAGTTTTGAGTTGTATTCCTCCGTAGAGGAACTGTCAAGCTGGATCAGAAGTTGTGCGACACGCCAGGCTGTGAAAACCTGATGTCAGGAATGGACACACACAGCCAATGTGTCCATTGCCTGGGCCCGGACCATGCGTGGAAGGCCGTGCAGGACAGGCGGGCCGTCCAGAGCAACGCGGAAAGTCCGGTGGAATGGTGTGAGTTTTGCCGACAGATAGACACTTTTATGGTCAACAAAAGGTGGAAGCGCGTAGGTGGGGCCGGGGCCTCCTCACAGACTGACGGGGCGGTAGAAAGTGGGGCAGGGGCCTCCTCACAGACTGACGGGGCGGTAGAAAGTGGTGCTGGGGCCTCATCACAGACTGACGGGGCGGTAGAAAGTGGTGCTGGGGCCTCATCACAGACTGACGGGCGGTAGAAAGTGGGGCAGGGGCCTCCTCACAGACTGACGGGGCGGTAGAAAGTGGTGCTGGGGCCTCATCACAGACTGACGGGGCGGTAGAAAGTGGGGCAGGGGCCTCCTCACAGACTGACGGGGCGGTAGAAGATGGGGCCAGGGGCCCAGAACCTGACCTCCCGCCCTCGGCGCAAAAAGGAGTCAGGCTGCCTTACATGCGCCCTTTTCCCAATCGTCGGGACAGCATGGTCGCCACGGTCCAGTCCACCCCCATTCGCCCTCCTGTAGAGGACACCACCACAGATGTTCAATTTTACGGTATCCCGGGCTAAGACATTCCGGGCTTAAAGTTCTCCATGGACATTGGACACTGCACTAGCGCTGCCATATTGCACTTTTGTGTGTGTGTGTGTGTGTGTGTGTGTGTGTGTGTGTGTGTGTGTGTGTGGGTGTGTGTGTTATTTTATATATATATATTTATTTTAATGTGTTATAGATCATCCAAGTCCCTCACCAAGACATCCTCCGGGGCTTGTTCACAGCAGTGATGGTTTGTATCTTTTGTAACTCATCCTGTGTTAGTGTATCAACAATCAGTTTTGAGTTGTATTCCTCCGTAGAGGAACTGTCAAGCTGGATCAGAAGTTGTGCGACACGCCAGGCTGTGAAAACCTGATGTCAGGAATGGACACACACAGCCAATGTGTCCATTGCCTGGGCCCGGACCATGCGTGGAAGGCCGTGCAGGACAGGCGGGCCGTCCAGAGCAACGCGGAAAGTCCGGTGGAATGGTGTGAGTTTTGCCGACAGATAGACACTTTTATGGTCAACAAAAGGTGGAAGCGCGTAGGTGGGGCCGGGGCCTCGATCCTCACAGACTGACGGGGCGGTAGAAAGTGGGGCAGGGGCCGCCTCACAGACTGACGGGGCGGTAGAAAGTGGGGCAGGGGCCTCATCACAGACTGACGGGGCGGTAGAAAGTGGTGCTGGGGCCTCATCACAGACTGACGGGGCGGTAGAAAGTGGGGCAGGGGCCTCCTCACAGACTGACGGGGCGGTAGAAGATGGGGCCAGGGGCCCAGAACCTGACCTCCCGCCCTCGGCGCAAAAAGGAGCCAGGCTGCCTTACATGCACCCTTTTCCCAATCGTCGGGACAGCATGGTCGCCACGGTCCAGTCCACCCCCATTCGCCCTCCTGTAGAGGACACCACCACAGATGTTCAATTTTACGGTATCCCGGGCTAAGACATTCCGGGCTTAAAGTTCTCCATGGACATTGGACACTGCACTAGCGCTGCCATATTGCACTTTTGTGTGTGTGTGTGTGTGTGTGTGTGTGTGTGTGTGTGTGTGTGTGTGTGTGTGTGTGTGTGTGTGTGTGTGTGTGTGTGTGTGTGTGTGTGCCTTTCTCCGGAGCTCACCTCCCGTACGGCCGACAAAACTCGTTTATACTCACCCAGCTATTGTCCATTAGTTTAATTCCAGTTCACATTTAATGGCATAAAATGTGCATTTGGTAAAATATCTCTACTTTCCCACGATATTAAGATGGAATCATGAACCACTTCCTACATGCAGTGAATGCAGTAGCCTAGGGCACACACACACTCACACAGGTGCTGTGATGTGTGGGCTAATTCATGAATAATGTTTTAGCTCGTCCAAATCCTAGCTATCCTCCTCAGAGTCTATATTGGCCATGCACACTCTTCAGCCCAGTTACATCAGGATGACAGTTCTGACACTGGTTAGTTATTTTCTTTTCTGACCGTATTCGTATACAGTGGGCAGAAGTGTACAAATCACTGCTTATATTGTAGTGAAACAATCACTGCAACTCTGCATTTATTGACCACATTTCCTTGTGTAGGTGCCATTCTGAAGGAGATTCTGCTGCAGAATCGTCTTCTGATGAAGGAGGTGACTAGACTCACAAAGACGGTAGCCACTGTACATCAGGAGATGCTGGAGATGAGAGAAGATATGAAGGACCTGAGAACTGTTAACTGTGAGTGGACGACCCAATAAAGCATTACACTTGTTTACAAGAGGGTCCGCCTTGTCCAATTCATCAAATCACCTGAAAACTAAGGATTAACCCATTTTGGGCGGGAACCCCTTTGTTGTTAAGCATTGTTATACTTAAGCCATTGAAAAATAGCAGATCTACAAGCTCATTATACGGCATGCTATCTTTGAAAAATAAATGGGTTAAATCCTAAATTGCCTCACCTAAAGTCCAGCTTCATATACACACCGTAAAACAACCCATTAAACCTTTCCCTCCCCCCCCCCCCCCCCCCCCGTAGGTGGACACATGACTGAGATAAAGGAGGATGTCCGTCATCTGAGGCAGGATGTCCATCACTTACGGACAAAGCATGGCCCTACCCACTTGGCGCCACCAGAGAACCTTGGGCTCCCCTTGACCAGCATCGTCGCATTGAATCAGCTCGAGAAGACGCTCGCTGAAGATGACGGCACGGTTGGTGATGGCATCGTAAGTTTTAATTTGCAGACCATGTAATGCTGAATCTATTTATTGTACTTATTTCCATGATGTTGGATGTTTGTCTTAAAGATATTTTTGGAGATGGACAGCCGATAGGGGCGCATGGAGGTTAGTCGCAGGTTTGCGTAGCTCCTCGGTCGTGACTGTTTCTTTTCATTTATTTAAGGCATACTTTACTTTGCACTTTTATTTTTGTGGAAATATCATACACTATTATTTTTGTTACTTGAATCCTAAATTGTGGCACTGTACAATGAACCTACGCCCCAGAGGGGGCGATCAGAAAACGAACCCGGACCCTACACACGTGCCTCGCATCTAGCAACGAAGGGTGGAAGGGATGTGAAAGACGGTGCCGTGTCATTAGTCAGAAGGTTCATTGTTCCGAAATTACTATCCCTATCTCTAACCCTAACCTAAACCTAACCGCAAGCACGGGAGCAAACCTAAACCTAACCGCAAGCACGGGAGCAGTGCATGTTCGGACTAACGGGACTTCGGATCTATCGGTAGTTCCCGTGAAAGACGCAGTGTACAGGATGATGCCCCTCTTGATGACAGATGCTGTGGCGCAAGACATCAATTGGACCGGGTTCAAGAACACCCGGTTCAAAGAACTGAAACTCAAGGACATTTTGCATAGTAAGTACTGATTATGTGGACTAAAATGAAGTAAATGTACAGTAATTTGTTCAATGTATGACCTTGTTGTTCTGTCATTCCAGAGGCTTTGAGATCTATCGAGAGCTGCAAGGGGGTGACCGAGGCGGTGTTTCAAGACCAGCTGCAGCGGTACCTGAAAGGAGCTCGTGACCGTCACTCGGGAAGAAAACAACCACGCACGCCAGGTAGCCCCGCAGCTCAAACGGTGACCGCTATATAGCAACAAGTTGTCTTTTTAAATAGCGATGCAACACGTTGTGAGCTTGTAGCTATTTTCAAATAGCCAAAGACGTGTATGTATGTGTTTAATGTATGTGGTTAATGTATGTTTTGAAAATTTAAGATTAAAGAAAAGAGGGTAGGTACCCTCACAAAAAACATGCAGTAATCCTGGTCATTAAACTGCCTCCCCCTGGCCAGCCGGGGCGCCTGATGGAGGTGAAAGGAACTGGTTGGAATAACGTGTTCCTGTCTCTGAGATGTTGTAAAGGTATTGGCAATTGGAAATACTCCAGTAAGGTAACAAAAACGACCTCAACATTGTACTCAAAGTACAGTATTTGAGTTATTTTTCCATCTGCACCAACTCTCTTCACCTACAATAGCCGATCTACAAGCTCACAATGCGTCGTGCTGTGAGCTTTTTTGGTGAACGTCTGTCCCCCCCCCCCAGAATATATAGGGATGCTGGGGTTCAAGTTGTTGAACATCAAGTAGGCTATGAAGTTATTTTCAGTCCTGTCCTATAATGGAAACTGATATTCTCTAAAATGTTCCCCTGTGACTGTATATTAGGGGGAAAGATTTGCATATTTACGGTCCATCAATTAAATGTTTATATGTTTGTACATTGTTTTTAATTTCATTAAATGTATTTCAGTTGTATATTAATTGCATTTCTGTTATATTAAATATGCTAAACTTTCTTACATTTATTTAAATTGCCTTTGTACATTATTTTTTTAATAAACAAAACAAAAGGAAGTTCACATTGGTATGGTGCTACATTATTTCATAGGCCAGTGGTCTACTTCAACAGGGGAATCTACAAGCTCCCAACATGTCACAGCTTTATTATGTTTCTATAAATATGTTGGAGGGAGGTGAGCATGGGGGAGGATCGAGGGGTGCGGGTCGCAATATATATGGGGGGGGGGGGGGGGGGGGGGGGTGTCATATGACAGCTCCACGCTTTCCTGCTGCTGCCGTTGGTAGCTGACGTTCGAGGCGCGGCAGAGTAGCGGGGCGGCCCACGCTGATCAAGAACGTCGCGCCCGGCGGAGGACACGATCGGCGGTGCGCGGGGACCGCCTCACGCCGGCGGCGCGCCATGACTTGCTAGCTGGGACCGTCTGTGATGTTTAAATTAAACATCATTTAAAATATTTTAGAATTTAATGCAAATCTTCTCTTCTGTGTGCGTGTGCGCGTGTGTGTGCGTGCATGTGTGTAAACTAAACTAGTGTGTTTAACAATAGCTGTAGTAATTACACAGGTATAAAGATGATTTACACAGAATGTATTCCATGTACAGTAATGTACATCATGTGTAGAGCAGTGGTGGAACTACAGTACAGGCATGGACTGTAGTCTGTAGTGAGAGAGATGTGTTGATTGTATACTATGTCTAATTGTGTGCAAATACTGAACTTAACTAAACTAAACTATGGGACAGGAAAGGAAACTGGAACAATTGGGCCCATGAGAACACTTGGCACAATTGTATTTGTACTATTTGATTATTGATGTGCAGCAAAATTATAATATATTTTTGTAATAACATTTAAGACCCAATATTTTTACAAATGTGCAGCAAAATATAATATATTTTTAATTTGTAATAACATTGAAGGCATAATATATATTTTTAAATGCTAAATGCAGAGACGGCAAGGAGCTGGGCATCAGAGACTCTGATATGGACTATGTACAGACTGACGCCATTATTAATTATGGCAATTATGGAGGACCTCTTGTTAACTTGGACTGCGAGGTGATAGGCATCAACACTCTGGAGGTGACTGCAGGAATCTCCTTCGCCATCCCCTCTGACAGGATCAGACGTTTCCTCACTGAGTCCCAGAGCAGACACAACAAAGATAAAAACAAGGATAAAAACAAGCTGTTGAGAGGAGGACATTACCATCTGCCAGAGGAGACCCAGTCTGACGCAGAACTTATGGGAGGGAAAAAAAACGTTTCATCGGCATCAGAATGATCACTATAGAGCACCGAAGTCTGACGTCACTTTCAGTAGAGGGCGTCAGTCCCCAGGTTCATGTATTTGTTTAGTTGCATTGAAATCCCCATTGAGGCGATTTTAGATCGCCTCATATAACAACTGTGTTTGAAAAATAAACATGTCACCCCGGCCGCTTCACTCATATGGATATGAAGAATCAACTGACTGAGAGAAAACGCTAATGTTACTGCTACTGAATTAGTTAGATTTTCGCTAGAAGCAGACTGTACATATATGAGTGACTGACTGTTGCAAACGATACAGAGACACCTCCCTGACAATAACGCCGAGACAGCTTGTTTATTTTTGGACCACAACGCTTATAGTAGACGATATTAAGATCACCCCATGTTATTCTCCATAGAGAAATTACTTCCGCGAACCAGGGGAATGGTCGGGATGAGCGAGTTACGCCAGGACTTCGGTGCTCTATTACTGAGGCTCTTGTGGCAGAGCTGAGACTTCAGAACCCAGACTTTCCTGATGTGAGCAGTGGAGTTCTAGTGCACCAGGTTCTACCGGACTCTCCTGCAAACAAGGGTGGCATCAAGGCAGGGGACATCATCGTCACGCTGAACGGCCAAACTATTGGGAGGAACGAGGACCTGCAAGGGGCGTTGCTAGGAGACCAGCCCCTCCTCCTGGAGGTGCGGCATGGCGACGATGAGCTGCTCTTCAACATCTACCCTCATGTCATTGTGAACTAAAGCGTTCTGTAAATATGGTCGCAGAGGGTTTTTCTAAATTGCCTATATATAGACCACTGAAGACCCCTCTTTTTAAATCATGTATCATTGACATTATTTACGTCCATTTTCTGCTGCAGAGTTCATAGCGAGCGAGCACACAATTATTTCACTGACTTGAACCATGATCTGGCGCTACTCATGAGAAAGGACACACACTGGACCTTATACTGTCATATGGCTTAACTGTCTCTGTTACTGATGTTTTCCCCATCCCCTGTATTTCTGATCATTTCCCAATCTTATTTACTGCCACAATTCCCTGCTCCGCAATTAAACCTGCTCCTCGCCTTCGCCGCACGCGCAAAATCAACCCATTAACCACATCATTATTTTCCCACAGTTTCAATGCCTCCCCTATTTTTGCTCTGGATTTTCCCTGCATTTCCAACGCCGATACACTTCTCAGTATGTTAAATTCCAAATGCACCGACATATTAGACTCTATTGCGCCGCTCGGGGACCGGCGCACCAAAGCCATCCCTGAGCCATGGTTAAATGATACCACGCGTTCTCTCAGGCGCACGTGTAGGCGCGCAGAGAGGAAATGGTGCAAGGACCGGCTCCATGTTTCCTTGGACATTTTACGCAATACGCAATTACGCAATTTATGCTTTCATGCTTACATTTTTGTCATTTTTATTATTGTGTTTCTCGTTTATATTCTGTGTTCTCCTGCCTGTTCTCTGTTTTGCCACTGATGTACAGCACTTTGGTCAACCTTGGTTGTTTTAAAACGTGCTCTATAAATAAAGTTTGATTTGATAAAGTTTGATTTGAAAGCATATTTTTTATTTTAAACATTTATGGAAAATAAACTGCCAATTTAACATTAACCGTGTATGGATGATGCGATGCGGCGGCATCCACCTTCGAAACGACCACCAGTACTTCCAAGGCGTCCAGCTGAGAACGATCTTTGAAGATGCCGGTCCTTATAATGTCAGCTTGTATTTAAGCTGATTCACTCTCCCGCTGCCGGCACGCGATGCGTGGAGTCCGGTGGATGTGAAGGCAGCTCCAGTTGGATTTTTACAGCAGGGGCGAACATATTCTAGGCGGCCGTTCGCGTCACCCTTTTTGTCCTGTTGGCGCAACTTCTCGTATTTGCATTGACTTTGTTCTGTGTTATGTGTGCTTAGAGATGTTGAATTATTCATTATAATATTTCCTGCCTTTTTTGGTGAGCGGGTAACAGAACCTTTTTTTAGAGGTAAATGGGGAACATAGAACTCTGGGAACATAGGTACTCTCCCCTCAGAGTGTCAACACATGGTTCATTTACCACCCGTTTCCATTTACTGTAGTTCAAAGTTTGTCCTGACCAGAGAACATTATTTTTAAGGGACCAAGAAGACACGCAGTGACTTTGGTCACTTATTGTTTTTGTGTCACTACCCAGGGCAAGGAAGGACACAACACAGTGCAGCTTTCTTAAATACACTGGTTTATTCCTCTCAGTTCATGAAATAATTCACGTTAATATTACTTTACACAGAAGAGCAGTTAACTCTCCATGCACAACAGGTGCACAGCCACACCCACCTCTGAGCACAGCCACACCCACCTCTGAGCTCAATTCTAGTTTGACTCAGGCCAGGTGTGACTGCTTAAATCAGTCATCCTCCATCTCACAGTTCCACTATAAATAACACACCAACTAAGGAACCAACACAGCAAGGACAAAATGGCGACATCGGCAAAACAAGCCAAGTATGACAAAGACGACAGTCAGGCAACTGGGTTCATATTCAACACCTCACCAATAAGAATCAGCAAGAAGAATTCCAAATATTTCAATTTCATACTACAAACCGGACCGGATCACTACATCGATTGCTGCTCATTCTCCACATCACATCATCAAACAATATCACAACTGGAAAAGGACAAAACGGCAACAAAATTAACCAACATTCAAAAATCCATCAACAAATGTAAGTTGAATTGCCTACATTCACTCATTTAATATTTGCTATTTTATATGCCTATTGACTTACAGTAAAATAACTACCAAATATTACCATAATAAATACAATGTGTGCATTTTGTCTTACAGTCAACTTCTTACTCAGCAGCAGCAGCAATATTCTCTCCACCTCGGCCCCCCTCTTCCCAAGAAAGTCCCCATCATCCATACAGGCAATAACCCTCCAAGAAACCAAACAGCTCCCAAACCAGGAAAAAGTAAGTAGGCCTACTGAGTTTACTTTTTATTCTAACTACCACAATATAAAACACATTCACATAATGAAATGTAATTCTGAAGGTGGATTCTAACAATTGTTTTTATAGAGTAGGCCTATAAAGTGTTTTCTGTTTGTTTGAAGAATAAGCACTGCAATTAAGCTAAGATGACTTAATAGCCAATAGGCATAGCTTAACTTGGCCGAGACTGCAGTGCAAATAACAATGCATATGCCTATTCACTTTTTCTTATGGCTTCTTAGGCCTCATTCAAACGCCAATCAAGCAATTATTTGGTCGTTATTTTTAGGACACCACAATGCTTTTCCAATGGGACACATAGTTTGACCAAACATTTGTGTTTGGTTGCTGGTCTGATCGTCTGTACCTTTGTTAAATTGACACAGAATGATCAACATTTGCCCTACTCTATGCTGAATTGAAGTGGACTCTGTCCAATACTTTTATCTGACCATCATTTACCAAAAGTGTAACTAAATGATATACTAATGTCTTTTCTTTTCTCATCAGATTGGACAGATCAACTTCACCGTCACCAAAATACACCCCTGCACACCCGGAGTCACACGCACAAAAGAACACATTAATTTCCAACTTGTTGAAATTGCAGACACCACACACAAAACACAACTTGCACTCTGGGACACACAAATAGACACATTACACATAGACACATCCTACACCATCACCAATGTCACTCACCGCACATACCCCACTTCATCACTAAGCACCACCAAATTCTCCACAATCACACCCCTTCACACACCACTAGTCATCCCCCCCTCAATTCACGCACTTAAAATAGACACCCCACCATCGATCACTATCACAGGAGAAATTGTAGGAGCACAAATCACTGATAATATTGCATGCGCACTTTGTCATCACATCCACACCTCATTTGACCACAATAACACCACAAACACCTGCACTAGCTGTCACATGACCCAACGCACTCACAGATTTATCACACACAATTCCGGCACAATAGTTATACAACCCCCACTCACCAGACTTACACTCACAATGGGCCCCATACGCACTTATTTAAACACATACAACCTCACTCACCTCACAACAGCAGCACTTATCACAGAGCACATCACTATTCAATACACCCCATCAATTAGTATTACATCCATCACCCACTCCCAAACACTCCCAGAGAGCACCAGCACCAACAGCCCCATCCACTCATCAGACACATCATCAATAGCCTATGATTAACTTCTTTTTTTTTGTTTTTTGCAAATGTTTATATTATGGAAATTGTTTTTTTTTTTTTTTTTTTATGTTTGAAAAACTGTTTACAAAATAAATTCAATATTTTTGTTAATATGTTGTCTTATGTTTTGAAGAAAGTTATGTTCACTTTAGCTTAGCACTTTTTGCATTTTATTGCAAAAAACAACTTATCCTTAAACCGGTGTTTCTCAACTTGTTCAGGTCTTAATTCCCCAAAATAATCATTCTTAAACACTGACAAGCACTTGTAAAACCTCAAATGTAAAAATCCAAACCACCAGCACCATTTTCCTGGTAAGATCGATGCAATTCATTGCATTGCTGTGGTTTATCTTAAACAGATCGCATCCCAACCCTTTGGTGTGGTTTGGGCTTATAAATTGATACAAAGTTTAATTTGACTAATCTCCTCTTACTTCAAATATAACATAGCATTTAAACAACATCCACAATTAATCATGAATCTCAGTACTTGTCTTTTTCTATACTGCTTATATTTACTGTACTGTTAGTAGTTATGGTTGAATTTGGATGAAATCTTTCCATGAAAAAAATAAGTTTTTATGAGCCAATGAATATTGCTGTTTTGTGAAACTTCTCATGCACCTAATACCTATATGAATACTGCATGATGTTACTATGTCTCTCTCTCTCTCCACCCCCCCCCCCCTTTCTCTCTCTCTCTCTCTCCACCGCCCCCTCTCTCTCTCTCCAACCCCCCTCTCTCTCAAATAGACAATAATTGTGGTACATTTTTGTTAAGTGAAAAAAATAAGTTTTTATGAGCCAATGAATATTGCTGTTTTGTGAAAAATATTATTTTGTCCCCAATACCTACATGAAGCGTCATATGCTTTTGCAACTGTACAGTATGGTAGAGGATCATACCAAATAGCACTGAAACGTACAAAGAGAAGTTTGTACGTGAAAACAAACTGTAGTAATGGATAAAGACATCCCCAAAACCAGGACAGTTGTTACCGAAAATACTGCATGTTAGTGTTTAGAATGAGCAAACTGACTGTGTCTGCTTAGCTCAGTTGGTAGAGCTTTCACCTTTGGACCACGGGGTCACTGGTTCAAATCCGGGTAGCGACAACCCAGCCCATGATTCTTATTTGTGCATATTGTTCTCTCTCTCCCTCCACCCCCCTCTCTCCCTCTCCCTGGTCCCGCCTTATCGCTGCTTGCAGCTATATTTTTGTTTTGTTATTGTTATGGTATTTACTTAAGTAGAAACCACTCTTGTTTTAGACAAATAAAAGCTGAATTGATTTAACAAAAAGAAAAAGAAAAAATAACTTGTGATGTGAGATTAATCGGCAAACACATTTGTGGTCACACCACCACGACCACGCTGCTCTAGAGACAGTGTTTGTTACAACAATCAGTTTGTTTTAATATTAAACACCTCGGAATGTAACTTTTATTGATATGTAGGCCTACATGGAGTTAATGAGAGTCGTCAGTGTTTTTACCAGGCTGGTGGCTGACGACTATACAAGAATCTGTGGAAACAGAAGTAGGCCTTTATGTCCATCAGCTGATCAAACTCAGATACCATTCACTCATAAGCAACCCTGTATGTCTGTACAATATCAACAACAACATAACATTCATAAACACCATCAAGAGTCATCATTGAGTCCAAGCTCCCTGACCAGAGCCCTGTGGTGGGCATATGCATCATACACCCCCTAAGCATAGACAAGCTTGCTGCCTCTATTAAAAGCTACTATTTTTCATATGTTTTTTTTCATATGATTTGAGTTATTTTTAGATTAAATCAGACCGATTACGTTTTTCAATAAACTTTTTCCCACTCATTTTTCGAACACAAACACAAGTTAAGGATTATGAAAGATTATTATTATTATTATTATTTTGGACGCTTCTTTCCTTTGTCTTTCCTCAGTTCTATTTTAACACGTTCGGAATAAATAAATTAATGAAAAAAATCAAATGAAATTAATTAATCGGTTCTGATTGATTAATCGGTCGGATTAATCGGTTTGTCATTACAGATAAACAAGCCCAAAGTAACAGCTTGAACAGATCTATCAAGCTCACAATATTATAAAGGTATTCAGGTTAAATGGGACATATCCTCAGTGATGTATCCTGAGGTCAACGGGATTTCGGGTCTTCCAACGTCACACCCCTCACTCAGGCGACCCAGCCGGGGTGATCAAGTCCCGACTTACGTCCCAATAGCTACCCTCAATCAGTCCCACTAGGGCACAATCCGTTGGAACTACTCCAGAACTACTCTGCCAGGGCTGGGAGGTACACTTCTGGTGCATGGAAGGACTAGGCTCTGTGGGTTTTCTCCTGTCCGGGCCCCTCCTACATCCCAGGTCCATTCCTGCTCTCACCAGGCCCAGGACCTGTGCGTTGTAACAGAGTCCCAACACCAGACCGTTCATTCAGGAGTGGTGGGCAATGGTTCCGCAGGGAAATGGTGCTGTGGCTCTGCTTGCTGCCTGCATGGCCCTCCTAAAGGCCTCACGAGGGTTGTTGGGCTTCCTCCTCACGGAGGACACAGGCTGGGGCTCTAACCCATATACTGCTCACCCGGGTGCCGTCTACATTCCGGCTGTCACCCGTCTCTCCGGTGGTCACCAGAATATACCTGGTTGTCACATAGTCTATTCCTTTAGTGTTAGTATATTAGTATTAGTTATAGCCATTTTAAGCTCCTGGTAGCCATATTGGACGCCATCTTGAAAATGGCGCCTTTCCGGAACATATATTTTCCTAGATTTTCAGTATATTCTTAAGCATGCCTAGAGGTACCAGAACCAATTGGAAAAACCTTTTCTATCATTTTTCGGGGGTGTATTGCTATGTTTTTTTCATATTGATCCATGCAATTTTCGCCTAGTGTTGCAGTGATGCACGATAGCACTCATAAAGCTACCACTCGTGCAATGCTATCACATATTTTCTAACTCTAGACATGTATACCTTCACAAAAATCACTATGAGCCTTATTCAGCCAGATGGTACAGACCAACACCCCTGGCTCACGGCCTATATGGACTTGGAAAAACACATTTTATTTTGTCTTATGTGATGCCTTCAACAAGTCAGCCACACCCACTCCCACTGCACACAACACCTTCAAACAGACACCAGAAAAGGTTCCATCCTCAGTCAATTTTCATGTCTAGGACATAGACCATCAAAGTGTGTAAGACAGTGGTTCCCAAACTCTAGCCGTACGTGAGCCAAAAGAGAAACATATATAGCAAATAGACAAGCTCCCAACGCGGAGCAAAGCTTGTAGATCGGCCATTTTTACATATTTTTTCATATGTAGTCCTTATGAGTTTTCTTTTGTTTCTTCATGAAATCATTGAATTTGTTTTAATTCAATAAACTAAAATAAAGTTTTTTTTAATAATTGAAACCGAGGGGGTGTGGCTAGCGAGGATGTAAGACGTGCCTAGCTTCAGCTCCGCCTGAATGTGACTCTAAACCTGTTTATTTGCACTATTCTTATTTTATTATTTTATCCGTGACTGATATCAAGCCTAAATAATACTCTTTTTTTATTTTTGGTACACTTTTTTTCTACAAAGAACGAACTATGGTACGTAAACGGGGCGACCGTGAGAAGTCCCTCACACCTTCATCTCCCAACGCCGGTGCTAGCGAGGAAGCCGGTACAGAGACTGATGATGCTAACGGAGCTATGCTACGTAGCATCAAAGTAATGATGGACGAGCTGCGCACAGACCTCATCTCTAAATTCGAATCAACCGTGGCGGAGACAGTTAGGAGGGAGATGGCTGACGCACTAAAGCCGATGGAGACTCAAGTAGCGGCCAATACCCAGACCGTTGTGAGTTTGGAGCGCTCAGCTAGCGCCCAGGCCGATGCCGTGACGGAGCTACAAGCTACTGTTAGCACGCTAACCGCACTAGTTGATTCCTTATCAAAGAAATGCGAGGATTTAGAATCTAGGTCCAGATTAAATAATGTGCGTTTAGTGGGGCTAGCAGAGGGGTCAGAAGGGACACGTCCCATAGAATTTGTCTCAAAGCTCCTGAAAGATCTACTACAGCTGGACGAGTTGCCCGTTCTGGACAGATGCCATCGCAGCCTGCGGCCCCGACCTAAAGACTCGGAGCCACCCCGGCCTATCATCATGAGAGTAAACCTCTTCCAGATTCGTAACCTGATTCTACGCCGGGCCGCGGAGTGTTCCCCCCTCAGCTACAAGGGTAGGAGGCTGTCTGTGTTCGCTGATTTTACCCAGGCTGTGGCTAAAATGAGGGCCTCGTTTGCGGCCGTAAAGAAGGAATTGCATTCGTGTCCTGGTGTGAAATTCGGGCTAATGTTCCCCGCTATTTTGCGCCTCACATTGGCCGACGGTCAAACACGTAGGTTTGAAGACCCTGTCCTGGCAATGGACTTTGTGGTAAATAAACTCAAGAAAGTAGTCAATCCTGATGATGTAGCTTAGCTATTTGGCTAGTTAGCCGGCCTGTTTGTTTTTGGACTACATTTCCCATTCGCCATGTGGTGTTAGTCATGGCTGACTCTTAAGTACTACTTCCGGTTCGACCGGAAAGACTTCTCGAAGATACTACGTTTCCCAGGCGCCTCGGGTGTCGGGACTGCGTGTGCTGGACTACACTTTCACTCGCGGTAAAAACTACATGTACCTATTGCCTCGGGAACCGCGACCGAAAGGCTACACTTCCTCATTGTTTACTTTTCACATGCGCCCCGGGCGCTCTGGCTGTGACGTCTGGGCCACGTTCCTCAGTGTGTGAGAGTTGCCTTGGCGACCATTATATGGCTACAAGACACAGCCTTTAGTGACTGTTGCAATTCCTCCTCTCTCTCCCTCTCTTTTCGTTATTGTTGTGCTTTCTTTTCCTTTGACTTAATTTAACTGTTTAATTGTTTAAAAAGGCTACTTTATTTATTTTATTGTGTGTGTGTGTGGGGGGGGGGAGGGGGGGGGGGTCAGACCTGGATTTAGCATGGGGGGGGGGGGTTCTTCTCTCTGTGTTTGTAATTGTTCATTGTTCTTTGTTCTATCTTGTTACCTAAAACGTTCTTTTTGTTACCAATAATAGAATATAATTTTATATATAATAATTTTATTTTGTATTATTTAACTTTTTTGCCAAAACTTTTTTTTTTTTTCTTCTCAATTTTTATTTTCTTCTCAATTTTTATTTTCTTTTATATATATATACACATTATTATTATTTATTTTTTTGGGGGGGGGAAAAAAATAATTTTTCTTTTAAAGTGTTATCGAATGCTGTCATTTCACTTCATTTGCACTACTGCTCGCCAATTTTCAAAGATGGCATTCTGTGGCTGCTACCTATGGGGCAGAGTAAGTTAATTGATGCTGTGGATTTATGCCTTATTTATATACATCAGCCACTTTTTTGTTTTCCTTTTAAATAGGATACTAGGTATTCCATGTTTTGCTGGTGCTTTTTTATAATTATTTTTTTTACTCAAAGATGACATATGCCTTTCTGTTGGCTTAGCTCTGCCCATTTCTGTTCATATGTTTTGTTTTATTTTATTTTCATTTGCTGCTTTTCTCAGCTTATAATTATGGTTTATTACTGTATTGTTGTGCATTTTGAAACCTTTAATTTAATTGTTTTACAAAATGTCACATTCTCCCAGGAGGTTTTTTCCCGAGTAGCTTTAAGTAGGTGAGCTACTATGGGGTATGTTAAGGTTTTTGCATTATTAGGGGTGGGGGGCGCGCATCTCTTTTGGGGGGTTGCTTCTGCCGTAATGTTTGTTGTGGGGTGGTTTGTGGGTGGGGGTGGGGTTTATGTATTTTTGTTTTTTGTTGGTTATTGTAACATCCATCTGATCTTTGGTCCTGATATCCGTTGCAGTGCAGTGTCCATGCTATACATAATACTTCCTTGGTGTGATTATGACGCAGGTTAATTTGTCAACAGGTCCCAGGGGGGGTGATATTCGGTTCACTAGTTTCAATTGTAAGGGGCTTAACAATCCTATAAAGCGCAGTAAGATTTTGCACCACGTTCACCAGCTGGGAGCGCATATAATTTTCTTGCAAGAGACTCATCTCAAGGCTACTGACCATTTGAAACTTAAGAAGAGTTGGGTGGGGCAGATCTATCATTCTTCATTCACGGGCAAATCACGAGGTGCAGCTATTTTGATACATAAGTCTGTTCCCTTCCAGCTTTGCAAGATTACCGCTGACCCTAATGGTCGATTTGTTATCATCACTGGTCAAATTCAGGACACTCGTGTTGCCCTAGCTAATGTTTATGCTCCCAACTGTGATGACGATGCTTTTTTTAAACGTCTTTTCTCCATACTTCCGGATATGTCCTCACACCGCTTGATCCTTGGGGGGGACTTCAACTGCTGGCTATGTCCTCACCTAGACCGCTCATCCACTAAGATCTGTGCACCTTCGAGGTCCTCTAGGGTAATTCAATCTTTCATGTCTGAGTTTGCTGTGACCGATGCCTGGCGTTTTTTCAACCCGTCTAAAAAAGAGTATTCATTCTTTTCTCCGGTTCACCACTCGTTTACACGCATAGACTTCTTCCTAGTGGATAATAGACTGTTGACAGATGTGTCTAATTGTAAATATGATGCTATTGTTATATCTGATCATGCCCCGATCTCCATGAACATCTACTTTAAGAATTTTAGAACTACAAGAGCACCATGGCGGCTTAATACTCGTCTGCTCGCCAGCGAGGGATTTGTCGATTTTGTTTCTAACCAAATTGATTTCTTTCTGAGTTTCAACAAAACACCTGATGTCTCGGCCTCTCTGCTGTGGGAAAGCCTAAAAGCATTTATTAGAGGGGAAATAATTTCTTACTCAAAATTTGAGGAGAAATGTAGAAAGGACAAACTGACCGACTTGACCCGACGTATATCTCAGATTGATGCTACATATGCCGTTTCTCCGTCCCCAGACCTTTATAAGGAGCGTCTCACACTACAAGCAGAATATAATTTACTCACGTCAAATCGCACCACTGAACTTCTAATCCAAACGAGATCCAGGTTTTTTGAACAGGGTGACAAGGCCGGTAAACTGTTGGCACACCAACTACGGCGAATCTCTACCTCTAACCTAATCCCCCAAATTAGATCTGACTCAGGCATTACTACCGAACCATTGGAAATTAATGACACCTTTAAGAAGTTTTATTCTACTCTGTACTCCTCAGAACAGGCCTCTGAGTCTACCTTTAATATGTTTTTCGATAGTATCGACACTCCCACTGTTGAACAGCCTGTGGCTGGGGACCTGGAGAGACCAATCACTCTGTTAGAGCTTAGAACAGCCGCTTCAAGTCTTCAGAGTGGGAAATGCCCGGGACCGGATGGTTTCCCCGCTGACTTTTATAAAAAGTTTTTTCACAAGTTGGGCCCATTATTATTGGATATGTTTAATGAAGCGTTTGAATCGGGTTGTCTTCCACAGACTCTTAATCAGGCCTCCATTTCCCTTCTGCTAAAAAAGGGCAAAGACCCCCTTGACTGTACGTCCTATCGCCCAATTAGCCTATTGAATGTAGACTTTAAACTATTGTCAAAACTACTGGCAACACGCCTAGAATACCCTCTCCAACTACTGATTTCTCCAGATCAAACGGGCTTTATCTGTAACAGACATTCATTCTCCAACCTTAGACAGCTGTTCAACACCATTCACAACTCCCCCTCCCCCGACACCCAGGAGGCGTTGATATCGCTTGATGCCGAGAAGGCATTTGACCGTGTTGAGTGGAACTACCTGTTCTACACCTTAGAACGGTTTGGTTTTGGTGAACGTTTTATCTCCTGGGTCAAATTGCTGTACTCCTCTCCATTAGCCTCGGTTAGAACGAACAATGTTCAATCTGAATACTTTAGTCTACACCGCTCGACTAGACAAGGCTGCCCATTGAGCCCACTGTTATTTGCATTAGCCATTGAACCACTTTCGATTGCACTAAGAACTAATCCACATATCACCGGTATATTTAGGTTTGGGTCTGAGTTAAAGGTTTCCCTCTATGCAGATGATCTCCTCCTGTATGTCTCTGACTTGTCCACTTCGGTCCCCGCTGCGCTTACTACTCTCAATTCATTTGGTAGAATATCTGGATACAAATTGAACTTGAACAAGAGTGAACTATTTCCTGTTAATAGAGCCGCCAGGACATACCCTCTTCACAACTTCCCCTTTAGGATTGCTCCTGATGGGTTTACGTACCTTGGAGTTTATGTCTCGCGTGAATATGACGATCTATATAAAACTAACTTTGCTCCCTTAATGAAAAGAGTCAAAGAAGACTTTGACCGTTGGTCTTTGCTCAACTTATCCTTGGTTGCAAGAGTTAACACTGTTAAGATGAACATTCTCCCTCGATTCTTATACTTGTTCCAATGTATCCCCCTCTTTCTCCCCCTGACCTTCTTTAGTAAATTAGATAGTATGATCTCTGAATTCATTTGGAACAAGAAGGTGCCGAGGTTGCGTAAGCAGTACCTACAGAGGCCCAAATCTCTTGGGGGAATGGCTCTGCCTAACTTTAGATTTTACTACTGGGCCTCCAACATTAGGATTTTCCAATATTGGATCTTATATGAAATAGCGGAACCCCCTCCAACGTGGTTAGCTATGGAGGCAAACTCGGCTGGTCCAGTGTCACTGAAGGCTTTAACATACTCTCCCATTCTCTCCTCAACCGCCCTGTACACTAAAAATACTATTGTTAAAAAGACTCTAAAAATATGGATCCAATTTAGACGCCATTTCGGATTGCACTCACTCTCTATTAATGCCCTAATAGCAGCCAATCATATTTTCCATCCCTCTTTGATAGATGGTGCCTTCTCAACCTGGAAAAGTCTTGGGATTTATACTTTCAAGGACTTGTATATGGAGAAGGTCTTTGCATCCTTTCAGCAACTCTCATTTGAATATACGCTTCCCAAACAGAACTTTTTTAGATATTTACAGGTCCGTAGTTTTGTTCAGAAAACATTTCCCACGTTTCCAAATTTACCTAATGACTCTGTTATAGACACCCTTCTGACTCCGTTGCCAACCTTAAAGGGTGCGATCTCATGTATTTATGATGAGATTTGTTGTTTGCGCCCAGAGTCTTTGGACTCATTAAAGGCTCGTTGGGAGGTGGATATTGGAGAGGAGATAACTGAGGTTTGGGATACAATTCTACATCGGGTACATGGGTCCTCTATTTGTGCAAGGCATGCTCTTATTCAATGTAAATTACTACACCGTGTCTACTACACCAAGGCCAGGTTGTCTAGAATATATAACGATGTGTCTCCTGAGTGTGATAGATGTCGGCAGGCTCCCGCAGACCTCATTCATACGTTCTGGCTCTGCCCTTCTCTGCACAAGTATTGGACCGATATCTTCAATTCCTTATCAAAGATAGTCGGGCAAAGAGTGGAGCCCACACCTTTGGGGGCCCTGTTTGGTGTTTTTCCCTCAATACCGTCGCTCTCCAAACCAGAGAGGGATGTTTTGGCCTTTGTCACTTTGTTAGCGAGGAGACTAATTCTGACCAACTGGAAATCGCCCACTTCCCCTTCTCACACTCATTGGGTTAGGGACACCTTGTACTGTGTAAAACTGGAGAAGATTAGACACTCCTTGAATGGTTCTTCCGATAGGTTTGGGAGGATATGGGGTCCATTCTTTCAATTCATTCAGGATTTGAATCCATCTCTGCTTGGGGATGAGTGAGGTCTGCTGGACTTTTGTTTTAAAAGTAGCTTAATATACTGTGATTGGGTTGTATGGATTGTACTGTATCGGATTATGGATGTATCATGTACCTATGTTTATTTTTATTTTTTTATATAGGATGTTGTGTACTGTTGTTTTGTCTGTTTTTGTCTGCCTTTTATTTTTCAACTTTTACTGATCAATGTATTTAAGGTTTGTCTGTCTTGTTTTCTGTTGTCCTTTTTCTTTGGGGTGAAAATTCAAATTCAATCTTTTATGTCATACTTATGGGGTTTATTTAAGAGAAGCTGTTAATGTCAATTATTTCCTTTTCAAACTCTATCTCAACAATGCTTCTGTGAAAAAACCAATAAACAAAGTTATAAAAAAAAAAAAAAAGAATGGTAAACTGTCAGGATGTAGAAGACATTTTTAGAATCTGATCTCGGGTCAGAATGGTAAACTGTCAGGATGTAGAAGACATTTTTAGAATCTGATCTCCGGTCAGAATGGTAAACTGTCAGGATGTAGAAGACATTTTTAGAATCTGATCTCAGGTCAGAATGGTAAACTGTCAGGATGTAGAAGACATTTATAGAATCTGATCTCAGGTCAGAACGGGTTAATGTCTTATAGGAGTGTTTCCATCCCTCCTTGGAGGTGGACCAGGTCCCACACGGTCCCAGGAACATTAACTAATGTGTTGTAGGCGTGTTTCGACCCCTCCTTGGAGGTGGACCAGGTCCCACACCAGGTCCCAAACATCCTGGCCTACCAGTCCAAGAACGAGTCTCTGGGAGATCTGCTGCTTGGCTTCCTGGAGCACTACGCCATGGAATTCAAGTGGGATAAGGAGGTGGTTTCGGTGCGAGAAGGGCGTCGTCTGGACAAGGAGCATTACCTCTCGTCGGCCTACATCTCAGTGGAAGAGCCTTTCGACAGGGACAACGCGGCCAGAGCGGTCCAAAGGAAGAAGCAGTTCAAAGCCATCAGAGACCAGTTCTCTGAGTCTTATGAGACACTCTCCCAGAACAAGGACCTCGACTCCATCCTGCCGGTCAACGACACCATTAACGACGAGTGGACGATAAATGGACGATAAACCTAGAAAATGGTGTAACCCTTTAGTACATTTCATATCGATTTCATTAGAACTAGGGTAAATGTTAGTCTTAAAATAATATACAGATACTACAGATCAATTCATTGTTTTACTTTCAAGACAAGAAAACGAATTGCACAACAATTATTATTTCCTATACTGGACTATGGTGAGAGAGGTCCTTCATGGTGAATTTACCAGAACACCTCTGAAACACACCTTCATTCCTTAAATGTTGTCTTTAATAATATGTGTAATTGTAGGTGGTGTCCTTACAATACGTTTACCCACCATTGTGTTATGTATGAGTCATTGAACTGGTTATCACCCCAAGCTAGAAGACATTGGTTACTTTTTGTGTTTAAATGTTTTTATTTTAATTATCCCACATACTTAAAATAGTTTTTGAACCGATTCTCATCTGCTTATTCTCTAAGACATACTCAACATCTTTGTTTTATTGTGCTCCAGAGAATGAGGTAGACGTGCTTTTAAGTTCAAAGCACCAGCAAACTGAAACGTCCTGCCCTTGTCTCTTAGATCAATTACTTCCTTTGATGCTTTCAAGAATGCATTACTAGTTCATCTCATAGCTGTTCTCGTTTCTGATTGCTCTCTTGTGTTTACTTGAGACTATCCTATTGGCATCATACTTGTTTATTTGCTGGTTTATATTTTGTTTTGTTGTTCAATTAAACTCTGGGGTTACGAGTACTGTATACTGATGTAGTGGGTTAAGATGGGGAAGAGCCTTGGTGCATAATTGTTTGTTTTGTTGCTGTATTGTTTTGTTGTATGTTGTACGCTGAGGACCCCCTTGAAAACTAGTTGCTGCAACTCAAGGGAGTATCCTTTAGTGAAATTTCTAAATAAAGTACTTCATCGTACAAAAAGCTGCAAAAAAAAATAATAATAATAAAAAAATATAATTGAAACCAAAAGTGTAAGAACCAAAAACCCAGTGTCTGGGAAACAGTGGTCTAAGAGAGACGACCTCCTAGTGCGTCACATAACGCACTGTGAGCTTCTAGGTCTATTTGTTGGAAGTCCAATATCCCCCCACTTTGAGAATGAAGTACCGCTTTGGAAACTAAAACACCCCTGGGCCACCTGACCGAGAACCTGCCACTTCGACTCTCAAGGACAGACTGAAAGGCAAGCCCACGCAAACAGAGTTTATATAGACTTGAGCTCGTTAGCCAACCTAGTTCACCTGGTCCTCACAGGTGATGACACTATCAGGCTCGTCAAGGCTTCAGGGAGAAGAGTGGAGAGAATTAGGTTACAACTGGGGCTGCAACTAACCATTATTTTCATTATTTTGTTTTCATAATCGATTAATCGGCCCGATTATTTAATCGCATTATGGCACTCATCTAGCTATCACCTTAAATGTTTGATTTTAGGTTATTTTAGACATATGACATTCTAATCAAATATCAAACACATTAAAGATGAATAATTCATTCAAAAATACATTATCGCAACGCATTGTGAGCTTGTAGATCGGCTATTTTCAAATGGCAGAAATGCATACAGTGCTGCTGATGTGGTTAAACGGGTGGAAAAACACGTTTTATTTTGTCTTATGTGATGCCTTCAACAAGTCAGCCACACCCACTCCCACTGCACACAACACCTTCAAACAGACACCAGAAAAGTTTCCATCCTCAGTCAATTTTCATGTCTAGGACATAGACCATCAAAGTGTGTAAGACAGTGGTTCCCAAACTCTAGCCGTACGTGAGCCAAAAGAGAAATGTGATGCTTTCCCGGGACCAAATCTAGTTAAAAATATATATCAAATAGACAAGCTCCCAAAGTTTGTAGATCGGTCATTTTTACGTATGTAGTCCTTATGGGTTTTCTTTTGTTTCTTTATGAAATCATTGAATTGGTTTTAATTCAATAAAATAAAATAAAGTTAAATGTTTTTTTATTTTTATAATTGAAACCAAGTGTATGAACCAAAAACCCATTGTCTTGGAAACAGTGGTCTAAGAGATGTCACATTGAGCTTGTAGATCAGCCATTTTTAGTAGCCCATTTTTAGTAGCCGATAAACTAAAGGCACTTTTAGTTTGTCATCTTTGAGACTCAAAAACAGCAGATCTATGACCTCCTAGTGCGTCACATAACGCACTGTGAGCTTCTAGATCTATTTGTTGGAAGTCCAATATCCCCCCACTTTGAGAATTAAGTACCGCTTTGGAAACTAAAACACCACTGGGCCACCTGACCGAGAACCTGCCACTTCAACTCTCAAGGACAGACTGAAAGGCAAGCCCACGCAAACAGAGTTTATATAGACTTGAGCTCGTTAGCCAACCTAGTTCACCTGGTCCTCACAGGTGATGACACTATCAGGCTCGTCAAGGCTTCAGGGAGAGGAGAGTGGACAGAGAGAATTAGGTGACAACTGGGGCTGCAACTAACCATTATTTTCATTTTTTTTTTTTCATAATCGATTAATCGGCCCGATTATTTAATCGCATTATGGCACTCATCTAGCTATCACCTTAAATGTTTGATTTTAGGTTATTTTAGACATGATATGACATTCTAATCAAACACATTAAAGATGAATAATTCATTCAAAAAACGCATTGTGAGCTTGTAGATCGGCTATTTTCAAATGGCAGAAATGCATACAGTGCTGCTGATGTGGTTAATGAGTGTTTTGTAATAATAATCAAAATCTACAAAGTAACTAGTCACTAAAGTTTTCAAATAATTGTAGTGGAGTAAAAGTACAATATTTGCCTCTGAGATGATTTTACATGCACCAGTAAAGAAAAAGTACCTCAAAAGTGTGCTTAAGAATCAGAATCAATCTTTATTGTCACATCACATTACAAGTAAGTAAGGTGGGTGAAAAACGTGGTTGTGCAGGCTCATTTATTGCAGCTAAAGGTAGAGAGAAAGAACATAAAGTGCATAACATAACAAAAGTGAGTGCAGAATAAATAGAGTTCATCATGGGTGCATGTATGTATACGACTAGGCAACAAGTCTAAAACTTAGCTCTTGTTCAGCAATCTGATTGCTGACAAATAAAAGCTGTTCAAGAGCCTCGTAGTACTGCTCCCGATGCTCCTGAAACGCTTGCCTGGCCGTGGGTGCGGCAGCGGCTTGAACAGGCTGTGGCTGGGGTGGTGAATGTCCCTGATTATGCTTTACGCTTTAGCCACGCAGCGTTTCTCATGTATTTCCTGGAGGGGGGGGAAGCTCCCCGCCCACGATGCGCTGTGCTGTTCGCACACTCTCTGCAGTGATCTGCGTTCCGCGAGCGGTGCAGTTTCCAAACCACGCGGTGCTGCCACTTGTCAGGACACTCTCTATGGTGCTGCTGTAGAACGCTCTGAGGATGCGTGGGCTCACTCGGAACTTCTTCAGGCGGCGGAGGCAATAAAGTCTCTGTTGGGCTTTTTTCACCACTGTTTTGGTGTGTGTGGCCCACTTTCAGGTCCTTGGAGATGTGGATCCCCAAGAATTTAAAGTCGCTGACCTGTTCCACTGCAACGCCGCGATGAAGATGGGTGCGTGCTCTCTCTCTCCTGTCTCCTGAAATCCACGACCAGCTCTTTAAACTTACTGACGTTGAGAGCGAGGTTGTTTTCCAGTGTGTCAACCTCAGCTCTGTAGGCCGTCTCGTCGTCACTTTCAATGAGGCCCATCACTGTAGTACAGTCATGTGTGTTACAGGGTATAGAGGAGAGGGCTCAGCACACAGCCCTGGGGTGCTCCCGTGTTGAGGGTCAGGGGGTCCCATTCAGGACGGGAACCCCTTAACACAATCAGCCCCGGGATTCCTTCAAAATAGGAGCTCTGGGGTGCCGGGAGGTCGCTTTTACACTGGTTACACACAATACAACTCGCTTACAATTTGTGGACCTGGCAACACTGCATCCTGTCTTTCCAACATATCTGAGTACTTCTTCCACGACTGAGTGTAATCAGCCTGGAACAGTCAGCTGTGTGATGACGTGTGCTTAGATAGGCAAGATAAAACAAAAACAGCACTGTGTTTATCTGCAGGGAGGCTTTATCTATATCTCACAACACTAAGCTGTATAAACTGGAGCTCAAATACTGTACGTCAGCAAAAATCACTCCGGTTTACAGTATTCCAGCAGAGAGTTGTGTAGTTAAAGTGATTCAAAACCCCTTTTAATTTCTAGGACCCCCAGAGTGTGATATGCATTAGGCCACAGAACCTGATTTGGTTATATGCAGTACACTCACATAGTTACAGACCTGTAAGGGTCCATTTGGTTCCATGTGTACACTCGAGTTACAGACCTGTAAGGGTTCATTTGGTTCCATTTGTACACTCTTTTAGACCTCTTTTAGACGGTGACCATCTCCAGATAAAACGTCAAAGTCCCATTGCGTTCTCATTTTTTATTGACCCTTTACACGAGAACGCACAATTTATGAAAACGCTATAATGTCGCTACGTGGCGGTAACGGGCTGCCAAATAGACCCACTTTACGTAGAGCGAGCTCCCCCTTCACGCAACCCTATCGGGGTTTTGCTTCCAGAACACAACGTGGTAGTTGTCGTCGCTTGCTGCCTGCTTTCTATAACGCATCGAGGTGACAGAGATGGTTATATATTTTATAATACATTAGGCTACATAAACGCTGCTGCCGCCTATCGCAAGGCATTTTATTTACATCATGGTTTTACATTCACCATCGCTGATGAGCAGCGTTTTTTAGGCGAGGAGGGAGGCTTGTTCAGGAACTCCATATGGCTCTGCATCAATGTAATAAATATGCACTGTGAGCCAACGTGAGCCATGATGTCATAAGTTTTGTGGATTCACCGTTTTGCCTGTTTACATGGAGAAGGGATAAAACGGCGTTCTCAAAGATTTCCACTGTGGAAGGTGGTTTCACTTTGTTGCGTTTTCACCTCCTGAAAACACCGTTCTTGTCTAAATGGACACCAGCAAACGATACTTTATTTTGCCGTTTTCTATGAACACCATTCTCGTGTAAAGACCACCTCAGAGTTACAGACCTGTAAGGGTCCATTTGGTTCCATGTGTACACTCGAGTTACAGACCTGTAAGGGTCCATTTGGTTCCATTTGTACACTCAGAGTTACAGACTTTCCCAGTCCACCAGAGAGCTCCAGACTTCAGATTAAGGCAAACTATGGATAAACAGTTGAAGATTTTTTTTTAATGTAAACGAGATGATTTGGATTGCATTTTCACTGCTTTGTGTGTGTGTGTGTGTGTGTGTGTGTGTGTGCATGTGTATGTGTGTGTGCGTGTGTGTATTATCACAGAAGGATGTCAACAGCAGCAGTGACTGTAAGCCTCTGTCTGCCTGTCAGACTGCTGCTGACTCTGATCACACATGTACACACGCACGCACGCACACACACACACACACACACACACACACCATCTCCCAGTCAAATGAACAACGTCCAAACGTTAAGTACTGCTCTATCAGTGACAGATCAAACACATTTAAATTCCTTCGCTGCTTTAGAAGTCTCCTTTTCATCACACTGTGTTTACTGTAGGGATGATGATCGATGGAGTGAACTGGCCTTTAGGAGGCGTGCACGAAACACACACCGCTAAGATGAAAGCACGACAGAGCCAGGATTTACCTGAAGAGATGAAAAGAAGAGGATTTTCCCAGTTTTAAAGGAAAGGAGGATTAGCTACAATCTCCTCACTCTGGAGGCATGTGTGTGTGTGTGTGTGTGTGCGCGTGTGTGTGTGCACAGATTTAGTGATCAAATATTGATTTAGTTTTAGTTTTAGTCATGCTGCTTTGCGTGAAAATCAACCGATAATTCTCAGTAGGTTAATTATCAAGCCGATCTTATCGACCTACTGCATATAGTATCGGAGCCTACTGTCTGCGATTGGCATTGATAAAACGTTAACCGATCTTTTCGGTCTACTGTACATGCTGGGAGCCTACTGAAAATCACAAGCCTCGTCATACTCTCACCTAAACATAACCGCAAGCATGTCGCAGCGTGTCTCAACCTTAATGCATGTTCGCCAACCTTAATCCGGTAATTTTGGTCTACTGCCTACTGAAAATGACAAGCCACCTCATACCCTCACCTAAACATAACCGCAACCATGTAGCAGTGTGTCGCAAACTTAACGCATTTTCGCCAACCGTTATTCCGGTCGTTTTCCGGGTTTTCGTTTTATCAATGCCAATCGCAGCCAGTAGGCTAAGTAACCTATTGGGAATTATCGTTGATAACATTCGAAGCGGGTGAACTCTCCGTTGTGCATCTGTCCCCTGTTTGTGTTTTGTTTTTTTGTCCTATTATCATTATTTATTGAGTGGTGCAACTTGAGTGGTGGCTGTGTCCCTGTCTGACTGGGTCTGAGCACAGAGTCTGACTGGGTCTGAGCACTGAGCACATAGTTGGAGAGACCTCCAACTATCTGACCTTCAAATTCAACCTGAAAAGGTGGCTAAAAACAACTCAAATCTGTAATCATGAGTAACTAACTATCAGCACTATTTAGTATTTACCACCGGTGTCATTTCTCACTTCACTTGCCGTTGTTCTGTCCCCTGTACCATGTCGATCTGTTCCTGTATTGTATTGTGTTTTTGTATGGACGTAGTGTTGGGTGCTTGCACATATGCACACATGGCATCAACGCATGGTGTTGTGTGCAGGCACACTACACTTTGTCCTTTTTTTATCATTCAGTTTTTAAGAGCCTGCCCAGGGACTACAGATGAAATTTAGCTTCGGCTAACTCTGGCCCATTTACATTGATGTCAAAACTGACATGTTGATTAATGAGCTTTGTCCCTGTCAAATAAATAGAAATAGCATATTTTCACACCAAAGTGTCACTGTTAACATGCACGCACGCACACACACACACACACACACACACACACACACACACACACCTTCCACATACTCTCTGTCTATGGGATGAACTCCAGACTCATACTCTCTGCCTATGGGTTGAACTCCAGACTCAAATGCGGGGAGGAAGCGTCAGTGAATCCACGTTATGAGTCTGGCCCCGCCACGATAGTAACAGAGTACAATTTATATTGTGGTAAAATACTTTTATTCAAGTAAAACATATCTGAGTACTTCTTCCACGACGTGAGTGACAGTGTAATCAGCCTAGAACAGTCAGCTGTGTGATGATGATGAGCGTTTCGACAGACAAGATAAAACAAAAACAGCACTGTGTTTATCTGCAGGGAGGCTTTATCTTATATCTCACAACACTAAGCTGTATGAACACAGATACTGGAGCTCAAACACTGTACGTCAGCAAAAATCATTCTGGCGTACGGTTTTCCAGCAGAGAGTTGTGTAGTTAACCCCATTTTGGTTCCATTTGTACACTCTCAGATTTACACACATGTAAGGGTCAATTTGTACACTGTCAGAGTTACAGGCCTACAGGTAAGGGCCCATGTGTACACTCCCAAAATGTACAGACCTGTAAGGGTCCATTTGGCTCCATTTGTTATGCTCTCCCAACTTGTGTGCCGCTGCACTTTAGTGTGCCGTTTAAAATGGCCAGGTGTGCCGTTTGATTTAAACAGAAGTAGCCTCGGTACCCAGGCTTTTATTTTCGTTGAAAACAAGTAACCCCGACCCTCCACTGCAGGGCTCAGTGGGCTGCCATACGGTCCGGGTTATGCAATTTGCATCATTGTTGCCCATCCCCACCAGTCTAACGACCCTCGTCCATAGAAATGATAATGTATGGCTTTGTTTACATGAGGAGAGATCACCTACTCGTCTGGCATGTACTGTATCAAAAAACATGTATCTTGTCTTGTCTCTGTGCATTCCTAACCTCGCGTCGCGTCACCAGGCTTTCAGTGCGTTCCTGCTGGTGGGTTCACACGTGCAGTTGAATTGATGCAAAACGTGTTGTGTGTTGATCATGTGGAACCTGCTTTTCGCTGGTGTCAATCTTTTAAGCTGACCTACAAGCCCACACTGTGTTGCAAAAGTGGCTGTGGTGGGCTTACAAATCGGGGCAGAGCTACTAACGGCAGACGAGACGACATTCACGACAGAGAAGCAGATATAGCCGCGCCGATTTTTTGGCTATTGAAAAGTGTGCCCTGGCAAAAAAAAGGTTGGGAAACACTGCTCTAGACCCCCTCACGTCCTCATTTAGCCTGGGCACGCCCCTGCAGGGGGTCCCCTTCCCGGACCCCACATTTACAACCAGTGATGTACATGCATCGTCAAACAAGAATGACAAATCCTTCCGGCTTATTTGATCACATAGTGTCGCGTACCCTGCTGCTAGTTCCGTTCTGAACACATTCACCATAGAACACTAAACATCATGTTTTGTCAAATCATTACTAAACAGTAAACTCGGGTATAATTAATACAGCATTAAAGTACTTATCATCAAGATGTGTTGAAGGTCAGCAATACATGGCAACTTGAGTTACTCTTCTTTAATATTTCATCGTGACTTTTCACAAATATATCATGGGGGCAAAGTCAGTGAAATACTTGGGTATTATTGTCTCCACCAGGCCGAAGGCATGGGGAGAGAGTATGTTTTGCACTCCGTCCGTCCGTCTGTGTGTCTGTGTGTCCGTCTGTAAACAGCTAATCTCCGGCACCGTTAACCCGGTCGATGCCAAATTTTGCGCACACACTCCCTGGATGCCAACGATGAATGCTGCAAATCATGAACACATCTTTTGATTTCTGTGAAATTGTGCACGCACATTCCCACTAGGCCGAGGAAGAAATGCCACATGAACATTTTCAACTCAGCCTCATGGTGGCGCTATAACTGGCCGAAAAGTTTTTTTGTGTGGATAACTTCTTATGCCAACTCCCTAGAGGCCAAGGAAAAACCTTTGCCTGGAATTTTTAACATCTGCTCTTTATAGCGCCACCAGGAGGCCGACAAAAACACATTTTCTAATATTACTCCTTCAGATTTTATCCAAATTTCACGCAAATTGGTACACATGCTCTCCATAGTCATGTGATCAAGACGGGTTTGTTTGATTTATCATAATCCACCCTCATTGGCTACAATTGGCTTCTAAACTTTTCAAGAGTAGCCTGCTTTGTACCCATTTTGTACAAATCGCCACAACTACTCAACGTGGTGAAACTGTGCATGCATATTCCCACTAGGCTTTGGAAGAAATGCCACTTGACAGTTTTCAAATCAGCCTCATGGTGGCACTACAACAGGCCAAGCTGCATCACCTCTCTCTCACACACACACACACACACACACACACCCTCACACACACATAAACACACACACACACACACACACACACACACATTGCTCCTAAACATTTTGCCAAACATCACACACACACACTCCTATCCTCCTGGTCCTTAACTAAAAGAAGAAAAAATAAATAAACAAGCTGGGAACTTCTCCTTTGGTCCACTGGTCATTGAACACGGTGAAATTCACCTGAACAACCCTGCCTGTAGAAAGAAAACAGGGATGTGGGCAGGGAAACGAACCTACCTGCTATGATGTCACTGAGCATCATGCAGGTACTGAAAGACATCAGCGGACATCAGACATCAGCAACATTATGATGTCACTGTGCATCATGAAGGTACTGAAAGACCCACCCACCTCAGACATACAGCAACATTATGAAAATTACAAAAACACAATTGTCCGTGTGAAAATCGCCTGCGCTTATTGTTCTAGGGTTAAGAACGTTTTCATGTCAACGTCCAACCAAAATGATATGTAGGCCTATCTGTCCGCGGACCCCCATATCAAAATATTTGAGCTTTCAGATGAAAAATGTAAGCTTATATATAAACTAAATAATGAAAACGTTGGACAGCACTGAATCAAAAGAGACACTCTGAACAATGATTCTGTACCAATGATTACTATGAGAATATAATGTTGTCAGGACTGGTTGTTTGTCTGTGAGAGAGGACCACAGTTTAAACCATTTAGGTCTGTTGCCAGATTCTACAAAATGTCTTCCAAATCCTGACAGTTTTCTGAAAATCCCTGTGTCTCTATGTCAGTTGTACTCAAACAATTTCATGTCAAGGACCCCAACAAATAGGGATGCACCGATCCGATACTCGTATCGGAGATTGGCGCCAATCCAGGCTAAAATTCTAGATCGGGTATCGGATCGGTGGCCGATCCATTATCCGATCCGATCCGATAATTATGTGTAATTACAGTATGAAAACAACTCTACCTCCTCTGTGACACAGCAGTGTATTATTGACATATAACATGTGGAATGCAGCCAGGCTAGCCTGCGCACACATTAACCTGGTCTAATTGTTGCACAGTTATTTAATAAATAATTCAGTGCATTTATATCTGTGTTTGTTACATTTTGTTTTACAAAGTTGGGAAAGTAATGTTTAAGTCAAGCCTTGATGTTGCCTTACACAAAATAATGATTACAGACTCCACACAGTGAGGCATACAGCTTAATAGGTTATTATGTTTCTTTGTGGGGGGTATCGGATCGGTACTCTGTATCGGCAGATACTGGACCCCCATGTATCGAAATCGGTATCGAATGCCAAAAAGCCGGATCGGTGCATCCCTACCAACAAATATACAAATTTATGCCGTCGACCCCCATTTGAAAATATGTTGTTCCAGGCATCCTCCCAGAAGCAAAGATATGAATATATATATATATATATAAAAAGTTCGCTCTGAAAGAATAAATATTCAAAGATTTGCGCCACGTTTATATGATTTTTCTAAAATAGCTAAGGTATAACATAATGCCTAAAACACCAAAAGGGGTTAAAATGGTGAATGGTGCATATAGCGCCTTTATCGAAGGCGCTTTACATAGATTGTGCATTACATTCACCCATTCACACACAAACACATTCACACACCGATGGCGGCGGAATCCGTGCAAGGCACCAACCACCACATCAGGAGCAATTTTGGGTTCAGTGTCCTGCTCAAGGACACTTTTGGCACTAACTCTGGGGGAGCCCGGGTTCGAGCTGGCAACCTTGCGTTTTCCATCCAGCCACTCTATACCCCCTGAGCCACCGCCGCCCCAGCGTGAATGGGTTAAACGAGTGCCTGCACTTTCATTTGAGCACGTATGACGTACGCATGGCCTTATTTACAGCTCAAACACACTGAGTAATGCACACGCATGGAGCCATTAATTCCACATTTTAAAACAGAGAGATCACACAGTAATCACATCCATCCGTCCGGGAGACTCGGAGACGTTAGAAGAGACGGCACGGTTCTCCCCAGGGTGCCCTGGAGCAGTGCAGGCTGGGTATTACTGAGAAATATTACAGTGTCTGTGTGTGTGCGTGTGTGCGTGTGCGTGTGTGTGTGCGTGTGTGCGTGTGCGTGTGCGTGTGTGTGTGTGTGCGTGCATGCGTGCGTGCGTGCGTGTGTGCGTGCGTGTGCATGTGTGACATTTATCTGTTCCCCAGGCTGTCAGCCTGCAGTGTCTAATGGATTCCATTATGTGTTTAAGTGAAGGGAAATAATGAGGACGTGAATATTCATAGAATGATCATGTTTAAGTCATTACGGCTTACAGCGGCAATAACACAATATTCAAATACTAATGTTACCAGTGAAAGGCCTGTATTCAAAATTCAACAGCCAAATGAATAATATATATATAATATATATATATATATATATATTACTTTTTTTGGTCGTTCAACTGTGGGGCGGCAGTGGATCAGGGGTAGAGTGGCCAGTTAGATGGGAACCACGAGGTTCCTGGTTCGATCCCTTATGTGGGCGAGAGAGGTATGTCTCAATTCGGGCTGCATTTTCGTCCATGCTAAACCCCTTATCCCTAAACCTTATCCCTGAACTACTTTCTTTATTTTTTTACAATTTTGACACACACACACACACACACACAAGGTAGTCCATCGTGGCCGATGATGACTTCTGCTACAATTTGTGGGTCCTTTGATGACTGTGTAGTCCGATGCGGGATTCACACCGTTTCCCACAATCAGGGCAGGGGAAAACCTGACGCGGTGGGGCAGGTGCGGACTTGGCCAACTTCCTCTTTTGACTCTTTGTCAGGCGATGTTTCAGCCGGTTCTCCTCTGCTAGTTGGACTCCTTGATGGCAGAGTCCACGCCAGGAGGAGCGATCCACAGCGGCATCTTCAAGGGAGGCAGGCTTGATGCCACACTTCCAATCAGCATCCTGCTTGGATTGAAAATAAAAAATAAATAAAAAAGTTTCTGTCATGGATAGGGATGGGTATCGTTTGGATTTTTGCGAATCCGGTACCGATTCCGGTTCTTCTTATCGATTCCGGTTCTTAACGGTTCCCTATTTCGGTTCCAAAATGGTATGAGATCAAATGTTTATTTAACAAAAAAGCTGTCAATGTCAATTTAAGACATGTATAATGAATATTATAACATCCTCTCCTTTATTGAGCCATTTGTGGATAATAGTGATTATTTTAAATATAATATCTATATATAATCTATATTAATCTATTCTGTATAATAAAAGTTTTCCTCCTTTTTACATTGAGTGTGACTGGATCTCCGCTTTGTTCTACATAGAAGTGTTGTAGGCTACTTCTCTTATTACCAATAACAAAAAAAGCATGTCTGAGATTTGAGAGCAACACGCACACACACACACACACACACACACGATTGACTGGGCAAATTAGCATCGCTAATGAAAGGGGGGGAGGCAGCGCAACTCCGGCCGATAGGTGACAACGGGTTTTCCGATCTACGTGCTAATGGGGGGATAATTGAAAACAAAGGCGGCTTACATGCTGTAGTTTGCTACCGGACCAACAGAAATGTACATGCTCACGGGCTGCCCAAAGTAGTTGGGCGCGCATTCGAAATGAGTGCACCAAAGCTTTCTCTCTCCTCTCTCGTCTCATGTTGATTCAATGCTCCACACGTATGCAGTGAAGACTCAGGCAAGGTGCAAGATTCCTGTCCCCTCTCTTAAAAGTTTCCTCCCATAAACTTCACTTGAAAATTACGTTTAAGAAACTTTAATAATGACGTTGCTTCAATGCTTCAGTGCCAGGCACAGCGCGTGTGTCTCTAGACTCTTCGACAACTAACTCCATGCAGAGAGATAGCTCCGCCTCTGCAAGCCACAAGCCCACAACGCGTCGCTGATGCAACGCAGTGTAGGCTTGTAGATCAGCTCTGTTCCCTGCGCGTCTATTAAGGGAAGAAAATAAATAAATATTTGTTTGTGGGAACCGATAGAGAGAACCGAAATTGAATTATTGTAATGGGTACCCGGTACCCAGGCACGTTCGGTTCGGTACATACTGGGTCCCGAAGTTCGGGACCCACCCCTAGTCATGGAAACCATCGTGCATATTCATGAAGTCACTGTCGTTTAAACTAGCGGTGGGAAGTAATGTTTTACTCAAGAACGCGTGTGAGGTATACTTTTACTTTACTTTTCTACAGTACATGGTACATTTATACCGTTACAATGTATTTGTATACTCATGGAACCGCACCCTGTTAATATGTATTTGACCAGGGTCTGCGGCATTAGTCCGACAACCTATATGTCTGTGTCTCAGTGTCAACAACCTATACATGTAACATGTCTCTGTGTCTCAGTCACTTTAGTAAGATTAGAAATCAGCAAGCCAACCCTGCAGAAGTCCCTTGACGGGTGCTACACAAGAATGCTGCGTGTGGTACTTAACCTCAGCAAGACTGTACATGTCACTAACAAGACTCTGTATGAGGGATTACCAAGGGTGAGCCAGAAAATATCAGGAGAATGTGACTAGCAGCACACTGCCAAAGGCATCAAGAACTGCCAGCCAGCAAACTGGTGCTCTGGGAACCAACACACGGGCATCGATCATGAGGACGCCCAACGCTAACATACGTGGATGTACTCAAGAGCGATGCAGGAGTGCAAAGTACCAACGGACTGGCCAGATGTATGGAGAATCGGGATGACTGGAAACAACGATGGAGGGCTCGTCTGAGGACGACCCAGAGAGAGAAGCAGCAAGCCCTCCTAAAGGCCCAACAGACCCTCGGTGAGGCCTTTATGAGGGCCATTCAAGCAGCAAGCGGAGCCCACAGCACCACCTTCTCGCTCGGGTGGAGTCTGCGGAACCATTTCCCACCACTCCTGAATGAAGTGTCTGGTGCTGGGACTCTGGTGTAACGCACAGGTAATGGGCCTGGTGAGAGCAGGAGTGGACCTTTTCAGATGTAGGAGGGGCCCAGACATGAGTCCTTCCATGGGCCAGAAGCGTACCTCCCCCTCACCGTCGCTGGCCTACGCTGGCCGGTTACAACTAACCCGTGGCTGGTTATAACTATAACCTGTGGAAGGTTATAACTCACCCGTGGCTCCCGACATGTGTGTTTTATTGGAGGTTTTTATTGCATTTATTTATTTAATCTAAAAATACACAGATGCTTTTTTAACGGGTTAAGTTGCCTTACGTTTCTAAAACCTGAGACGAGCATCATCTCGCCTCCCTTCATCAATCGGTGTGTGTGTGTGTGTGTGTGTGTGTGTGGGGGGGGGGGGGGGGGGGGGGTTGATGACGAGCAGGTTGATGAGTCTCTAGAGGCTCGTTAGAGGCAAAAAAATAAGCTGGGTTTTTTTGGGGGACGACTGTGTTTTCTGTCACTTGGCTTGTCTTTCAAAAAAGCATAACAGGTCCTGTGATCATCGTTCTGCCAGTCTTATTAGCAGCACCACGCCACCGCTTGACTCTAACCCTTTAAGACCCGAGGACGCATCTGTGTCACCTTATAGCTTTTAACCACTTTAACCATTCTTTTTTAAACGTCAGCTGTTGCAAAGTAGCAGATCTACAAGCTCATAGCGCAGCACCGAATGCCACGCTATGAGCTTGCAGATCTGCTATTGTTTTGAATATATATTCTTTCACTGCCAATGTTTTTAACTCAAATATTTGCTTCTGGGGGGTCTCTCTGGAACAACATATTTAGAAATGGGTGTCGGCTCTTAACGAGGTGACGCAGACACCTTCCAAGTCTTAGCGAGGTGACGCAGACACCTTCCAAGTCTTAGCGAGGTGACGCAGACACCTTCCAAGTCTTAGCGAGGTGACGCAGACACCTTACAAGTCTTAGAGAGGTGACGCAGACACCTTACAAGTCTTAGCGAAGTGACGCAGATGCGCTCCAGGTCTTAGTGGGCTAAGCTGCGCTGACGCCTCTCGTCTTCCTGTGATGGCTGAAGAGACGTACTGGCGGCTCAAAACACGGCGGATCGGAGCTTCCAATTATACACTTCAAACGACTCCTGTATTCTACAGTGTTAAAAAGTTTAAAAGTACTGTGTTGGCGTCGACATAAACAGTAGGGTTCCTATAATCGTCCTGTCTGTCTGTCTGTCTGTCTGTCTGTCTGTCTGTCTGTCTGTCTGTCTGTCTGTCTGTCCAGTAACCCGCATATGGGTTGGTTGGTTGGATGGAAACCTTGTAATGTACACAACTGTGAAATATGTTACGAGCAAAAATCCTCTACTCAAAATGTCAGAGACATTTAGAGTGTAGACAGGTTTCTTTCTGAACTGTCCACGGCCCTCCTCTGAGACACTGAGCGAGTAGACAGGTTTCTTTCTGAACTGTCCACAGCCCTCCTCTGAGACACAGAGCGAGTAGACAGGTTTCTTTCTGAACTGTCCACAGCCCTCCTCAGGGAACAGTATGTATGTGTATATATATCTTGATCACTTCAATAATGTTACATGGGCTTCTCTTCAAACTGTATTCTACATGTAAATAACTGCAGGACCAGGGTGGATACTTAGTTTAGACTAGTCTTTGTTTAGACCTGGGTTAAGGTTAGGTTTAGGTGTGCTGTCCCGTGGGAGGTTAGGGTGAGGGTTTGAGATAGGTTGTAGTTGTAGGACTAATGACTGGTCTAACCAAATGACTAGTCTAAACTAAGCACTGTCTAAACTAAGTAGGCTACTGCACCTGCAGGACCATATGCAGAACAGCAATGATAGTGGTTCACGTTTCACTTTGTTGATGCGTTTCAGAAGCTACTGTAGTCTATACCTTTTAGTAATAATATGGTTACAAAACAAAAGGTTTAAGTAGATTAGACATTATTTCTCTCCCCTCTTAGAGGCGGAGATAATAGTGTCCTCCTCTTTGAAGACATACACACCTGTATTATGTCACTTTATTATGACACTTTTCATCACCCAGGATGCAAATAGTGAACCAGCCCATCGACACCTATGTATTGAAATGCAAAGTGCAGACGGATGTCTGTTCTGTACAAAACAACAACAGTCCTGTACAGAAAGAACCACACCACTGTCTTCTAGCTGCTAAAAGTGATTGGAACGATTGGAACATACATTTCACATTTAGTGAGGGCCCTGTGATACATAAGGTAGGCACCAACTAGCACATCGGGAGCAATTAGGGGTTCAGTGTCTTGCTCAAGGACACTTCGACATTAACTCTGGGGGAGCCCGGGTTCCAACTGGCAACCTTACGGTTACCATCCAGGCACTCTACCCCTGAGCCACCGCCGCCTATGGCCATTGGTTATAGGTAATAACCAATGTTACATTGTTATGATTGTTGCATTATTCAATTTAATTCCCAATCTTATTCTTGGTTTCACTGTAATTTTACCTGCATATTTGCTGTACATTAGATGTAGATGTGCTCTGTCTCAGAAGTTGTTCAAAATGTATTTGTAGACCACTTGGAAGATAATAATACACCTTTGACCACTGGAGAACAGAACATGTGACCCAAAAAGATCTGCAGGAATTTGGAGCAATCATCTGCAAATGCAGTTACAGGAACATGGGTCCCATGATTAAATGTGTTTCATGATTGAAACATGATTACACACACTAAACACTTGGGCTTTATTCTAAATGTAAATAACAGTGTGGACAACACTTCCACATAATGCCCTAACTAAATATACACAACATTATTCACGCTGGAGGGAAACCATTTCATTCTGATGTGGGTGTAAAAACTGTTCTACTGGTATGTTTTAATCCCCGGTGGGGATTATATTTGCAATGTATTGCTGAAGTTACCATAAACACAGTAGGCCTACATGTATAATTCAGGTCAAACTACCACTGAGTACAAATTAACATTTCACCTTATTTCTGTAAAGGCTATCCATTGCGTGTCCTGCTCCCATTTACATGTAGATGACAACTCTATCCATGCACTTGAGTGTGAATGGGACTGTCTCTAGTACTCCCTCTTGTTATTAAATTCTGATCCATTGAGCATAGTGGGGGAGGAGGGAGGACAGTATGTTTGACTGTGATTGGTGGAGAGACAGGTGGTCCTATAGAGGTATGCGCGTGCCATCATCATCATACCAGGAAGTTATGCGGGAATGCCTACTGAGTGGCAAAAAACAACTTTCTGGCCTTGACAGCCCATACATCCAGAACAGAAAGGTCCTATTTCATTGCATGAAATGACTTTAAACAACATTAAATTAACTTTGTCACTCACTTTGCCTCTCAATCTGCAATTCACTATATGCATGCGCATACCCTCTATTGTTCTCTTCGGCCAATCATATCAAAACAGTTTAATTTCAATCCCATTGCAACAATGTATCTACATTATTTTTTGCTTAATTGCATCTGACCCAACATGTTTTTTATGATACTGTTGTTGTACTGACTTTGTGGAACATGTCCCACCAACATTATGCTGCATTCCCAATGTTATGTTTCACTGTAATTGTACATGCATCGTTACTGTAGAGTTAAGTTACTACATTTAAGACAGCTTTGAAGATAATATAAACTGTGGACAATGAGAGAACATAGCATGTTATTGTAATTTGTAACAATCATCAGCTAATTCAGTTCCTACAGCAACATAGGTCCCATTATTAATTAATGAATGTTTATGATTGGAACAGGATTACACACATTAACCATTTGGGCACATGGGGTTTTCATTACGCCCATTTAAAATATCAGTGCTGGACAGCACTTCCACACGTGTGGAAAGCTTTTAATCAATCACATTACTTAGAAGTTCACACAAATTTGAACTGTTCCCCAAGCGGTGTTGTTGAGCATGTGTGATTTTGGTCTTGTGGCTGCTTGCATTTTGTTCAATTTTGAGTCAATAGGTGCAATGAAATACCCTTTGGAAGGCAATATGAAACTTTGGGCTGTATTTTGCGTGTCTTAAGTAACAGGTCTTATTCCCTAACTTGAGTAAACTAAAGACCTGGAGGTGTGATCAATGCCATTTGGCTATTCTGAGTGGCCAAAGAGCATTGACCACGCCTCCAGGTCTTTAGTTTACTCAAGTTAGGTAATAAGACCTGGTACTTAAGACACGCAAAATACAGCCCCTTGTGTGTTGGTGAGGAGATGGGCAAATTGAAAAAACAATTACAGTTCTCAGTTAATTAGTTCTGTGTTGAAGTATCAAACCAACTTTGAGTTTTGGTCTGTGTTTTACTCCCTGGTGGTGGTGAGCTATTTGAGAATGATTGCTGAAGTTACCATAAACTCGTTAGGCTGGGACTGTCTCTCCTCCCTCTTGTATTCAATTTGGATCCATTGAGCATAACTGGGGGAGGAGGTAAGTAAGTATCTCTGAGTAAAGCATCAGCTCACCTTTTTTTCTGTAAAGATGAATGCTATCCATTGTGCATTGACAACTCTATTCATATCCTTGAGTATGAATGGGGCTGTCTCTCCTCCCTCTTGTATTCAATTTGGATCCATTGAGCATAACTGGGGGAGGAGGGAGGGTGGAGGACAGTATGTTAGACTGTGATTGGTAGAGAGACAGATGGCGCTATTGTTCTATTTGGCCAATCATATCAAAGCAGTTAGTGGTTCCACCTCAGACTCTCGTGTATAATTGGTCTGTGATCAGTGTGGACAACATTCCTCTATCAAGTCCAGCCTTAGAATCCACAAAATAATTCACACTGGAGAGAAACCCTATGGGTGTGATCAGTGTGGACAACACTTCTCTCAAATGTCCAAACTTAAAATACACCAGAGAGTTCATACAGGAGAGAAACCCTATGGATGTGATCATTGTGGACAACACTTCTCTGACACGTCCAGCCTCAAGAAACACCAGATAATGCACACTGGAGAGAAGCCCTATGGATGTGATCAGTGTGGACAACACTTCTCTGACATGTCCAGCCTTAAGCAACACCAGATAATTCACACTGGAGAGAAGCCCTATGGATGTGATCAGTGTGGACAACACTTCTCTCAATTGGCCAACCTAAAAAGCCACAGGAAAATCCACACTGGAGAGAAACCACATGGATGTGATCAGTGTGGACAACGTGTCTCTCAATTGGCCCCACTTCAAATACATCAGAGAGTTCACACTGGAGAGAAACCCTATGGATGTGATCAGTGTGGAAAACACTTCTCCATTATGTCAAGCCTTAAAAGACACCAGAGAATTCATACTGGAGAGAAACCATTTCGTTGTGATGTGTGTGGAAAAGCGTTTAGTCAATCCAATAGTTTAGAAGTTCACAAGGTTGTACACACTGGATTTAAACTGTTCCCTTGTGGTCAGTGTGGAAAGAGTTTTACTACTTCAGGCAACCGAAAGAGTCACGAGCGCACACATGTGAAAGATGTTTAGTGAACAATATGACAAGAGCTTTATTATAGAAACACCAGCACACCCACATACAAGTGTTAGATAATGATGTGTTGATTAAATGCAAGAAAGTAAATATACTGTTGAGATTTGTAGTGGTATTTCCTATTCACTGTCAAGAGTTTTCAGAGACAGTATGGTGGTGACCTGTGTTGGAGTGTATTAGAGCCTATTTTTCTTTTGTCATTTTTATTTAATTCCCATTGCACCAATGTATCTACATTATATTTTTTGCTTCATTGCATCTGACCCGACATGTTTTTATGATACTGTTGTTGTACTGACTTTTGTGGAACATGTCCCACGGACATTATGTAATCTGTAAAAATCGAGTTGAGGCATATTCTGCTGGCACTGGTCACATTTGTGCCCAAATGTATTGTAATTTGTAACAATCATCTGCAAATTCAGTTCCTACAGCAATATAGGTTCCATTATTAATTAATTAATGTTTATGATTGGAACAGGATTACACACATTAACCATTTGGGCACATGGGGTTTTCATTGTGCTTTATTCTACATGTAAATAACTAATTTGCATGCAGATTAAGCCCAATATTATTATATTTTAATTTTGAACAAATTAACACACATTCAGAGTCAATAGGTGCAATGAAATACCCTTTGGAAGGCAATATGAAACCCTGTGTGTTGGTGAGGAGATGAGGGCCAATTGCAACAACAACTAGAACTGCACTCTGTCGAGTGCATACTTGCTTGTTGCACACTAGTAGGCCATAAATGGCCAACTAGTGCGCAAGCAGAGCGCGCATGTAATGTTTTCGCCCGCTGTAAACTGTCAAATCTCAGTATCTCTGTGAACGAACGTTTGAAATGATTAATGTTCAGATATAATTATTTCTTACGTCATCATTTAGAGCTAGTCATACATCAAATCTGTACCCATATTGCTGGACCAATGATGACGAAATGACCATATATCTTACATACACACCACGTACTCTAGTCCCAGCAGATCAGGCACAATTTGGTAAATTATTTTTTTATTGATTATGTATATAGTATACGTATGACTAGCTCTAAATGATGACGTAAGAAATATATATAGTATATATATAGTATACTGTATAAAGTGTGTAGTTGTAAGTTGATTAGCGGTATTCTGTGGTCACTTTGGTCCAAAAACCGTGACAGCCGTTCCGCCATTTCAGGACCCCCCCAGAAAAACATCAAATCTGTGCCCGTATTGCTGGACCAATGATGACGAAATGACCATATTTCTTACGTCATCATTTAGAGCTAGTCATACACGTATTTCTTACGTCATCATTTAGAGCTAGTCATACATCAAATCTGTGCCCGTATTGCTGGACCAATGATGACGAAATGACCATATTTCTTACATACACACCACATACTCTGGTCCCAGCAGATCAGGCACAATTTGGTAAATTATTTTTTATTGATTATGTATATAGTATACGTATGACTAGCTCTAAATGATGACGTAAGAAATATATATAGTATATATATAGTATATAGGCATATACTATATATGTATACATATATACTCTATACTCTATACTGTATAAAGTGTGTAGTTGTAAGTTGATTAGCGGTATTCTGTGTTCACTTTGGTCCAAAAACCGTGACAGCCGTTCCGCCATTTCAGGACCCCCCCAGAAAAACATCAAATCTGTGCCCGTATTGCTGGACCAATGATGACGAAATGACCATATTTCTTACGTCATCATTTAGAGCTAGTCATACACATACGTGTATGACTAGCTCTAAATGATGACGTAAGAAATACGTGTATGACTAGCTCTAAATGATGACGTAAGAAATATGGTCATTTCGTCATCATTGGTCCAGCAATACGGGCACAGATTTGATGTTTTTCTGGGGGGGTCCTGAAATGGCGGAACGGCTGTCACGACAAATGGACCAGGCCGATCACATTACTTGCGCGCTCTGCTTGCGCAAGTAATTACAGTTCTCAGTTCATGAGTATCAAACCAACTTTGAGTTTTGGGCTGTTTTACTCCGTGGTGGTGGTGAGCTATTTGAGAATGTAATATGATTGCTGAAGTTACCATAAACTCGTTAGGCCTACATGGATAGTACAAGAGTACAAGCCACTTTTTTCTGTAAAGGTCACTGCTATCCATTGTGCATGTCCTGCTGTCATTTACATGTAGATGACACCTCTATTCATGTCCTTGAGTGTGAATGGTCTCTACTCCCACTTGTTATTCAATGTGGATCCATTTAGCATATCTGGGGGGAGTAGGGAGGGTGGAGGACAGTAGGCCTATGTTATACTGTGATTGGTGGAGAGACAGGTGGTCATATTGTTCTATTTGGCCAATTGGCGATGAGATGAATGCCAATTGCAGCTTCAACAACAATTGCAGTTCTCAGTTGATGAGCTGTGTATCAAACCAACTTTGAGTTTTGGTCTGTGTTGTAATCCCTGGTGGTGGTGAGCTATTTGAAAATGTAATATGATTGCTGAAGTTACCATAAACACAGTAGGCCTACATGGATAGCTAAATTTACCTCAAACTATCTCGGAGTAAATCATCATCTCACCTGTTTTTTCTGTAAAGGTTAATGCTATCCATTGTGCATTGACAACTCTATTCATATATTATGAATGGGACTGTCTCTCCTCCCTCTTGTATTCAATTTGGATCCATTTAGCATAACTGGGGGAGGGTGGAGGACAGTATGTTAGACTGTGATTGGTAGAGACAGATGGCCCTATTGTTCTATGTGGCCAACCATATCAAAGCAGTTAGTGCATGGTTCCACCTCAGACTCTCGGGTATAAGAAGACTTGGTCTGTGTCATTTCTCCACAACTCCTCCAGGATATTAATCATCTCTGATCACATCTGACTGTGGACTCCAGACTTCAGCTGAAGATGAACTCTCTCCACCCCACCAGGGACATTTCTGCTGAACAGGAGGAACCCAAAGACCTTGGTATGTTATCCCCCTCTTCTGTTTTTATTCTCCCCTCAATATTCTCAATAGTAATTTAATTATTACATTTTACCCTCAATCTTACATTGAGTATCATTGCAATTTGTCCAGTAGCTTTGCTGTAGATCATTTCTGTTTTGCATCGCAACGAGAAGCAAATATCAACTATGACTAACATATAACTACTATTTAGATATTATTACTTAAGTATGAATTAGCGACTGATTTCCTATAGTTTTAGTCATGCAATGTAGTAAGGTGTTTGAGGCCTGGACTTGAAAAGTAGTTGTTCTGCGACAAATCCCTGTCATGTAGCTGTCTTTCTACCTATCAACAATATTATTTGTATTTGTTTCCAATCCAGTGTTTCATCATCAGTCTGACTGCCCTGACCTACCAGAGGTGAATGAACAGAGATGCCTGGCAAAGAAAAAACAACACTTCTGTGATCAGTGTGGAAAACACTTCCCTTACATCTCCACACTTAAAATACACCAGAAAGTTCATACAGGAGAGAAACCCTATGGATGTGATCAGTGTGGACAACACTTCTCTCAATTGTCCAACCTAAATACCCACAGGAAAATCCACACTGGAGAGAAACCACATGGATGTGATCAGTGTGGACAGCACTTCTCTATCATGTCCAGCCTTAAAATCCACAAAATAATTCACACTGGAGAGAAACCATATGGGTGTGATCAGTGTGGACAGCACTTCTCTCAAATGTCATATCTCAAACGCCACCAAATAATTCACACTGGAGAGAAACCCTATGGGTGTGATCAGTGTGGACAACACTTCTCTCAAATGTCCAAACTTAAAATACACCAAAGAATTCACACTGGAGAGAAGCCCTATGGATGTGATCAGTGTGGACAACACTTCTCTGACATGTCCAGCCTTAAGAAACACAAGAGAATTCACACTGGAGAGAAGCCCTATGGATGTGATCAGTGTGGACAACACTTCTCTCAATTGTCCAACCTAAATACCCACAGGAAAATCCACACTGGAGAGAAACCACATGGATGTGATCAGTGTGGACAACGTTTCTCTCAATTGGCCCCACTTAAAATACATCAGAGAGTTCACACTGGAGAGAAACCCTATGGATGTGATCAGTGTGGACAACGTTTCTCTCAATTGGCCCCACTTAAAATACATCAGAGAGTTCACACTGGAGAGAAACCCTATGGATGTGATCAGTGTGGAAAACACTTCTCCATTATGTCAAGCCTTAGAATACACCAGAGAATTCATACTGGAGAGAAACCATTTCGTTGTGATGTGTGTGGAAAAGCGTTTAGTCAATCCAATAGTTTAGAAGTTCACAAGGTTGTACACACTGGATTTAAACTGTTCCCTTGTGGTCAGTGTGGAAAGAGTTTTGCTACTTCAGGCAACCGAAAGAGTCACGAGCGCACACATGTGAAAGATGTTTAGTGAACAATATGACAAGAGCTTTATTATAGAAACACCAGCACACCCACATAAAAGTGTTAGATAATGATGTGTTGATTAAATGCAAGAAAGTAAATATACTGTTGACATGTATCTTTTTAGTGGTATTTCCTATTCACTGTCAAGAGTTTTCAGACACAGTATGGTGGTGACCTGTGTTTGAGTGTATTAGTGCCTATTTTTCTTTTGTCATTTTTATTTCATTCCGATTGCACCAATGTAGGCCTATCTACATTATTATTTTTTGCTTCATTGCATCTGACCCGACATGTTTTTACGATACTGTTGTTGTACTGACTTTGTGGAACATGTCCCACGAACATTATGCTGCAAATCAAAATAAAAACTTCTCAATTTCCAATTGCATTCCCAATGTTATGTTTCACTGTATATTGCTGTATATTAGAGTTACTACATTTAAGAACTCTTGGAAGATAATAATAAACCGTGGACAATTAGAGAACATAGCATTTGTGACCAAATGTATTGTAATTTGTAACAATCATCTGCAAATTCAGTTCCTACAGCAATATAGGTTCCATTATTAATTCATGAATGTTTATGATTGGAACAGGATTACACACATTAACCATTTGGGCACATGGGGTTTTCATTGCGCTTTATTCTACATGTAAATAACTAATTTGCATGCAGATTAAGCCCAATATTATTATATTTTATTTTTGAACAAATTAACACACATTCAGAGTCAATAGGTGCAATGAAATACCCTTTGGAAGGCAATATGAAACCCTGTGTGTTGGTGAGGAGATGAGGGCCAATTGCAACAACAATTACAGTTCTCAGTTCATGAGTATCAAACCAACTTTGAGTTTTGGTCTGTTTTACTCCGTGGTGGTGGTGAGCTATTTGAGAATGTAATATGATTGCTGAAGTTACCATAAACTCGTTAGGCCTACATGGATAGTACAAGAGTACAAGCCACTTTTTTCTGTAAAGGTCACTGCTATCCATTGTGCATGTCCTGCTGTCATTTACATGTAGATGACACCTCTATTCATGTCCTTGAGTGTGAATGGTCTCTACTCCCACTTGTTATTCAATGTGGATCCATTTAGCATATCTGGGGGGAGTAGGGAGGGTGGAGGACAGTAGGCCTATGTTATACTGTGATTGGTGGAGAGACAGGTGGTCATATTGTTCTATTTGGCCAATTGGCGATGAGATGAATGCCAATTGCAGCTTCAACAACAATTGCAGTTCTCAGTTGATGAGCTGTGTATCAAACCAACTTTGAGTTTTGGTCTGTGTTGTAATCCCTGGTGGTGGTGAGCTATTTGAAAATGTAATATGATTGCTGAAGTTACCATAAACACAGTAGGCCTACATGGATAGCTAAATTTACCTCAAACTATCTCGGAGTAAATCATCATCTCACCTGTTTTTTCTGTAAAGGTTAATGCTATCCATTGTGCATTGACAACTCTATTCATATAGTATGAATGGGACTGTCTCTCCTCCCTCTTGTATTCAATTTGGATCCATTTAGCATAACTGGGGGAGGGTGGAGGACAGTATGTTAGACTGTGATTGGTAGAGACAGATGGCCCTATTGTTCTATGTGGCCAACCATATCAAAGCAGTTAGTGCATGGTTCCACCTCAGACTCTCGGGTATAAGAAGACTTGGTCTGTGTCATTTCTCCACAACTCCTCCAGGATATTAATCATCTCTGATCACATCTGACTGTGGACTCCAGACTTCAGCTGAAGATGAACTCTCTCCACCCCACCAGGGACATTTCTGCTGAACAGGAGGAACCCAAAGACCTTGGTATGTTATCCCCCTCTTCTGTTTTTATTCTCCCCTCAATATTCTCAATAGTAATTTAATTATTACATTTTACCCTCAATCTTACATTGAGTATCATTGCAATTTGTCCAGTAGCTTTGCTGTAGATCATTTCTGTTTTGCATCGCAACGAGAAGCAAATATCAACTATGACTAACATATAACTACTATTTAGATATTATTACTTAAGTATGAATTAGCGACTGATTTCCTATAGTTTTAGTCATGCAATGTAGTAAGGTGTTTGAGGCCTGGACTTGAAAAGTAGTTGTTCTGCGACAAATCCCTGTCATGTAGCTGTCTTTCTACCTATCAACAATATTATTTGTATTTGTTTCCAATCCAGTGTTTCATCATCAGTCTGACTGCCCTGACCTACCAGAGGTGAATGAACAGAGATGCCTGGCAAAGAAAAAACAACACTTCTGTGATCAGTGTGGAAAACACTTCCCTTACATCTCCACACTTAAAATACACCAGAAAGTTCATACAGGAGAGAAACCCTATGGATGTGATCAGTGTGGACAACACTTCTCTCAATTGTCCAACCTAAATACCCACAGGAAAATCCACACTGGAGAGAAACCACATGGATGTGATCAGTGTGGACAGCACTTCTCTATCATGTCCAGCCTTAAAATCCACAAAATAATTCACACTGGAGAGAAACCATATGGGTGTGATCAGTGTGGACAGCACTTCTCTCAAATGTCATATCTCAAACGCCACCAAATAATTCACACTGGAGAGAAACCCTATGGGTGTGATCAGTGTGGACAACACTTCTCTCAAATGTCCAAACTTAAAATACACCAAAGAATTCACACTGGAGAGAAGCCCTATGGATGTGATCAGTGTGGACAACACTTCTCTGACATGTCCAGCCTTAAGAAACACAAGAGAATTCACACTGGAGAGAAGCCCTATGGATGTGATCAGTGTGGACAACACTTCTCTCAATTGTCCAACCTAAATACCCACAGGAAAATCCACACTGGAGAGAAACCACATGGATGTGATCAGTGTGGACAACGTTTCTCTCAATTGGCCCCACTTAAAATACATCAGAGAGTTCACACTGGAGAGAAACCCTATGGATGCGATCAGTGTGGAAAACACTTCTCCATTATGTCAAGCCTTAGAATACACCAGAGAATTCATACTGGAGAGAAACCATTTTGTTGTGATGTGTGTGGAAAAGCGTTTAGTCAATCCAATAGTTTAGAAGTTCACAAGGTTGTACACACTGGATTTAAACTGTTCCCTTGTGGTCAGTGTGGAAAGAGTTTTACTACTTCAGGCAACCGAAAGAGTCACGAGCGCACACATGTGAAAGATGTTTAGTGAACAATATGACAAGAGCTTTATTATAGAAACAACAGCACACCCACATAAAAGTGTTAGATAATGATGTGTTGATTAAATGCAAGAAAGTAAATATACTGTTGACATGTATCTTTTTAGTGGTATTTCCTATTCACTGTCAAGAGTTTTCAGACACAGTATGGTGGTGACCTGTGTTGGAGTGTATTAGAGCCTATTTTTCTTTTGTCATTTTTATTTCATTCCGATTGCACCAATGTATCTACATTATTATTTTTTGCTTCATTGCATCTGACCCGACATGTTTTTATGATACTGTTGTTGTACTGACTTTGTGGAACATGTCCCACGAACATTATGCTGCAAATGAAAATAAAAACTTCTCAAATTTCAATTGCATAACTACAATTGCAACACTTCTCTCAAATGTCCAAACTTAGAATACACCAAAGAATTCACACTGGAGAGAAACCATATGGATGTGATCAGTGTGGACAACACTTCTCTCTCATGACTAGCCTTAAAACCCACCAGAAAATTCACACTGGAGAGAAGCCTTATGGATGTGATCAGTGTGGACAGCACTTCTCTATCATGTCCAGCCTTAAAATCCACAAAATGATTCACACTGGAGAGAAACCATATTGGTGTGATCAGTGTGGACAGCACTTCTCTCAAATGTCATATCTCAAACGCCACCAAATAATTCACACTGGAGAGAAACCCTATGGGTGTGTTCAGTGTGGACAACACTTCTATCAAATGTCCAAACTTAAAATACACCAACAAATTCACACTGGAGAGAAACCCTATGGGTGTGATCAGTGTGGACATCGTTTCTCTCAATTGGCCACACTTAAAATACATCAGAGAGTTCACACTGGAGAGAAACCCTATGGATGTGATCAGTGTGGAAAACACTTCTCCATTATGTCAAGCCTTAAAAGACACCAGAGAATTCATACTGGAGAGAAACCATTTCGTTGTGATGTGTGTGGAAAAGCGTTTAGTCAATCCAATAGTTTAGAAGTTCACAAGGTTGTACACACTGGATTTAAACTGTTCCCTTGTGGTCAGTGTGGAAAGAGTTTTACTACTTCAGGCAACCGAAAGAGTCACGAGCGCACACATGTGAAAGATGTTTAGTGAACAATATGACAATAGCTTTATTATAGAAACACCAGCACACCCACTTACCTTACTTACCTTACTTACTGGCATTCCTTTGGCTTGAACTCCTGTGCACTCCATCTGTATTTCACAGAAACAACATTATTATGACTAGCAAGAAACAATGAACAAAAGTTGTGTGATTGTGCATGTTACACTACAACACTAGATTCAACGTTTCGAAATGTTGAATTCATTCATTCCTGAAGAAGATCCTAGTTATCGAAACGTTGAATCAAATAAGTGTCCAGTGTTGCGGACTCTATTTTTTACTCTTGTACTGCCTTTTGATTTATGCAGCACTATATCCACCTAACGCCACTGCTGGGGCGACCTGGAAATTGGAGAGGCTGCAGGAGTTCATGCGAACATTCACTGCCATAGTGTTTCGCTCAAAGAAAAGGGAACACAACAGCGTAAGTGCCTCAGAGACAAACAATTAAAAGCAGAATTAATGGCAGCAGTTATGAGACTTACAATACTACATTTATCAATTTTATTCACAGCCTGGAAGCCATCTCAGACTGGGGTGAGAATGACAACCACCTTCCTTCCTTCCAGCAAACAGGGGCTGGATGGTGCAGCTGAAAGGACAGGTATCAGCCCTCAACAATTTCCATACTGGGCGCATCTCCACGGATGCAAATGAAAATCTTCATTCGCAGTTGAGGGCAGATAATGTCATCCACCCCAGCGCCAAAACCTGCCGTGCCAGATTTAAGGCTATTGCCCTCACCCAGTATGAAGGCAAGGGCGCCTCATCCGACACCACAATGGTCGAATACATCGACACCTTGGCCCACACAGAGCAGCCAGTTGACATTGTGGAGTTGCCAGCTCAGGCCTCAAATGAGCAACAGAACCTGCCCTTGATACAAGGGCAGGTTCTGTATTACCTATCAGGATGGGCAGTGTTCTCTGAACTCCGCAAGACTGCATGTGCAGCCTGTAGTGAGTACTGCCTCTCAAGCAGTGCCCTCAGTGAGCATGGCTACCACAGCCTCCACCCCGTGGAGTCAGAGGCAGTACTCACTACAGTGAAGAGCAAAGGGAAACTGGTCCACCCATCCACAGCTGTGCATCATTTGCATGAGAGGCTCCACCACCTCATGAACGAACACCAGGCACTCCTCACAACTGAGAAGCCTTTGGATGTGATCATGAGGTGGATGGACACCACTACCACCTGGCTCCATCCTTGTCACAACATCACAAGAAAAATTATTAAGCGATTGGCTACTTTAAAATTACACATGCTGGTTAAGCAAAAAACAAGCCAGACTGGCGAAATATATCAATATGATAGCAAGTCGGCTCTAAGAGCGACTTCAGTTAAGTAATCATTGTTTTTGTAATTATTTGCGCAAGCAGAGCGCGCAAGTAATAGTTTTCGTCCATGTCGCCGTTTGATGTGTATGCGCCGTGCCAGCGTATGACGTAATTACTTTAACGAGATCCAGCAGAGGCGGAGAGTGAGTGAAGAGTTATTGGTAACTGAACAAAATGTAAGAATAGTATTTACTGTCAGATGCATTACAACTGTAAATCTGAATGACCACTCACTGTTCCTGATTGCTTCAATGTGGATCTATTGTGCCATGCCTGTTGATTACCTATCTATGAGGTATGACTCAAACATTCGGGACAACAGACTAATCTCCACTACAATTTAATACGGAGCACGCCAGAAGTGTACAAGGCGTAGATTAACTTTAGTCTGGCAGCCCGCCAACAGCGTAGCCTACGTTTTCTAGGCATTATATTCTTTAATCCATGTTGAGTGTGAAATTAAACCAAATTGACCCGTATGGGTCCATTTGGTTTAATTTCACGCTCTCAAGAATTAAAGATCTATAAGGGTCTTTTTGGTTACCAACTCTACATCATTCAGCTGGGGACCACCTGGAGCCCCATCAAGGACCACTGGTTGAAAACCACTGATTTAGTTCATGTTTTTGTGTAAAATAACAGCTTGCTTTCGATTAATTTACTTGCAGCTGCCAATGCACTTTTACACTTCTTTGCACTTTAATAATGTTAAACATCGTAAAGCAACACAGCAGACAATAATGTATTACATGTCTTCTGTTATTTTCCAGAAGTGTTTACTTTTCAAAAGGTCTCAGTCATTCATAAATAATATTTGTTCATGAGCTGGCTGGTCACTGAGCTCTCATTTACTCCAGTGCATTCTGCCAAACTTCCGGGTAGTTTGGCTCCCATGAAAGTGTCCATGAAAGTGTCATGGCGCAGCCCAGTCATATCTATCTGCCTGCTCTTAATGTTTAATGATGGTGTTTGATTGTGCCGAGCAGGGAGAAAAATGTAGCAGAGCCGAACGCCAAGTTCACTAGGAAAGACCAAACATCAGACATGGAACCCTTTAAGATGGTTTATTGAACGAGGGTGGAGGATGGTCATTGCTGTCACAATGCCATTGCATGAAGTAAGAATGCGGGGTATGGTTGTCTATGGGAGCGCATCATGCGCAGCATGAGACGCACAACATAAACATCCATGGCATACAACATGGTGGGCCAGCATGATCGTCTATGAGTGCGCTCTGACATGCGAAGCATGGGACGCGCAGTATAAACGGCCAGGCATGGAATACATAGTGAGGCAGCATGGTCGTCCATGGGTGCATAGAGTGCGAAGCACAGATTACGCACAACATGAACGGCCAAGGCTTGGAATACGTAGTGAAGCAGCATGATCGTCTATGAGTGCGCTCCACATGCGAGCATGGGATGCGCAGTATAAACGACCAGGCATGGAATACATAGGGAAGCAGCAAGGTCGTCCATGGGTGTGCAGAGTGCGAAGCACAGATTACGCACGACATAAACGACCAAGGCTTAATGAATACATGGTACTGAAGCAGTGTGGTCAGGTTCGAGGGGGGCGGACCCAGATACTTGGCTTAGGGGTCGAGGCGAGAGCCTGAGTGGTATAGTAGAACCCCCTTCTGGAACCTGCAGAGTATGGAGAAGGGAGGGAGGGTGGGTTACAAGAAACTGGCACAGGGCATTTTTTGTCAGTTGAGTTTAAGTACCCACGGTAATGGGCGACGTAGGAGTGGCCAGCTAGTTGGAAGTGGGTGAGTGGTAGCATGGTTGGCAAGGGTGGAGTATTGGTTGGCAAGGGAGGAGATGGCAGGCAGGTGGGTTGTCTTCTGCTTGGCCAAACCTCCCGAACCTTTGTTGTTCCAACTCCATTTCACTAGGAAAGACCAAACATCAGACATGGAACCCTTTAAGATGGTTTATTGAACGAGGGTGGAGGATGGTCATTGCTGTCACAATGCCATTGCATGAAGTAAGAATGCGGGGTATGGTTGTCTATGGGAGCGCATCATGCGCAGCATGAGACGCACAACATAAACATCCATGGCATACAACATGGTGGGCCAGCATGATCGTCTATGAGTGCGCTCTGACATGCGAAGCATGGGACGCGCAGTATAAACGGCCAGGCATGGAATACATAGTGAGGCAGCATGGTCGTCCATGGGTGCATAGAGTGCGAAGCACAGATTACGCACAACATGAACGGCCAAGGCTTGGAATACGTAGTGAAGCAGCATGATCGTCTATGAGTGCGCTCCACATGCGAGCATGGGACGCGCAGTATAAACGACCAGGCATGGAATACATAGGGAAGCAGCAAGGTCGTCCATGGGTGTGCAGAGTGCGAAGCACAGATTACGCACGACATAAACGACCAAGGCTTAATGAATACATGGTACTGAAGCAGTGTGGTCAGGTTCGAGGGGGGCGGACCCATATACTTGGCTTAGGGGTCGAGGCGAGAGCCTGAGTGGTATAGTAGAACCCCAAAAGTATCTTACCGCTTAGATTACGAGACCATGGATCGCTGGGCGTTGTGCAGGTCCTGGACGTTGGTGCGGATATAGCCGTGGTAGGCTTGCGACGACCACCGGCCGAGGATTTGGATGACGTGGTCTGGAACTCCCTTGCTCGAAGCCGTGGATGCTGCTCCGATTCTGAAGGAGTGGCCGGAGAAGTGTTCTGGAGAGAAACCCGCTTTGGTGAGGACCAGGCGGAGGTGGGAGTGGAACCAGGTTCGGGTAGCGACTGAACCTCTGCTTGTAACGAAGAGGGGATCTGATGGTGTTGCGTGCTGGGCGCGTCGGTGAAGAGTGTGGTTTAAGAGGGGCTCGTATGGGCTGAGGAAGGTGTTGAGTTTGTAGAGGAAGATGGGAGTGGTTTTACCGAACTGGTCCGTTTTGCTGTGCTTGATGGTGAAGATGAGGGAGGAAGCGCTGTGGGTGGTTAGATCGACCAGCCTGGGGTGGAGAGCCGGGTCGAACCTGGAGTTGGAGGAGGTGAACTCGGAGCTTCTCAGGAACCCAAAAAAGGCTAAAAGAAACATGGCCTCGAGCGTGGCGTCGGTGTGGGGGTCTGAGTAGCCGGTGCGGAGGACGTGGATGCAGCTTGTTAGGATTTCGGCTGTGAGGGGTTGGCGTTGGGGGGGGAGTTTTGGCTCGATCCTCTGGAAACCTTTGAGTAGCAGGGTGATCTGGGGGTGTTGGATGGATGGATGAGGGGAGCCGGTGATGAGTTTGGTGAAGAAGTTGATGCCGCACAGGTAGACTCGGATGGTTGCTGACCTTGTGGCTGAGGAATGGAGGTGGCTGATGTAGGAGGAGAGGGTGATGAGGTCCGAGGATGGGAAGTGGACACGGAAGAGGGTGTGGAAGGATCGGAAGTTCTTCCAGGCTGTCCAATAGGAGGAGAGGGTGGATGGGGCGATGCCTTGCAGGACCATGTGCCGGGATTGGGTGAGGAGGTGGTGGAGTGGGTGGTTCAGGGGAAGGTCATCTCCGAAAAGGGTGGAACTGGGGTTGGTGTTGGGTCGGCTTCTGGCGCCAAGCTCCTGAATTTCTGAAATGCAAAACGGGAAAGGGAGTCAGCGATTGCATTTTTATGACCGGGGATGTGTGCTGCGCGGAGGATGAAATTGTTTGTGACTGTAATCCAGGTGAGTCTGCGGAGGAGGGCCATGATGGGGAGTGAAGATGATCTGCCTTTGTTAATGATGTGCACGGTGGAGAGGTTGTCGGAGTGGATCAAGATTGATCTGCTGGCCCACTCTGACCCCCAGAGGGAAGCCGCCACGACCACTGGGTACAGCTCGTAGAGCGCGGAAGAGTGGACGTCGCTGGCTGACTGGGCCAGCAACGCCTGGGGCCACTCTGCGGCGAACCACCGACCACCAAAGTACCCTCCGTATCCGATGGAAGGTGCTGCGTCGGTGAATAGCTGTAGGTCTTCTGGTGAAGTCACAAAGTCCTGATAGAAAAATGAGATGCCATTCCAGTGGGTCAGGAGCTGGTGCCACATCCTCAGCTCGGAGAGGCACTCAGGAGAGAAAATGACTTGGTGGTGGAGCGAGGGGACTGTGGATGCCAGTAGGAGGAGGTGGGAGATGAAGGAACGGCCTTGGGGGATGATGCGGATGGCGTAGTTGAAGTGGCCGAGGAGTGAGAGGAGCTGCTGCTTGGTGCACTGCGGGGCGGCGAGGTGTTCGGCGATGAGGAGTAGGATGCGGTTGAGCTTGTCTGGGGGGAGTGAGGCTTGGAAAGTGACGGAGTTGAGGGTGATGCCGAGGAATTCTATGGAGGTGAGTGGGCCTTCGGTTTTTTTCTGCTGCGAGGGGGATTCCAAGGCGGTGGAAGACGGACTTGAGGGTGGTGAGGCTTCTTGCTGGTGGTGCTGAGGGGGGGTCGACTGTGAGGAAGTCATCGAGGAGGTGGACCAGGTATGGGAGTTTGTAGTTGTTGATGAGTATCCAGCAGAGGAGTTCGGAGAGGTTGTCGAATAGTTTTGGGCTGCTCTTGCAACCAAAAGTTAGGCGGACGGCAAAGTAGTATGCGTTGTCCCAGCGGACGCCGAACAGAGGCCAGGAGTCTGGGTGGAGTGGCAGGACCTTGAAAGCGGCGGTGATGTCGGCTTTGGACAGCCAGGCGTTGCGGCCGGCGAGACGGATGAGGTTGATGGCGTGTTCGACTGTGGCGTATTGTAGGGAAAATTCGTCGCTGGGGATGAGGCTGTTGATGCTGGGAATGTGGGTGCCGTGGGGTGATGAGAGGTCGATGATGAGGCGTTTCTTGCCGGAGTATTTGCGGGTGGCTACCCCGATGGGGCTGATGCGGAATGTGGGGAAGGGGGGGGGGGGGAAGGGGCCGATCATGAAGCCGTTCTTGACCTCCTTATGGAGGAGGGAAAGAACGGTCCCCGGGTCGGTGGTGGCGGACAGGAGGTTGTCGCAGGTGTGGTTGGAGGAGGGTAGGGTGATGAGTCCGGGGGAGAAACCGTAGTTGAGGCCGTCTAGGAAGAAACGGATGAAGGTGGGGTTGGGGTGGTTGGTGAGTTCTTTGGCTAGTTCCGGGATGATGATGGGGGTGCTGAGGTGCTTGGACAGTCAACTGCTGGATGGGCGTTTGGCCTGTTTATCGGTGCAGTTGGGACGGGAGTGGGGGCCGCCGCAGAAGGTGCAGATGTGGAGGTTGCGGCATGTGGACAGGTCGCAGCCTCTTTCATTAAAGTTGTTGCAGAGTACTTTGGTGCCGACAAAGACGAGCGGGCGGCCGCGCCTGTCTTTGGCCTTGGAGGAGGTGGGGAAGACCTTGCTGGAGGTGGTGACGCTCAGTAGGGGGGGGGGGGACGTAGCTGGTTTGGTGTGCGGCGTGGGGGCGGGGCTCTGGAGCTCTGAAGGTGCAGTGGGTGGTGGGATGGGTGGGGCAGTTGCAGAGACTGCATGCTTCAGAGGTTTTACCGGCAAAAATCCTGCAGTATAGCTCCAGCTCGAGGGAGCCCCAGTAGGTGGTGGTGTTGAAGTGTTGGAGTCTGGAGGCGGCCCTGGCGGAGAACTGACGGTGATACTCGTAAAACAAGCTGCCTCCGAACCGTGTGCAAAGGTCCATGCAGATGTAAAGGTGATCGTCCAGTTCTTGGCGGCGGGAGGGGAATGAGGTGCATAGAATGTCTCTGTATATTGAAAATGCTAGGACAAACTCTGTGGGTGTGAGGACGGCGGAAGTGGATGGGGAGAGGTCTCGGAGGGTGATGGCGATTCCTCCGAGATCTACTGACCGGTGTTGGGCTGTGCTGGCGGAGGGGCGTATGAGGGATGAGAGATCGATGTCCGTACCTTGTAAAATCTGTGAACGGAGGTGTGAGGGGACCATGGGGGCGTTGAGAGCGATGGCGGATGGCGGGATGGGTGCTGGCGTTGCTGTGAAGAGGGAGAAGGAGGGGGGGGGGGGTGGAGAGAGCTGAGGTGGCTGGAGCTCCTTCAGGGGGGGGGGGGGGTGGAGAGGGTGGATGTCTGGTGAAAACGGCTGCCTCTGGAAGGTCACGGTGGCTGCGGGATGTTGTGTGGCGGCCTTCCTTGTCCCGCGACGTGGCGGAGCTGCCTGCCGCGCAACAACGCCGCCTCTCGGCCGAGCAGGCGCCTGTTGGTCTTGTCCTGGGCGCGTGACGTCGTGTCGGCGCGACGGACCTGCGACGGCTGGTGGTGTTGTTGTGGTGCTGTTGCTGTTGCTGCGTTGGCCGGTGCGGGTGGTGGTGAGGAGGTTGAAGAGGCTTTGTTTTCTGGCGGTTCTGGTGAATGGTATCCCTTTGGCGGTGAGTGCACGCTGGAGTCCGACGACGGTCCAATCCGACATTAACGTCGGCGCCGAGTCATTCGTACCGCGCGAGGAGGCGCCGCGGCGGTTTTGCTGGAGAGCTGGGGAGGGAGATGGATCCCCGCGAAACTCCCGGGGTGTCCGGTTGAGATCGGACGCGGCGGGACGAGGAGGTGCCGCGGCTGCTGACCTGGAGCCGTGCTGGCTCGGTGGCGTGTCGGGCACGGCATTCGGATCGTCCTGGTGAGTACCGAGAAAAATGTCGTCGTTCTCCTCGGCGTGAGCGAAAAGCAACATGTTGAGATCAGGCACCGCGAGTCCTTGGTCTGACATGTTTGGTTGCTGGTGGTTAGCTGGCTAGGTGGCTAGGTGGCAGAGGAAAAATACACGATTTGTCTCTGGTAACGTAAGGTGTGCGTGTTTACAAGAAACTGGCACAGGGCATTTTTTGTCAGTTGAGTTTAAGTACCCACGGTAATGGGCGACGTAGGAGTGGCCAGCTAGTTGGAAGTGGGTGAGTGGTAGCATGGTTGGCAAGGGTGGAGTATTGGTTGGCAAGGGAGGAGATGGCAGGCAGGTGGGTTGTCTTCTGCTTGGCCAAACCTCCCGAACCTTTGTTGTTCCAACTCCATATAAAATATTATGTGCACACTTCTATAATATATATTGGTTAAATCTATTTGTGAGTTGTCTGACTGAACTATAATGATAATTAAGTGAGCATCCGCTGTTCCTCACAGATATTTTCCTTATAGTTGTACAATTTACAATTTACAATTTAGGCATTTAGCAGACGCTCTTAATCCAGAGCGACTTACAATAATCAAGAACAAAAGCATGGGAATACATCACAAATGCACTTATCATAAGACATGCGTAAGCTAAGAAAGTAACAGTGGAATATCTATATTATGAGACTATACATATAAACTATATATATATACTACTACTATGCTATACATATGTACTATGGCGTGCTATGACTATATACAATGCAATTATAGTGCCGTCTACATAACATGCTATAAGTCTGTATCAGATGTTATCTAAGTCTACATAAATGCTATCTAAGGGGGTAGGGTAAGTGCTATGGGCCATGATGGAGTCTAAAAAGGTGGGTTTTCAGACTACGGCGGAAGATTGGGAGTGATGCTGCAGTTCTGACTGCAATGGGTTGTGGTGTGGACTCTCCACTTGTGTTTCCACAACAAATTTTAAACAATATATTTATAGCGCTTGTTGTGGGCAGTCCATCACCCTTGGCGGTTGGCAGCCGCATGTTTAAATATGCAATTACAGACAGGTTCATATTTAGTGACACATTTTCTTGTGAATAATAGTTGAATTCAGCAACATGGTTCAGTCTTGCTTGCCTGAAAAATGCCTTTCTAATACCTACGTTTCTAAGCTGCATGCAGGTTGTTACAGGACAGTCAGTGCAAGTTTGACCAGATTGTTTGTGATCGCTAATAATTCTCAAAGCAAAACCCTTTCAGAATGTCCACTACAGTACATCTTGAAAGGTCGCTAGGCAGGCTTCTTGTCAAGACTAGAATTTCGGTCTGGCTCTACACCTAGAGGCTAATCTGACTTTCAGAGTGTGGGTCAGCTTTTTTGCAATGCAGGCTATGCCAATATGCCATGCAGTGTATGCTGGGTGGACTTTACTATCAAATCAATGCTTTTTGATTTGCACTTTAATAATGTACAATGCACTATTCTTTTTTGCACTTTAATGTCTAATACCATGTACAGCGAATGCTGCTATATTCTGTCTATCACCGTGATCTGTGAATAAAGTGAAGTTGATGTAATGTTGCAGGCGGCAGCTTCATACCTCATATCTTGGATCCAGTGTTTTAATATGCCTTTGGTACTGGTACTCCTACCTGTTTGTGTGCTGGATAACCTCTGTGATCCATGCACTCTCACTTGAAGCACTCAAAGAGCTGGTTCGTTACTCTGTGGGCCTTGTGTGGCCCTGGCATACGAATCTAATGCTCCAATAGGGCAGAGTGGGGACCGACTCGTCTCTGTACGTCGACTGTCTGTATGACGATGGTAGGACAGAGCTCAATCACCTGATTGAGACGTGCCCTTTTGAGAACATTGGGGAGAAAGGCCGGTTTGGGGCATAATACTATACCATCATCCGGCATAGTCCTGCAGAGCTCATTATGGATTGACAGAGCTCGCAACTCCCCCATTTCTCCTTGCAGATGTGACGCAGACAAGACTGCTGTCTTGAGCATGTCAGACTCACTGACTAAAGGTCGTAGAGCCTCCAGAGCTAACCCCAGATGGGCCTGATTGGGTCCCTAACCTGAGCTCCTCTGGGCCTCAGGGCAACCTTCAGGAAATGCTCTTCTTTCCTTTGTAACGAGGTTACTGCAGTCTGCAGGGCCTGCGCTCCCGCTCAAGTCAGCCTGCCGAACACTCGGTCAGCTGACTGTTGAAGCCCTGTTCTCCGAACCGGAATGATCCTTATGTCACATCACAGTTTTACAAGTAAAAAGTGGATGGCCTTCGTCTTTGTGCATAGTTCCCATCGCGTTTATGCTGCGGAGCTAAGCACACACCCAGTGAGAAGGGTGCTGGCTGCCACACTGATATCACATAATGGTAGAACCTGATAAATGCTGACAGCGTCGATCAAGAGACTGTCCCACAGATCTCAGATTGGAGGGCATCTCACCGTAAGCCCATGCGGCAGCAAGGCCCTGTGTGGAATGTGCACATGTTCCCGTTGGGGCTGGCCTGCCTGCCCACCTATATGCCTGCTGGATTGTTTCACAAGCCAATGAGTGAAGTCCAGTCTTGGAGACTATCTGCCTAAGACAGTTAGGCCCATTTACCCTGCTTCACCACCCTGCTTAGGAGGGTGGGAAGGGTGAAAATCAATAGACTGACTGGCTCACTCCGATCAGGCCGTAGGGCAAAATGCGGGGATTGATGGCGACAACACCTAAGCATTGCCATGTAGGAAGCGGCAGCACCCCTCACTGACAGGGACATTCTTGTGGCTGACACTGCTAACAGCAAGAATGCTGTCCTGTGAGAAGCCATTGAAGCCCAAGTCTCCACGGGCTTAATTGGCTCATGCCGTAAGGCAGACAGTACCACTCCCAGAGGAGGGACTGCTGGCCTATTGTGTGAGGGATGAACGGTATGAGGACCAACTGGGTGACTATTGTGTCGCCCCTGTGTGGGACAGCGGCCCGCCATGTTGCCAGATCCCTGGCCAAGCCACATGATTACCTCTGGATGAGGAGGGAGCTCAACCGGTCTCCAACACACAGAATTACACCCAGGTGTTTAAACGGCCATGCCGTAATACAACCTTATGGTGGTTCTGCTCACCCCTGACAGTCTCGTCACATTCTGCTGTGTGAACAGCAGTGTGAATTCGCTGGAACAACGTGGAACGTGTAAACTGACGCTGTCAACGATACACCCACGTAGTGCATGACTGTGAATGACAGATAATGCACTGGCCGAATGTTCAGAAGAGCCGGAGGCACAAAGTGCACCATGCATGATTGCCCTCAGCCCTAAGGGGCGGAGTCACAACCTGAGGGTGGCCCGACTCACTAGAGCAAGGGACAGAGTCCCTGCTTTGCCCTCTAACACATGCCGAGGAGCGCTGCGGACTGTGAGAGTTGACGCTGCAAGGCCTCTTGTCGAGGTGCCGGCCTAGGTGCCCAAAGTGCTGCCGGTGCCTGGCCATGTTGTTGTGGCACTGCACCTCTGAGCGAGCACACACCATTCAGTTATCCAATTTAGGATGCAAAGGCCCTCCCGCCAAGGACTGCGTCCAATCGGGGGGCTAGACATATGCCGAATGGGAGGACACGGGACTCGAAGGTTCTGTCATCTAAGACAAGCCGGTCAGTGCGTCAGACCCGGGATCTGAGAATAAACATCCCCGGTCGAGTATGGCAAGCCAGTCGCCTTTGGGGATGGCCTGTAAGACCCTCAGCCCGTCCTTGCCAGGAGTGCTGTAAGCAGCACCCCACCCTCCCGAAGACATAGTGGAACCCACCCAGGGGTCCACCTGAATTTTCTTCCAGGACAACCGCTGTCCCAAGAGACAGCGGGTGGGGTCTGGGGCCTTAACTGTCAGGACTGAGGGATGGGCTTAGCCCGCCGAGCACATTTTAGCCATACCCTGCCGGTTGGCCTGTAACCGGACCCGTAGGTCCCTGGAGCTGCCAAACCTGACTGGGGTTGCACAGCCTGAGGGGTGACCGAGGCAGGCTACTCATGGCCTTGCCGGAGCATTCCTGCACCTCCTGTAAACCTCCACAGCCTCCTTGGGATGCTGTAGCAAAGCACTGGCCTTTTGGCCAAACATGGCCGGCGGCTCAATAGGCAGCGTGGGGGAGCTTGTCCTCCTATCACAGCTTGGCCTGGGGCCGCCACAGACGGCACCTCACCAAAGGGCATCAATAGCATTGCCTGCTGCCGCTGCCTGGGGAGCCTGAAAGCCAGTCGCTGCAGCTCCTCAATAAGGTCCGGGCCCTTATGGTCACATAAGCGCCACATATAAGCCGGTGCTGAAGCAGTGACAGAATAGCCCTGTGTTGACTAGCTGCGCCTAGATAGCCATAGTGCATTCTCGGGATGAGAAGGAGCTTACTTTGTGGTTTCGAACCAGTAACTGGATTATACCATGCAAGTTTACACCTATAGGTACGTGAACGGCCTTGCTGTGATACACCGTACAGAGTATTCCGCCCGACAGCCGCGGCACACTCGAGTTGCCGAAATTGGCGAAACTACATCACGGACGCGTGAGCTGACACTGTCAGCAATACGCCGTATATACAGTGATTTCAGGGCTTGCTCCTGGCAGACTCAGCACGTCCTCTCTGTGTAACTGAACCAAGTTCCACAGAATTTAATTTTACACCACGGTCACGTCAACTGACACAGTCAGCAATACGCCGTATAGTGCGCTACTACACCTGAACGCGGAAGCTGGCTGCCACGGCAGCCATATGCTCATCATGTCTATGACAGGACCCATGGTTCCGAGGATGAGCTTGCTCCGTGGCGTCCCCCGTCGCACGGGTTCTACCACGCAGTCTACACCGGAGTGCGTGAACAGCTTTAGCTGCAATACACTCAAGTGAGCTCTCTCTCACGAGGCGAAGCAAAAACACGGCACTACAGATGCGGAAGTCGCCCCAGCGACAATACGCCTGTATAGTGCGTTTTAATGCTATAGCCTGGCCGGGCTGTTGTTTTGATTGATTGATTTACTAACAGTTTGCAGAATTACAGTACATTTCAAGTACAACTCAATACCAATACTGTTAACAGAGAGTGGACGATACCATAAAGCATTACACTTGTTTACAATAGGGCCCACCATTTCCAATTCATCAAAACATTTAGAGACGTACGAATATACACAACTATATTCACTGCGCACTCGCAGGTCCACTCCAGCCCACAGAATATGCAGCATGGATGCGTGAATTGACGCCATGCCAATAATACACCCGTATAGTGCATTTTATTCCACTGCCTTTAAGGATTACCGGGCCACTGGTCCTGTCTGTGCACTGCACTCAGATCGACAGACAGGCTACACCACAGGATCGTAAACTGGCGCCCTGCCAGCAACACCCCTGTATAGTGTGTTATATGGCCGTCGGATTCTAGCCTCTAGCCTCAACTGGCAAGAGGAAGAAATTCATACAGGAGTCAGGATCTTCATGAGCTGCTATCGCATGACCAGGGAACCCACAGGTCAACCACTGGTCATGGACATCCTCTGTGGGAATATGTGCCCCACACAGCCCCAGAGAAACCCCTGCTGTTTCCATTTAATTCAATACATATATACACTATTATTTTAATATGTTATATTAAATAAATACAAATTTAACTGTTTAAACATGCTCAAAAAAAGAGTATAGTAATGTGCTTGAGAAGTGAGGGCACAATTTACCCTATGTGCAATTTACACTGCTGTCTCTCAGTCACATATTGATATTCATGTGTTGTTGTTTTGTTTTGTTTTTTCTCTTGGTAACATGTTTCATGTGGACCCCAAAAGACTAGCTGACTGCCATGGCATCAGCTAATGGGGATCTTTCCAAATAGAAAAATAACTAAACAACAGCCAGCTGAGTTTCTATAGTCTCTCTCTCTCTCTGGAGGAGGTTGCACCTGAACTTCCTAGCTGCACTGAGACACAGAGTGTTTGAGTTGGAGACAAACACTCTGCTCCAAACGTTTTGCATTATATAGTGTATATACGTATGCCAATTTCCACTGTTTGGCCACTAGAACAGGGATTTGTGAGAGTCCCCGCTCGACCTTCCAGGCAATAATTTACCCTACGATATATCACCGTGATGTCACCACGGGGTTCCCCCCTGGAGACCAAACTTTGTTTGTTGTGGAATTAGCTCGTCCTGTCTATGACAGGACCCACGGTTCGGAGGATAAGCTTGCTCCGTGGCTTCCCCCGTCCATACGGGTTCTACCAGGCAGTCTTCACCAGGGTGCGTGAACGGCTTTAGCCGCAATACACCCCAGAGAGCTCTCTCTCTCACGAGGCGAAGCAAAAAAACACAGCACTAAAGACGCGGACGCCGCCCCAGCGACAGTACGCCTGTATACTATACAGTGTATAGTGTGCTGTGTTAAATGATAAGCCTAGCGGGGCTGATGTTTCGCTGCGCCAAACGCAGGTCCACTCCAGCCCACGGAATATGCATCACGGATGCGTTAACTGACACCACAGGACGCGTAAACTAACACTGTCAGCAATACGCCTGTAACGGTGTTTTGGCTGGTTACCCTGTTTTTGTTTGCTATACCTACAAACGAGCTGTGTGACAGGAATCCAGAGAGGAGCGATCCACGCCAGCTCTCTAACCTGCCTCCAGCAGTGGATTCATCCGGCTGCCAGAACTCGTGAGTAGTTGCTTTTCAAAAAGTCAAAAAAATGCAGTTATTGTTGATAACTTGCTCTGCACTTCCGTTGAGGAGACCACGTCTTGGACTGCTCGGTGGAGATCAAAAAAGCAGTGTAATCACGCACACCTGGGCCTTATATACCCGTGCGTGCCAGTACAACTGGTGTGTCTTAAAGAGATATCCACGTCACAAGTGAGGTGGGGACATTCCCCATACATATGAAATATGTTGGGTGGAGAGATAGTCTCTGATACGATAGAGAACTAGTTACAGTTACTAGTTACATCATTTCAAAAGTAACTTAGTTACTTTACTGTTACTTAAACCAAAAAGTAAAGCGTTACTTTGAAAAGTAACTTTTTTGTTACTTTTCGGCTCGGCTCGCCGGTGCCGGTTCCGGCAAGCCGCCCGCATCCAAAACACTTGGTGGAGAAAATATGCTATTTCCGTGCTCAGACCCAGGGACACGGGGACACAGCCAGCCAGCCAGGGACACACATAGTTGTCTATAATAGGAGTGGTTGCACCACTCAAAAAGAAAAACGGGCTCCCACTTCCAGGCCATTCATTCATGCCCTCAGTTCAGTACAGTGATAATAATACCAATAGCAGGGGGGACTGGTCGTGATTTTGATGATGCTATGTAGGCCTATCACTACATATTTATAGCAAACAACTAAATACAAGTAGGCTACAACCAACACAACATGAGGGTTCCAGTTCCACTGCTCCAGTGAATGTTGTATACTGTGCAGATAGGCTGAGATAGCTCATAGCTGCTCTTATTGGTGGTGGTGGCAATACTAATTTGAGTCTGGATTTATAAACAAAGTAAGACCAAAACCAGAATTAATATTTGATAATCAAACACACACACGCAAAGTCTCTTTCAGTATCTTTCTGTCTCTCTCTCGCTCAAAAGTAGCTAGGCTACGCACACTGTCTCACACACACACACACACACACACACACACACGAACGCACACGCGCAGCCTCTTTCAGTGTCTGTCTGTCTATCTCTCTCTCTCTCTCTCTCTCTTTTTCTCTCGCTCGCTCACATGATGTGCATACACGGCGCACACGTCACACACACACGCTACCGAAATAAACAAACACACGGTGGTATAGCCGGTGGGAATGGAATCATCATAATCTGCTGGGACTCAACAACTTACTTTGACTGTGCTTTGTGCTGGATTGGAGCAGCTGAAGGAATATATCCATTTGAAACACGATATGGGCACTGCCATGACACTATAGTCAGAGTAAACAAACTTGCGCATCACCACGTGTAGTACACACACACACAAACGCACACACACACTCCTCCTCCTCCCCCTTCTCTCCCACAAGGCAAGCATGACAGTTCTTCTCATTCTCCCCCGATCGAGACTACATGAAAAATAACGGAAGAGTAACGGAATAACGCACCATGTAGTAACAGTAACAAGTTACTGAATTTAAAAAATAACGCATTACAGCAACCGTTACTGCCGAACGTAACGACGTTATTGTAACGCGTTATTTACGTTACGTTACGTCCCAAGACTGGTCACGCGTTGAGTCTCGCGATGACAACCCATGCAGCCCAGGCAGAAACTTACTCTGTGCTCTTTAGATGACTCAATAAAATTACATGGTTCGCAAGTTGAAAAACACCCACTCGGAAAACAACTTATCATATGTCTTCTTGTATATTCCTGGACCGATTATATGACAAAGGTCGCTATCGTTCATAACTAATGTTTGTTTAAAAGATGTCCAGCGGGCTCCCATCCACTCCTATGTATTCATCGAACTTCCGGTGCGATTTTTGGCACATGAGGGTGTGGGGGGGGGGGGGGGGGGGGGGTGTCATGGCGCAGCCCCAGAGTCCAGTCACCAAGCTTTCTTGGTGGCAACCAGGAAGTACTCCGGCAAGAAAAGATTAATCATAGACCTACACGGTTCATCCAACCCCAGTATCAACAGCCTCATCCCCAGCGCCGACTACTAACTCAATTACTCAACCGTAGACCACGCCATCGCCCTCATCCGACTCGCAGGGCGTGGTGCCTGGCTGTCAAAAGACGACATCATGTCGGCCTTCAAAGTTCTCCCACTCCACCCAGACTCATGGCACCTTTTTGGCGTGCGCTGGAACAACAAATTAAAGATTTCAGTTAGACTAACATTCAGATGCAAAAGCAGCCCCAGATTATTCAATAACCTGTCAGAATGATCACATCCCCCACCTAGTCCACCTCCTGGATGATTTCCTCACAATCAAATCGCCATCAGCCCCCCCGCTCGCAGCCTAACGTGCCTCAAAGCTACATTCGCGGCGCTCGGCATCCCCCTCGCTGACGAAAAAACCATGGGTCCCCTAACTAAAATTGAGTTCCTGGGCATCGATCTCGATTCCGTCACCTTCCAAGCCTCACTACCCCCAGAAAAACTAGACCGCATCTCACTCCTCACTTCCAACTTCCTCGAAATCCCGTCATGCTCCAAACAACAACTCCTACAGCTCCTAGGCCACCTCAATTACGCCACCAGAATCATCCCACAAGGCCGTTCATTCATCTCCCACCTCCTCCACCTCGCCGCATCCGTCCCGTCACTCCACCACCACGTCAGCCTAGACCTATCATGCCGAATAGAACTTAGGCTCTGGCACCTCCTGCTGTCAAACTGGAACGACTTCCACTCCTCTCCCGAGGATCTAGACCTCTACACCGACGTGGCACCCTCCCTGTCCTCCTCCTACTCCTCAGCCATCTTCGAACTAAACCCGGTCGTAGTCGCGGCCTCTCTTTGGGGTCACGAATGGACCAGCCGCTCAGTCCTCATCCACTCAGACAACCAAGCCACCGTCCAAATTATCATTAAAGGTCGCTCTCCCTCACTACCCCTCATGGCTCTCCTCAGACGCCTCACATGGCGTCTCGGTCACTCATAATTTCCTAATTCAAGCAGCTCACGTTCCCGGCCATCACAATGAAATAGCAGATTCACTCTCACGCTTCTCCTCCCAGAAATTCAAGCTATTGGCCCCGTCCGCAGACCTCCACCCGACTCCAGCTCCTCTCCTTTTCTCAGATGACCTTCCCCTAGACCATCCACTCCACAACATCCGGACCATCTCCAGAAACCTCATCCTCCAAGGTATTTCTCCATCCACACTCTCTTCCTACTGGACAGCCTGGCGCAGTCATTCCACTCCACCTTCGGCCTAAAATTTCCCTCCCTGGACCTCATCACACTCACCTCCTACATCAGCCACTGCTATGCATCACGGGCCATGCTTCCCTCCGCCATCCGAGTCTACATATCAGATGCACGGCTCGTTAGCCACCAGACACTGGTTCCTCTACCACCTCCGCCAGATCCTGACCGAGGCCGGATACTCCGCATCCAACTTCTCCGGCCACTCATTCCGGATCGGCGCCGCCTCCACGGCCTCCAGACAAGGTATAACTGGCCACACCGTCCAATCCTATAGGTGGCTGGTCATCCCAAGCGTACCACGC